>NC_072388.2:81852877-82162477 GCF_028885625.2 Pongo pygmaeus
TATCTCTACAGTGGGGGTTAGCTTCATATCTCTGCTAAAACTCTTGAAAGGCTCTACCCTTTATTCAGAGAAAGAAAGCAATACAATGCAATGTTTCAGATGATCTGCCGCACCCCTCCACCAATCCATTATTTCATCACATTTCTGTAATTCTCCCCTCTGCTCCTTCGTCTCTTTTATATTTGCCTCTTTGCTGCTCTTTGAATGCCTCAGGTAGGCTCCCATATTGGAGCGTTTCTAAGGGCTACTCCCACTAGCTAGAACTCTCTTCCTTCAGATATCAACATGGTCAAGCTCTCACCTCCTTGAAGTCTTTCCTCAAATGTCATCATTTCAATAAAGAGGACCTTGATAATATCAACCACAGAGTTTAAAACTGCATCCCCCTTCACTCCTCATCCCTTTATTTCTGATTCATTCTTTTGTCCATTTATATCATATAATTTATTTATTTGTGATGTTTATGTTTTATTATCTGTCTCATCCTATTGCAATATAAGTTCCATTGAGGATCTAAATTTTGTTCATCAGTGAATTCCAAGTTTCTAAGACAAGCCACCAATAAATATTTCTTGAATTGAATTGATAGCAGCAGAGGTGTCTTTTCTTAAAAAATCACTTTTCAGATCATTGTCAAAAAAGTTTGGTGCATAGTATAGCACTATGCACACATGAAGCAATGACTAAATCATTAACACTTGTATTTGCTGTGATAATTTTGGGTTTTTACAGATGCAACCTCTCTCTCCTGTAATTTAAGCTGCAGTCCACAAATGCATTGGCATTTCTTGAAAGAAATAGAATCAAGAAGCTAACTTTTCTGAGTCCTAATAGAAACGGATTGCTGCATGGCTGAGTGCACTTAGTTTTCTTTATATTAGAAGCTAATACTTGAGTCTCATATGAAGGTAAAAAACATATGCTGGGTATTCATATATCCCTGGAGAATGTTCCCCAAAATCGTAAGCTAGTTTGCATTAAGGAAGCTAAATTTTCTAACTACTGATAGAAATATATTGAATATGTTTAAAACAGGAAAATTAACATGCTGAATCCTCAATGTGAAAGCAGTTTGTTATATTGCAGTTTTTAATAAATAACTGAAAATCAAGCATAGCCTCAATTACTCTTCATAATTTGTATTAATGATAATTGTTATCTTTGCAAGACACTGGAGTTGCCTCATTGAAACCACCAGCATTATAGTACTGTCAATATGATATACATGGATTTCTACATAGGGATGAACTGGAGGCAGAGATCAGCTTTACCATGGGATTTGGCTTACCGTAGGCATGAGGCCTCTGATAATATCCATATATATATTGTCTCAATTATCTAAAATGAGACTTTGTTTCATTTTGTTCATTTTTCTGAAATTTTGTTAGAGAAGGAAAAAAAAAAGACAAGACAGGGAAAGAGAACAAATACAAACATGCCCTTAGTCAAAAAAGATTCCCATTGGACATTTTGATTAAAGATGTAATAAACAGATGGTGGAATCCGTATATTGAAGAATTCTCAAATCTATGACCAACAGTTCAAATGTCTGTAGGGCATGTATTTATGAAGTAATATAGCAAAGCCTTACTAAATGTCAACTTTCCTGACTAAAAGGAGCGGCATTCTCATTGCATGGCAATTTAAAGATAGAGGTGAAGAATGGAAAACTAGGTTGCATATTAGATGTTTTGATTGCCAAGACAGAAAAGCTTAGATGAGGTACCCAAATCTCAATGAGAAAAAAAAATTCTAAGAAGGAGGTTTTGAGGGATTATGGAAGGACATGCTATAAATCTACTGCTGCTAGATAATTTCCAACTCTTCTCAATAGGATAGTTAAGTCATGTGGATTTAAAATTTAAGGTTGTGGTCCAGATAAAATGAAGATGTGACAAATTCACATTTCAAAAGATGATTGATTAAAAGAATGTCAACATATAATGCAAAATGCAAAGCACAGTGAATTACTCTGAATGTTTTACTCTAAATATTTGCAAAATCTCAGCAAAATTCAGGACATTTCAAAGTAAATGACATGAGGCTTCACTTAACTAGCCATACAATAAAATATCTACACAAATCTAATAAAAATTACTCCCTCAGAGCATCACTACAAATTCTTACTTCACCCAGAGAATCTATTTTAATGAAGAGCAGAAGTTCAGTTTTGTGGTTCTTTTACAAATTCCAATAGGAAAGACACATTTTTAAAGCTTTAGTATTTTCTTTATTTTCTACTTTTGTCAAATACCTTTATTAAGACTTCATTAAACTAACTGATACGTTGCAAAGTAACCAATTTGACTTTGCTTAAAAACATCATGGAAGACTGAACAATTACATGTCACAGCTCAATTACCCCACCTGTATATCTCTTTCAGATCACACACACACAAACACACACACACACACACACACTCTGTCTCTCTCTCTCTCTTTTCTTCACTTAACCACAGTACACATTTATAAACCACTTAGTCTAGATATTAACTCAGAGATCATGAAAACCAAGTCAAGATTAAGATCACGTCTTTGATTATAGTATAGACCAGTAAAATTCCCTTCCACAGTTTCTTAAACTGTCACCTCTTTTCACAAATATCGATGCCTACTAAGACCTAATACAGTTAGTAAGCTCCTACCATACCCTAGGTTTGCAGCATGGTTTGCATGCATTACCACTGAACTTTAACACATTTCTTTTTTGATAGTAATTTAATCTAAGTTTTTCAAGTAAGGAAATTTAATCTCCAGAACTAAGTACTCAGTATTTTTAGCTAATAAGTAGCTGAACAATAATTTAACTCAAGTATCTTTTATTACAAAGCCTATAGTATTAATATTGAACTACACTGTTTCTAGACAAAGCTGCAGGCCTAAGTAAGAGTATACCAAACTTGAGAGCATTGCAGAAACGACTTTTTAACATATCTTCAAAAAAGTAAAATGAAATTCAAAATCAACATGTCAGATATAGGTTGTGGTTCAAGGTAATAGACTGAGACTATAAGGACTTTTTTTTTGTCTCCCAACATTCTATTTAAATACTCCTAAATATAGATGATTGATTAGATAGAATGATAGATAGGCAGATAGATGATAGATAGATAGATAGATAGATAGATAATAGGTAAATAAAGGGAAAAGGAGAAGTAGTCATCATCATACAAGAGAGTACACAGTTTAGATAAAATAAATTCATTAAAGCCTTGCTTGTTTGTGTTCATTCCTCAAAATCTAGAGCAGTTTATAGCATAGTAGATACTCATTGTATATTTGTTGATTGGTCGAGAAATGAAGATACAAGCTGAGCCTTAGAAAACTTGCAGAAAGGAGCTAAAGTAGGCACTGTGCTGATTTGCCTCATGGTATGCCAAAAAGTCCGAGGATGAGATTCAAGAGGTTAAGTGTAGACGGGGCAAAAAGGAGAAAGGTAGTTGAAAATTAGAGCAATTGAAATCCTGTATGTAGAATATATGAAGCAATCTACTCCATCTTTATTATCCCACATACATTTTGTCAGGGAGCCAACAGTCAGTTTACTATTTCAAGACAAAATCAAAGGTTTCCTCATCCAATAAATTGACCAGACTTTTTGAGAAAGTTTAGGTCTGCAAGGATGAGTATTGATGCTTCAGAGCAAAGTGCTGAATTCTCCAGTATAAACAGAGTAAAAAGAAAAAGAGATGTTAAAGAAAATGTGAGAAAATATGAGACATAGATGACATCAAGGAAGTCTCATTAGCAAGAGTTTCACAAAGAGAAAAAAAAGTAATGGAGGTGAGACAATTACCATAGGGATACTAGGAGGACATTTCTCAGTGATTATGATAGACAAAAGTTTTATATTGAAAACATCCATCAAATCCCAAACCAGAAGAACAGAAAAACACTTCAAGGAACTTCAGAACAAAAAGAAGAAAGGAAAGATCCTAAAAGCTTCGAGAGAGAGAGAGAAAAAAAATTTAAAGAAAGGAATAGCAGTAAAGATCTTCAGTTTTTCTTATCACCAAGAGTGCGTGTTAGACAAAAATAGGGAAATTCCCTCAAATTTCTGAAGACATGTAATTTCAGCCTAGAATTCTGTACTAAACTACGTGACCAATCAAGGCTGTTGATGAAGCAAATGTTTTCAGACATGCAAAGACATAGTCTTAGATTTAATAAAAATTTGCTGTTCCAGCAAATAGATTTAATAAAAATTTGCTGTTCAAACCACTGAAGACAGAGTCATGAATAAGGCAGGCATAGTTCCAGATAAATAAATCGTACATCCTAGAGGTAGGAGACAGGAGAAAATATCAACAAAAGATAGTGATAGAAAAATAGAAAACATCCCCCTCAACTCCTATCTTGGGTATTGTTTTCTATTGATGAAAAGCTCAATCCCAAATGCCTTGCCTCAAATTATGGCTGTCATAACATCTTGGTTCAATTTATAACTAGCACCAGGTAAGCCAAAACACTGTCTCTTTCTCTCTCCCCCTCACCAATCTATCGTTTTCTATTTCTGCTTTACTTCTTTATCGTGTTCAATTTCCCTGACTCTGCAATACTTGAAGTACCATGAAGTCTTTTTTAAATTAGTCTCATTTTGTATACCATTAAACAACTGCTCTAGAATCTTTGCTACCTTTCTCTTTTGAATAAGTCCTAAGGTAACAACTGACTTTGTAAGTAAACCAATTTTTGTTACCATTTCTCTCCCTGAATTTAACCCTATTAGTGCAACTAAAATATTTTCTTTCACCCATTATTTCATCCTTAACATAGTTTGTAATCTATTATTTTCTTTAAAAAAATAGTTTCTATTTCTATGTCCTCATAGTCATTCTCTCCCAGCTTAGGGTCTGTTTGCTATTTTGGGCAGTGAATTCCTTTCTGCTCCTTGCTGGGCTTCGTAATTATTACTTGGCAGATGAATGCTGGCATGCCTATTCATTGCTCTGAACTTTCCACAAGCCCAATTAGCTAACAGCAGTAGTGCAGGGGCTGCTTCTCAAGCAACCCTTAGAGTTGCCCTCCATGAGTTTTTGAATTTGCAGTGAGCTCACTATAATTATAGCTTTTCATAATTATAAATCATTTGTGTCTATGGAAGTTTTAATCATGATGTTATATTATCCTTATACCTCTGCACATAGATGAGACCAGTGCTTATTAAGGAGCACTGACCTAACTCAGTAAATATTTGCCAGAGATTAGTTGGTGGAATTCTTAATATTCCAAGCAAAGACATCGTTGATTCAAGGAGGGGAGAAACAGCAAAAGCTTTCTGAAAGCATTTGCAAACAATATCTTAATACAAAGTAATATACTAAATGAAGAATGCAACAGTGAAAGATGATTGGAACTATTGTTCTGTTACCTGAACCACATTGCTATCAATGTGTAAAAGGTTCTATTTTTAAAATAACAATTCTGCCTGATATGTTTTTCTCAGATAATCCTGAGGATTTTACACATATAGCTAGGGTTTTGTTTGTGGGGGAATACTTTAATTTTTCTGTGTCAAGGTATAGTTTTTACTCTTTGGTGCTCTGTCTGGTCGAGATACAATGTAGTGTGATGTAAAATCATAGGAAGGAGGTGGAGAGACCCATGTGGACATCCTGACAATGCCATTGACAGTTGGGCATTTAACTGTTGAAAAAATTACTGGTATAAATCAGCCTCAGGTACTCAGCATCGGAGTAATAGTGTCTGCTTTGCAGAGCCTTTATGGGGATTGAAGGTAATGTGAGTAAAGCTCAATGACACCATTAAGTAGTCAATACCTGATGGCTTATTATCAGAGGCTTGTTGTTAGGTTCAAAGAAAATGGGGTGAGTATTAAGCTTTTGGCTGTCCACATTTTTACTTGACAATAATAGGACTCTCGAAGAGTGAAAGAACTTAAAAACTGTGAATTATTATATCCAAGAAAGCAATATAGTGTTTCACTGTCCCCCATGAAAACTTGCTATTCCATACTGGGCAATGAACTTGTTTAAATTTTCACAAAGATAGAAACAGCTAATAGCAATCATTGGCATTTGGCAATTCTCTATTCAAAAAGACATTGATTTAGATTTGATGAGATCATAATCAAAATCCCACCAAGTTATTTTGTGAATATTGATGAACTGATTCTAAAGTTTATATGCAGAGACAAAAGATCTGGAATAAACAACCCAATATTGAAAGAAAAAAAAGTCAAAGCACTGGCACAACCTTCTTTCAAGACCTACTGTGAAGCCCAGTAATCAAGCCAGTGTGGTACTGGCAAAAGAATAGTAAAATGAATCAATGGAACATAGTAGAGAGCCCAGAAATAGACCCACACAAAAATAGTCAAGTGATCTTGACAAAGGAGCAAAGAGAATACAATGGAGAAAAAATGATGACAAGGCCAAATATCCTAGGAATTTCAAAAAACTGTGCTGGAACAAGTGGACATCCACAGGTTAAAAAAAAAAAAAAATCTAGACACAGTTCTTATGTTCTTTACCAAAAAAACACAAAAAAGATCGTTCATTGAAAACTCAAAACTATAGACTTCTAGAAGATAACATAGAAAGATCTAGAAAGTCTAGATCTTGGATTTGGAAATTACCTTTTAGGTACAAAAACAAAGTCATGATCCATGGAATAAATAACTGGTAATCTGGAAGTCTTTACAATTAAAAACTTTTGCTTTGAGAGCGACATTGTCAAAATAATGAAAAGACAAGCCACAAATTGTAAGAATATGTTTGCAAAATACACATCTGATAAAGGATGCTTATTTAAAGTATACGAAAACTCAATAATACTGTTGTCTTAAAACTCAATAAGAAAATGAACACCCAATTAAAATAAGTAAAAGATATGAACAGACAACTCATCAAAGAAGATATACAAATGGCAGACACGAGTATGAAAAGATGCTCAACATCACATGTAATTAGGGAAGTGCAAATTAAAGCAACAATGAGATATCACTCCTTACCTATTAGGATGGTAAAATTCCAAACACTAACACCGCTACCAAGTGCTGGCCCGAATGTGGAATGAGAGGAATGACCATTCTTTACTGATGAGAGTGCAAAATGGTATCACATTTTGTAAAACAGTTTTAACAATTTCTTTTTTCTTTTTTTTTGAGACGGAGTCTTGCTGTCACCCAGGCTGGAGTGCAGTGGCGCGATCTCAGCTCACTGCAACCACCGCCTCCCAGGTTCAAGCAATTCTCTTGCCTCAGCCTCCTAAGTAGCTGGGATTACAGGTGTGTGCCACCATGCCTAGCTAATTTTTGTATTTTTAGTAGAGACGGAGTTTTACCACATAGGCCAGGCTGCTCTCAAACTCCCGACCTCAGGTGATCTGCCCGCCTCGGCTTCCCAAAGTGCTGAGATTACGGGCGTGAGCCACCGCGCCTGGCCTAGCAATTTCTTTCAAAATGAAATATACTCTTACCATATCATCCAGCAATCATGGTCTTTGGTATTTACCCAAATAAGTAGAAAACACATACACGCAAAGACCTGCACACCAAGTTTACAGTGCCAAGACTTAGAAGTAACCAAGGTATTCTTCAGTAAATCAGTGTGTAAGTAAACAGTGTTACAACTACACAATGGAATATTATTTAGCACTAAAAAGAAATAAGCTCTGAAGCCATTCAAAGACATGAGGAAAACTTCAATGCATATTACTAAATAAAAAATCAATCTGAAAAGGCTACATATGGTGTGTTTCCAACTACATGACATTCTGGAAAAGGCAAAATCATGGAGACTATTTTGTGTTTTGTATAAGCATCATGAGAGAGGACATCATGCTAATCATTGTATTTTTAGCATATAGTGCAGTTCAACATGGTATATGTGCCTAACACATTTTATAAGTGATTTATTCCTCTCATAGCTGTTGTTAGCAGTTTTAGTTATAAATTCACTAAAGTTGATGATTTAATTTTACTGTTTAATAGGTAGCCACTTCCTCCCAAAAGGTAAACTATTCCTTGAACAAACGGTTGGTCATTTTGGAAACTTTGTTAACTTTTTATACTGATAAGCTGACCTTTATTTTATTAACTTGAACAAGCTATTTAATTAAATGTGCTCATAGATTTTATTCATAAGATGGATTTTAGTATGTTTTTTAAATAATTGGTATATTTTATATGTGATGTCTCTGGTTTAAATACCTGAAGAATATTTAGTGACCTAGAGGGCTTGGGTGACTACATCTATCTTTAGAATAAATGTGTACCATGCTTTCTTGAGGAAAGCTAGACAATCTGAAGGGCTGGGAGAATAAAGTTTACGCTGCTAGCACTGACCCCTGCCATCATTCTCAGAGGTACAGGGATTGTAAAATACACTGATGATAAGGTCAAATGTCCTTGGAATGCTTCCAGAGTTAGCCACGGGCAGCATTCATTTTTAGAAAATATTAGTCCAAGCCAAACTAATGGGCTTTGCCATGCCTCATTTTCACAGTGAAAATGCCGGGCCCTGTGAATCAGGAGATGCGGGGCCCACCAGGCTGTCTAACTTCAAGTGCTACAAATGAGGTTGTTTAGTACAATGGAAAGATGCAAAACTATATTAGGTCTTGGATTTTTGACCCATACTAGTGCTAAGAGTCTGCTCAATCATGGAAAAGTGTACATTTCCTCATCTAGGTACAGGAAAAGCTTTGTCTTGACCATCTCAGAGTTTGTTGTGGGAATGGAAAGAAACATTGAACTTTTAAGATTTTTTAAGCTATCAGTCATTATCAAAGGGTAAGACTTTTTTTTAAAGTAATTTTCCAAGAGTATAGCAAATAGGCCTAAGCACAGAAGAAATGTGGACAATGAAAAGGGAGGATCAGGGTTGGCGTTTGGGCAGGAAAGCTGGCAATACAGAAATGCTATACCAGGAATTTAGATTTCCTTTCTCTAAATATTCAAAACTTTGTATGAGTTAACCCTTTAGTGGAAAAATAGCCAGAATATAGGATGGGAATCAAAATCCTGGGAATGCCTCTTTGACACATTGTCTTACTATCTTCAACCAGCCTTTCTTAATTACTCACCTAGCAACATATGTCCCTTCTATTGTAATTAATCCCAAACTTTTTACAAAGCTGAGCGCTTGGAAGGAAAGTTAAATACTGGAGAACTTTCCAAGGTTAATTGCCAATTACTAATAATGCTCTTAGAAAAAAAAATTACAAAGCAATCCATTTCTCATTTATGGAGCTGTTTGAACATAGCTCAGTCAGGTCAGGATCTGTTGACCTAAATTCAGGACATTTTCTGAAGATAGAAACAATGGCAGCTATCCTGTAGAGAAGAAATCAAGAAAATGTCACATTTCAAAGAAGAAAATGGTTGTGTTTTCCTGCTCAGTTGATTGCCAGAACTCTGGCTAGGGCAAGTTAGAAAAGACAAAGTTGCTATTGAATATATACATATATATATATATTCTATAATTATATATACATACATGTTTATATGTATGTATACATACATATGTGTGTATACGTATGTGTGTATATATATCTTATATATATATAATATATATATAATTGAATTGGAGAACTCTTTAACCATATATAGTATGGTTCTCCAATAATCCACGTTCTAAATTCCTTAAATGTAGTTAGTCAGTATTATTTTTTAAACAAATTTGTCAATCACTATTAATATTTTCTTCTGTTCCTGGAAATGTTACCTGAATTTATGTACACACATATATGGAAGCAGGCAGTACACACTCATGTTTTACTTTCCTTTTAACACCTATGAAAATATATTCACTAAAATTCTCATTCCACAAATTGAGATTTTCAAGAGATGTAGCTTTATTTGTTTACCTTTACACTTATGTCTTATTTTAGAGCATCCATTCTGCCTTGTAGCAGAAAGGAAATCTTGATAAACTTAGGGATTCCCCACTTTGCCTCTAAACTGACATCTCAGCTAGAAGTATAGGCAGTATTTAGCCTCAAGTGTGGGGAGCGAGTGGCCTCTGGACTTCCTTCAGCCTATATGCACTATAATCTGAATTTCCACCATCTGAGACACATCATCCCACAGACCTTGCTAGGTCATCTCCCATTGCCGTTTGTCAGGCCTATTTGAGTCTGGCTCTACGTACCTCCCAAGGGCAAAGGAAGCATTTGTTTGCTGCCCCTCCCCACTTTGGTGTGGCCGATGCTCACTTATGCCGTCTAAGGTGCTTTTCCTCTTTTATGCTATCCTTGAACTCACCAGAAATTATTCCATTGGTCCCAGACTCTGCTGGAAACTAGTAGAGGTTCGCCTCAGAAACACGTGCCCGGATGTATCATACAACTGCTTTCTGCTACTCCTTGGTGACCCTACTTGAGCATATGTGGTGGTGGGATGGAGAGGATGAGACTTTGCCGTTTCGTCAGGCTTCTCCTGGGAACTGAGACTCAGGCATTCTCTCAACTTGGTTAACCCCAGGTATCTCAGGGTTTTGTTGTTCTCTAACTCATGATTAGTGGATTAGGGGAGGGGAGTAGTAGAGCTTAACTCTAAGTGATTTGTATCTCTTGTTATTCTCCTTGCTCTTGGGAAAGAGGCCATAGATTTTGGCATTGAAATCCACCTTTTAGTTTTTTGTGTTCTCCCTTCTCTGGGACTATGAAGACAGAATGTCCTACAGCTTAAATCTGAGAAAAGGGAGTGGGAGTAGGAAGTAACTAGGGAGAGGTAAGAACATGCATAAATACAACAAAAGGATATGTGTCTACAACTCTATACTGAAAAGCTTTTCATAGATACAGTATTTTAAAGTGTATCTATGTGACTACATGGTATTATTTGTGTATACTACATTTTATATACTTCATAGTTTTTCAATTGAAAAACAGCTACTTTTATTTTTTTCATTACCAATAATGCTATAATAAATGGCCAAATACATTACTCTATTCACATATGTGAGTACATATTTTTAGTTAAGTCTTTAGAAATGGAAGTCCTAGGTAAAGAGATAGATGCAATTTACATTTTGAAAGTCATTGCCAAAATGCCCTCCAAAGAGGTTGCAGTAATATAAAATACCATTAAGAAAGTGTCAGCTAATATTATTTGTAAATGCATATTTCATATAATTGAATTCACTAATGCTATCTGAAGTCCATATCACAATTTTGACTTTAAGAACACATAGAGTTTAAAGGATAAATTTGACATGTACTCTACCTATAATTATTTAAAATATTAATGATGGCAAGAATAATCACCATATCATTTGCATTTTGTAATGTGTTTGCATTTCATAATGAATTTTCTAGCATTTTTTTATGTTAGAAAATACATAAAATTATTTTTGAAAATTCTCTAGAGTGTAAATTCTATGAGGCAGGGAGCTAGTGTATTGTCTTAGGATCTATATAGGGTTTAGCAATACAGTGTGGGCTCAAAGAATATTTGTTGAATAAATAAATGACTGAAAACAAATATAAAAAGTAATAAACAATTCTGATCTACAGAAATATTATACAAACAAAAGCACCTGTGATTCATTTGTCTTTACACAGAACTTTGTAGACAAAATTGAATGAGCATAAGCTCTTTAAACTTTGTTTTAAGATAGCCATTACTAACTCAAATGAAGTTGAAAAGTCCAAAACATATTGTGACAGAATAGATGACAAGATAGAAGGAGTGAAAAATAGCACAGAACTAAAAGTCTCAATTACTTCGCCTGCCATTCTTGAACAAATTCTATTGATAACCTGGTACCTCTCAGAGAAGTAGCTCCTGAGGAATCTCATTTTATTTTGGGACAGTAGTGGCTATTCAAAAAATCTTATGTTTCTAAGTATAAATTTGTCTAAATTTAGCCTCTTCATTGGTCCAAAGACCTTTAATAAGGAATATCTACATTTTAGCCTTTCATTATTTGAAGAAATATTTGTTTCCAAGATACTCCTCTGGTTCTATCATCCAAATTAACTAATCCCATATCTTTGCCTCTTTTTTTTTTTCCGTAATCAGTTCTACTTCCTTTCTCTTTGTTTCTTTCTTTATTCTTCACTGGTCAACCTGAGTTGGTAGGTGTATTAGTTTGTTCTCACACTACTGTAAAGAACTACCTGAGACTGGGTAATTTATAAAGGAAAGAGGTGTAATTGGTTCACAGTTTCACATGCTGTACAGGAGGCATGGCCGTGGAGGCCTCAGAAAACTTACAATCATGGTGGAAGAAAGGAGGAAAAGCAAGCATATCTTCACATGGTGTCAAGAGACAGAGAGAAGGAGGAAGTGCTACATACTTTTATAAAATCAGATCTCGTGAGAACTCACTCACTATCATGAGAACAGAGAGGGGGAAGTCTGCCTCCATGATCCAATCACTTCCCACCATGTCTATCTGCCAACACTGGGAATAAAAATTTGACATGAGATTTAGGTGGGGACACTAGAGCCAAACTGTGTCTGTAGGAAAGGATGTCCCATAAAAATATAGGTTTAGGAAAGTGAGCACTGCTTTTAAAATATGCCTGGATTTCCCTGAGATCTTTAGGAGAAGGAGAATAGATATAATCTGAATAAGGATTTGGGTTTAGAGGCCTGTATAGAGGACAAGATAGAAAGCAACACCTAACTGAGCTTTTGTAGACTATCAGAGCTGACCCTGCATCAAGCTGCAACTCTCAAAATGCCACCCAACACAATATTTTTTATCTTTTTCAGACTGTGCTCTGAATAGAAAATAAAATCCTTCTGAGAACTTATTACCATGAGTATCCTGAAATTGATATTTGAATTTATACTGCCCACATAGTCTGGGAACACCAAACCAAAAACTTTAAATACTAAAATATTTTTAAATGGTTCGTCACCAAGGGTAAAACTTGGACTGCTTAGTAGAGACAAAGATAAGACTAGTTTGAGATTTATGTCCTCTGTTATTGACACACTGGTAATGTCCCTCTGGACATGAACTGAGTCTGAATTAACTTGACAACTGAGGGAATGATACAGCATAAATGGGAGTCAGGAGATACAACAAAGAGTGGGGGGGAACATCACATGATAGAACAATAGTAGTATGGAGACTATATGATGTTTAACTTTCCTTAAGTCATGAAAGTCAATACAAACTTAAATAAATAACATAGTATTATCAAAATAAAGCCAGTTGAATATTTAAAGAATCAAATAGAATTTTGATAAACAAAAAAATCATTACTTTCTAATGTTTAAAATAACTAAAAACAAAATTGAAAATGATTAATCTGAAGAAGAGATGAATGTCTTTAAAGATTATACTAAGGAAATTCTACTCAATGAAACATGAGATAAAGAGATGAAAAACTTCAAAAAAACATTAAGCAATATGGGAAGCCAGGTCTTGATGAGTCAGAGTTTATTTCTTATGAGTTACAACATGGTTGATCAGAAGAGTACAGGAGAAGTAAAATTGAAATGATGGTTAATGGGAATGTTGTAGACTTAAGAAAATAAATTTTTAGTTCCCAGGATTACAGTAAATTCTCAGAAAAGTAAAAATATGCCTAAAGCATACTTAGTATATTAGTTATCCATTGTTACCTAATAAGTTACCCAAGATTATCCCAAAATTAAATAGCTTGAAACAATTACTTATTTTCACACAGTTTGTGTAGGTCAGAAATGATGGGTGGGTTCTGGCTCAAGATCTTTCAAAGGGTTGCAGCCAAGATGTCGCTGGCCAAGGCCACAGTCGTGTGAATCCTTACGTGGGACTGGAGATCCACGCCAAGATGTCTTGATCACATGGCTGGCAAGTTTTGCCACCCAGGACTTCTCCCAGAAATGCTTCCATGACATTCCAGAAATGTCTTCATGAGATAAAGACTGATTCCCCTTGGAAGAGATGATCCAACGAAGAGAGAGAGAGAGAGACATGGAGATGGAAGCTGTATCACTTCTGTCTTCTAACCTTAGAAGGCCCATATAATCAGTTTTACCACACTCTAGTAGTTAGAATTTGATATGGTTTGGCTGTGTCCCCACCCAAATCTCAGGTTGAACTGTGATTCTGAGTGTTGGAGATGGGGCCTAAATCGTGGGAGTGGTTTCTAATGGTTTAGCACCATCCCTTTAGTGCTGCCTCATGGTAAAGTTCTCATAAGATCTGATTGTTTAAAAGTGCGCCACACTACCCCCTTCACTCTCTTTCTCCTGCCACCATGTGAAGATATGCTTACTTTCCCTTCACCTTCTGCCATAATTTTAAGTTTCCTGAGGCCTCCCTGGCCATGCCTCCTATACAGCCTGCAGAACTGTGAGTCAATTAAACTTCTTTTCTTTATAAATTACCCAGTCTCAGGTAGTTCTTTACGGCAATGTGAGAATGGAGTAACTAAGAATTGAAACACTAAGTCTGTCCCACTTCCAGGGAAAAAGTGTCAAAAATTTACCGACACATTCTAAAACCAGCACACCTAGATAGTTGAAATAGCACTGCAAATTACCCCCAAACCAGGCCAAAGAACCAAATACCAAAATAAGTTTATGAAAAATTTAGAAGTGTATATAAATAATACCTATCCTTAAACAGAATAAAATTTGGAAAGCAACTTAATGTCTTCAAAGAATTAACAAAACAACTGCCAATATATAATTCTAAAACCAAATGAACTATGATTCAAAAACGAGTAAATAGTACACAGGTTTTCAAAGAGCAAATTAGCTGCAGTAATTTACCATCATCAGATATTTCTTGAATGTGTTAAAGAAGCACCTTGGGGATGAGAACATTGAAGTTAAGAAAGAATGACAAACAGAAAAAAAGAGTCAAAATAATACTTATATCTGGATACTTGGTGAGTGTTCAAAATAATAATGGTGGCTGGGAGGCTGAGGCAGGAGAATTGCTTGAACCTGAGAGGCGGAGGTTGCAGTGAGCTGAGATCGCAACACTGCACTCTAGCCTGGGTAACAGAGCAAGACTCCGTCTCAAAGTAAATAAATAAATAAATAAATAAATAAATGTAATTACTAACCTGGCATTGGTTAAAACAAAGGAAAGTAAAATACAAAAATAAGAAGGAAATGTTCAAAGTTAAGACATTCTAAGGTTCTAAAATTGTCTGGAGATGGCTAATAACTTCGATGGTTTTCATCATTATCGACTTAATGAAATAGTCCAGAAAACAAGATATCTTGTAATGTCTACAGATATTACAAAATATTTAAGTACTATAATTAGACAGCACAACAAAAAATGAAAGAAACAAATAATGCACAATTTTCACTGTCAATGCAAG
This sequence comes from Pongo pygmaeus, assembly GCF_028885625.2. Taxonomy (NCBI): domain Eukaryota; kingdom Metazoa; phylum Chordata; class Mammalia; order Primates; family Hominidae; genus Pongo; species Pongo pygmaeus. Next base: position 81,868,127 of record NC_072388.2, read on the forward strand.
CTGAGTAAACTTGCAAATCCAAAATAAAATGCTATCAGTTTATATTGTTACACAAATAAGTCAAAGGACAGAGAACTAAGAAACAAAATGATAAAGAGATAGATCCTAAGTAAACATTAAGAAATAGATAACTGGGCAAGTGATGGTGATGGTTATATAAGAAATAAATTAGCTTTAATACAGAAGTATTATTTGCCAAAAGATGATTGTGATGTGATGTTGAAAAGATCAATCCATTAGACAAATATAAAACCCTATTTATTATCTATTTAAATAATCTTAAATAAAAGACAATTTTTTTTCCAAAATTATCAAGAAAAATTAATAAATTTTGTGTACATGTCTTAGTAATCAAAATAACACAGAGAAAAAATAATAAAAGCTACAGAATATTTGAAAAGGATAATTAAGAAGCTTAACCTTAGACATGTATAGACTCCAGCACCATGAAATTATGAAACATATATATTTTACTCAACTACACTTTCAAATCCCTACAAAAATTAATCAAGGATTACATCATCTAAGAATTTCCAAAAAATACCAGATAACTCATGATATATTCTCTGTAATATAAGTTATTACTGTTAGTACAAAATTTAAGAACTATTTTAATGTCCCATTATTTAATGTATTGCTGTGTGGGAATAAAGTTAGACAAACGAACAAATGAGACAAAATGAAACTCCAGAAACAGAGGAATCCATCCTCTAAAAACTTGAAATACAACAAATGGGAAATTTTAAATCAATAGGGAAAGAAAAGCCTATTCAACATGGTGATGAGACAACTGTTTATCCATATGACAAATAAACATAGAAACAGCTAAAAAATATTCTGTTGTCAACAGAAATGAAAATCATTTCCAGATGCATTAAAGACATAAATCAGCTATGAAAACCTTATACTTTTGTCGGAAAACAAGAACTATTTTCATGGTCTAATTGTAGATATTAATTATTTATGCCAGATGAAAGAAGAAAAAAATAAAAACAAGTTAATAAATATTATCACATCAGTGTTTAAAACATAGAAATGAGAAATGTTAACATAAGCAAAGGGAAGATTGATATTGCAGATTAGGAAAATAAATTGTCCATTTGTATAGGCAAAAATGCATTATTTTTACAATGTACTCCTATAAAATGATAAGACAAAGAGAAACAACACAAAGTAACAAAATAAAACACGTATCTGAAAGGAAAATTAAAGGGGCACAAACATATACATATACACAAACGTACACATTTCAATATCATTAATACTCAACATGCAAATCGAAACAGCAATGAAATAACATTTTCACCCCATAAGACTGTCAAGACTTGCAGACATATATCCCAGGAACCATGCACAAGAATTTTTTTTTCAGTATTATTTATCATACTAAAACATTTTTTAAAAAGCAGTAGTAGAATGGGGAAAGAAATTGTTTCTGTATTGTTTTATAAAAGATTATTGTCATTGAAGACTGTATCAATCAATTTGGAATGGTAATGTACAAAATGTATATATCTAAAGTCCTCAAAATTAGTAGAGAGTAAATTTGCTAAACTGTGAAATGTTCACATGACCAATCTAATTTTTATAGAATATTAGAATTTATACAAGCTAATTTGGCAAATTTTTATTGATGTTTTAATATATTCCCTACATATGTAGGCTACTTAATATAAAAAATATAATTTGATATCCCCTCTGAGTCGTTTAACCTTTCATTGGAATTGTGCCATTTTATTTATTCTTGAGAAATTTGACATTTCATGTTCAATTGCAGTTGTTATCACATGCTTTGTATTTCTAACAATTGTACCCTACAAATCTATAAAGGACTTGCGCTCAGACTTTTCTTTATTCTTCAAACCACCTTTGACAAAGTCAACCCTTAAAAATGTTTATTGAATAAAGTATTAATATATTTAGAGTGTTTGTAAGTGAAAGCTTTTCTTTGATGGTATGATGAACATTTCTTTCTAATATAGGTAATTAAGAAAACCTAATAATAAATTCCATCAATAATTCAAATATTATGGAGATAGTAGAAACAATAGAGGGACAATTTCTAATCAAAATAGAGAAATGAATGGCTTTCTTACCTTGCTTTTATTCATTTTATTTACCAGAAAGTATTTCTGGAAGATTTGGAACACCTCTCTCACACTTTCTACCATTAAAATAATTTCATAGGCTCTTTGCTGAAATTTAGCCTTCAAGAATGAGTCCTAGGGAGATTGTGATAATCATCTTTGCCTTCCTAGTATTCCCTTATCTTTTTCTCAACCAACTTCACATTTTATTTATGGTTTACAAAATTTCCACTTGAGATTTTTTAAATGATTTAAAATAGCCTTACATAACAAAGATCTTAGAGAATGTTATTATATTAAAACATCCTGAAGATTCTGAGTTGATGAAAAGTAGTTTGATAATTCTATTATTTGACTCTCTTGTTCTTCCTCCAATAAGACTAAATAATTGATTATTTCTTTACATTTTTTCTTAAGTAGATTTAATATACCAACTATTAAATTATTGTATTTAACAGACAATAAACTTAGAAGACCTCAGAAAGGAGAGAAATAATCTATGGTATACCAAAAGGTAAAATGTTGCAATTTTATCTTAAGTATATAACCCTTGTAAGATGAAGTAGACATGATTTACAATATATAAATTGAAGCATGCAACACTAACCATAATGTTTAGGATACTCAGATGATAAAACGATAAGATATATGATGAGCATGATTGTCAGAAAGCTCAGGAGAAGTAATACTCAGGATAGCAGGAATGGCTTGGGTTTAGGAGTAGCTTGTAGAGGTATCAGAGATACCTAGCAAGGTTCTTGCTCTTGGTATAGTAGTGATTAAAATAGAAAAGGAATTAATAATTCATAACCTGTATATTTCTTTTGTGTGATTTTCTCTACTTATATTTAACAATAAAATTTTATACAGATGTAAATGAGCATATTTTACATTTGTTTGAAAATTTAGAAAAAAATGGATAATCTTAGCAAAATATAACCTATGAAAACTAAAATAAAAATAAAGAAAATTCTGAATATATTTACACACAAATGCAGCAAACCAAAATGAGTGATACATAAAAAACAGTATGTTGTGTGTATTCCACAAATAAAGGAATAAAATATTAGCAATAAAAATACGTATTAGTAAAATAATAATATTTTTAAATCACCAAAATAAAAAAATTAAAGAGTAGAATTTCTTAGTGAAAATTAAAAAGAAAATGACAACACCTCCATACAGACATTTATAAACCATTACAAAAAAAAAATAGGTAAGTGGCCTAAGTGAATTGAAAGATATTCCAAGTTCTCATATTGGGAACCCAATATTGAAAGATGCTAGTCCTCCTCGAATCATTTTATAGATTTCATGTGAGCCCAACTTTTTTTTTTTTTTTTGAGACAGGATCTTGCTCTGTTGCCCAGGCTGGAGTGCAGTGGCATGATCTCGGCTCACTGCAAGCTCCACCTCCTGGGTTCACACCATTTTTCTGCCTCAGCCTCCCGAGTAGCTGTGACTACAGGTACCTGCCACCACACCTGGCTAAGTTTTTTGTATTTTTAGTAGACATGGGGTTTCACCATGTTGGCCAGGATGGTCTCGATCTCCTGACCTCGTGATCCACCTGCCTCGGCCTCCCAAAGTGCTGGGATTACAGGCATGAGCCACCACGCCCGGCCCATGAGCCCAACTTTTTAGAATTGTGTCAGCCTTTTTTTTCCTTTCTTTGGTGAGAATTGAGAAGCTTATTTTGAAATTGTTGTAAAACTTATTCTATGTGATAAGGAGCAAAGTTAGTATACACCCACTTTCACTAAGGAAGGGTTATATAAAGCATTTTATGTTACAGTGCTATATAGCAATGAAAATGAAAAAAAATCCTGTTACATGCAGTGACATAAATGAGACTTGCATATATAATATTGAATGAAAAACATATTGTGTGAAATTTGAATAAAAAGTATGTACTTTTTAATTTCATTCACATAACCTTGAAAAACTGGCAAAACTACTATGTGATATCAGATATCAGGTTCAGGGTTACATTGAGGGTGCAGGGAGAGAATAATGATTAGGTCAGAGCATGACAGAAGTTTCTGGAATTAATACTATTCCAGTTCTTCAGGAATAGTACTGCATAATGCTGCTTGATAATGGCTCTCTCTCTCTCTCTATGTGTATGTATATATATATATATATATAAATTTCATGATAACTAGATAATTTCTAATGTGTGCATTTTTTCTGTGTGTGTTGTACTTCAATTAAGAGCCCCATTATCTTGAAGTCTTCATTCATAAGTGAAAGTATAAATACCATTTAAGATGCAGTAAACATGACTATATCTATGTCTCTATTTATCATCTATTTACACACATAATCAAAATGTATAGAGAAAAATATATACACAAAATTGTTTAAAAGTCAGCAGCTAAGGTGTGCTGATGATAGGTAGATAGATAGATAGATAGATAGATAGATAGATAGACTGCAAAGCCAGTGGAAGTGTGCTCTTCATGGGCTAAGTTCTGTGACTCTCTTTGTTCTTGATTTCGCACTCTTCCCTGCCAGGCTCCATAACCCAGGAATTGCAAGGCAAAGTTAGCAGTGAGAAAGAACTCACTTGCAACCCAAAGCCAGTGAATTTGAATGGCTCCACAGGTCATCAAATCATTAGGTCTTGGAGATGACGATCAGAAATATCTTTTATCTACATTGCATAATCAGAAACAAGACAAAAGTTTAATGAATACCAACCAGCAGGATCAGCCCCTCTAACTTCTTGGTCTCCATCACACCAGTTGTAAGTATGGGGCATGAAACCTGTAGTACTAGCATTTCTGTTCATTAACCTTTGTTGTTACTGTTGTTACTGTGTTTATTTCAGGAAATTTGCTGTTCACTCATAGACTGAGCATCATGTCAGGGCTTTGAGTCAAGGTTTTGATTTCAGGAAGAGCGTTGATTTTACAGAAATGAGATGACACTTACAGAAAGTTGAAGTGATAGAACCTGTTAAGAAAATCGTTTCACTTCTCTGAAGATAAAGTCACACAATTTTCAATAAAATTTACTCCTGAATTACTCAGGAGATGAAGGCATATCTTATCTGAAACAGGCATTCCAGGTCCCTCCTGTTTTTTACATGAAGCTACAAGGTAAAAAGGAACAAAAATGGACACCGATTTATTCATGAATGAAGAGGCTCTGACTTCTCATCCATATGCTTAACAATAAAGGAAAACACTGACAGATGTGGTAGTAATTCAACAGGTATCCAAAAGTAGGAGAATTGTGTGAAGCCTCTATTTCATCTCATCCTTTCCTGGTTGTTGTAACGGACGGCAAAGAATCCAAACCCACCATTGGCATATTTAGTGCACACTGATGGAATCTTAACATCCATACATTGACTTTTTATCAAGTTAAGTGTTATCTTAATATCTAATTGTAGGCTACTGGCTTTATTTACTTTGTTTCTAACCGATAAAAAAAATCTTCAACCACTATGGAAATTAAAATGTCAAAAACAGCTATTAGAGGTAGTAATAATATATAGTCACATTTGATGCTCTCACTTATGAGCGATTACTTACGAAGTGTATAAATTCTCTCTGTTAACATATGTGAGAATAGCAGTAGCATCAATTATCTAATTCTCTTGTAATTAAGGGGATAAGCATTTTCAAGAAGGTTATTACAGGCATACCTCAGAGAGATAGCACATTTCCTTCCAGACCACTGAAATAAAGTGAATGTCACAATAAATCGAGTCACACAATTTTTTTTATTTCCAATTGCCTATAATATTCAGGTTCACAGGATACTGTAGTCTAGTAAGTATGCAATAGCATTATATCTAAAATGTACATAATTTAAAAATACTTTATTTCTAAAAACATCAGCCATCATCTCCACCTTCAGCAAGTTGTTATTTTTTGCTAGTGGAGGGTCTTGCTTTGATATTGGTGGCTGTTTGCTGATGGGGTGGTAGTTACTGAGAGTTCAGGTGGCCTTGGCAGTTTCTTAAAATAAGACAACAATGAAGTTTGCCACATTGATTGGCACCTCTTTTCAAGCAAAATTCCTCTATAGCATGCAATGCTGTTTGATAGCATTTCACTCGCAGTAGAACTTACTTCAAAATTGGAATCAATCCTCTCTAACCTTGCCATTGCCTTATCAATTAAGTTTACGTAATATTCTAAACCCTTTGTTGTCATTTCAACAATGTTCATAGCATCTTCACCAAGAGTATATTCTTCTAAAGAGGACACCTTCTTTGCTCAACCATAAGAAGAAATTCCTTATTCATTCAGGTTTTATCACGATATTACAGCAATTCAGCCACATTTTAAGGCCCCACTTCTATTAATAATTCTAGTTCTCTTGTTATTTCCACGACATCTGCAGTTACTGACTTCACTGAAGTCTTGAACCCCTCAAAGTCATCCATCACGGTTGGACTCACCTTCTTCCAAATTCTTGCTAATGTTGGTATATTTGCCCCCTCCCATGAGTCAAAAATGTTCTCAATGGCATCTAGAATGGTGCATTCTTTCTGTAAGTTTTCCAATTTGCTTTGCTCAGATTGATCAGAAGAGTCATCACTATTTATGGCAGCTATAGTGTTATAAAATGTGTTTTTAAAATAATAAGACTTGAAAGTCAAAATTAGTCCTTGATCCATGGGTTGCTAAAACTGTTGTTGTGTTAGAAAGGCATGTAAACACATTAATATCCTTGTACCTCTCCATCAGAGCTCTTGGGTTACCAGTTGTATTGTCAATGAGTAGTAGTTTATCGAAAGAAATCTTTGCTTTTGAGTAGGAGGTCTCAATTATAAGCTTAAAATATTCACAAACCATGGTGTAAAGGGATGATCAGTCATCTAGGCTTTGTTTTTCCATTAATAGAGCACAGATAGAATAGATATAGTATTATTCTTGAGCGCCCTAGGATTTTTGGAGTGGTAAATGAGCATTGGCTTCAATTTAAAGCCACCAGCTGTATTAGCCCCTAACAAGACAGTTAGCCTGTCCTTTGAAGCTTTGAAGCCAGGCATTGACATCTCCTTCCTAGCTATGAAAGGTCTACATGGCCCCTTCTTCCAACAGAATGCTGTTTTGTCTGTATTGAAAATCTGTTTAATGTGGCCACCTTCATCAAATATCTTACCTAGATATTCTGGATAACTTGCTGCGCTTCTCCACTAGCACTTGCTGCTTCACTTTGCACTTTTTTTGCTTCTTTCCTTAAACCTTGTGAACCCATGAACTTCTGCTAGCTTCAAACTTTTCTTCTGCAGCCTCCTCACCCCACTCAGACTTCACAGAATTGAAGAGAGTTATGGTCTTGCCATGGATTATGCTTTGGATTAAGAGAATGTTGTATCTGGGTAAATATTCTATACAGAGCAGTGAAACATTCTCATATCAGCAATCACACTGTTTTGCGTTCTTAGCATTTGTTTGCTCACTAAAGTAGCACTTTTAATTTCCCTCAAAAAACTTTTTCTTTGCACTCTCACATTGGCCGTTTGGCACAAGAGGCCTTACTTCTGGCCTATTTTGACTTTCAACAGTTCCTTCCTCACTAAGCTTAATGATTTCTCTCTTTGTATTTAAAGTGAATCCCAGTACTGAGTATATACCCAAAGTATTATAGATCATTCTACTATAAAGACACATGCACATGTATGTTCATTGTGGTACTATCACAATGGCAAAGACCTAGAAGCAACCCAAATTTCCATCAATAATAGACTGAAAAAAGAAAATGTGGCACATATACACCATGGAATACTATGTGGCCATAAAAAAGGATGAGTTTATGTCATTTGCAGGGACATGGATGAAGCTGGAAACCATCATTCTCAGCAAACTACCACAAGAACGGAAAACCAAACACCGCATGTTCTCATTCAGAAGTGAGAGTTGAACAATGAGAACACATGGACACAGGGAGGGGAACATCACACATTGGGGCCTGTCGAGGGGTTGAGGGCTAGTGGAGCGATGACATTAGGAGAAATATCTAATGTAGTGATGGGTTGATGGCTGCAGCAAACCACCATGACACATGTATACCTATGTAACAAAACTGCACAATCCGCACAAGTACCCCAGAACTTAAAGTATAATTAAAAAAAAAAAGAAAAGAAAAAATAATAAAGTGAATTTAAAATGTGAACTGTTTACGTGAGCACCTAGAGGCCATTACAGGGTTATTATTGGCCTTGTTTCAATATTGTGGTATTTAAAGGAATAGGGAGATTTGAGAAAGGGAACACAAACAGGAGGAGGCTGGTTCACGGAGCAGTCACAACACACAGCATTTCTTAAGTTCTCTGTCTTATTTGGGCATGGTTTCCAGTACTCCCAAGAAATTACAATAGTGACACTAAAGATCACTGATCACAGGCCACCATAACAGATAGAATAATAATTTAAAAAGTGTGTCATATTATGAGAATTACCAAACTATGACACAAAGACATGATGTGAGCATATAGTGTTGGCAAAATGATTCCAAGAGATTTGCTTGATGCAGATTATCACAGACCTTCAATTTGCAAAAATAATTAAAAATTAAAAAATTTAAAAAGCGTTCTATGCAAAGTGTAGTAAAGTGCAATAAAATGAAGTATGCTTGCATTATTTTTAGATATTGGATTTTAAAAATAGTATGTATAAGAACTGAATCACACAGGTAAATTCGAAATATATTAATGGTAGAGCCCTACACTCATCCAGTATTTGGCAAGGGTCAGGTATTTAGCCTATTAATTTTCAAAAATAAAATTAAAACAATCTTTATATGTGTTGTTATTTACTTTGCTAGTATTATAAGATTGATAATTAAGTTAGTTGTACCTTAACATCTAGCTGATGAAAGCTAGTACAACATGTTGTTTCACAGTAACGCATTTTCCCACTTAAAGTCTTGAAATTATCTTTTTTGGGGGGTGGTGGTCTCACCCTGTCACCCAGGCTGGAATGCAATGGTGATCATATCTCATTATATCCATGAACTCCTGGACTCAAATGTTCCTCCTGCGTCAGCCTCCCAAGTAGCTGGGACTAGAGGCATGAGTTACCACACCCAGGAATATTTTTAGTTTTATAGGGGCAGGGTCTTGCTATGTGGCCCAGGCTAATCTTGAAGTCTTGGCCTCAAACAATTTTCCCACCTTGGCCTCCCAAAGTCCTGGGATTGCAGGCATGAGCCACTAAGCCTGTCTTTGAAATGATCTTTGGTTCCCACTAGAACTCACTCCTGAATAATACTTTATTGAAAAATCAGATTCTTTTGGATTTAAAATCTATTCCATGCTTAATGGAGCCACTATAGTTCAAAGCCTCTGATAATTATTAGAAAAAAATTCTAATTTCTTTCTTTTTAAATAGTTCTTCTTTTATCTGTGTAATTAGGTCACTCCACAAATAATAACTGAAATTTATTGGGAATTTATTGTATTCCAGAAATTAAAATGCTTATTGCAAACATTATTTACTCCACAATTACTTCAGAGTTGGATCTAAAATTGCTCTCATTTTATAATATTATTAACTAACGTTGGCTTTAGAGAGGTTAAGAGATTAAGTATGCTTGAATCTAGGCCATTTGGCTTCAAAGAGCATCATCTTAATTCATGCTTTGCCTCTCCTTCTCTGCCTTCCTGCACGAGGTCCAATGGCTCACTCCTGACTCCTTTCTGTTTCAATATTTATTTCATACAATTGAAAATAGATGTAAAAATAGGACAATATAATAAACTCCCATATATCTATTACCAGCTGAAAACATTATCAACTCATGGCCAATCCGATTTCATATATTGCCCCACCCACTTATCTTCATGTATGTTATTCTGAAGGAAACACTACATATCACTCCATTTCATCTGAAAATTATTCTGCATATCTTATGACACTACATACAATAAATTCTTTTTTAACAATACCACCAAAACATTAGGACAACAATTTCTTAATATCAGAAGATATACAATTAAGTTTTTTATTGTGTTAGGACCCAAATAACGTCCTTAAATTGTAGAGGTTGATCTTGTTCTTCCCTCTTTCGCTTACAGATTCCCCTTACATAGCTTCTGTCTTTTATTTTCTCTCTCTCCTCTAATTTTTGTTAGTTATTTTTCAAATAATTTTTCAAACATGTTTTCAATTTTTTTTCAAATATATTCTCTCTCATTTTCTCTACTCTGGTGACTACAATTACATGTATGTTAGATAACTTGAAGTAGTCCCATTGCTAACTGATGCCCTTCTAATTTTACTGAATTTTTGCTTTGCACTTGAGTTTGAGTTGCTGCTTTCAACGTGTCTTCAAGCTCACTAATACTGATTTTGCAATGATAAATTCTTAATCCCATCATTGTATTTCTATTTCAGATTTTTAAATTTTAATTCACCTGGATTTTCTACAATTTTTATTTGTGTCTTTGTTGTATCATCCATGTTTCTACTTTCATGATATAATAATTTAAGTGTATCATAACAACTGTATTAATTCTTTGTCTGCTAATTCTAACATGTGTCAGTTGTGGATCAGTTTTAATTGGTTTATATTTCTCACTATGGATCAAATTTTTCTTCTTTGGATTTTTTGTCATCTTTCATAAATGCCAGATAATTTTGAATTTTTCTTGCTGGGTGCTGGATATTTTGGTATTGCTACAATATCCTGAGTCACAGTTTCTTTAAAACAGTGTGTTCCTTTCAGTCTTGTTTTAAAAAACAGCTGGAACCAGAGATGTGTTTAATTTAGGACTATTTTCCACTCTTCTGGGAAATAAGCAAAACCCTCTGAGTGTTCTACCCAAGGTCCTGTCAATCCTGAGGTTTTCTCATCTGGCTGATGGGGACAGGCACTATTCCTGGCCCTGTGTGTCTCTGGGAATAGCTCTTCCTTATCCTTTCAGAAGGTCTTGCCACGCAATGAATTGTTTTGTTACATGCATGTACTGCTCAGGATTCTATTGAATACTCGAGTGGAATCCTCTGCAGATTTCCAGGTGATTTTGGAAATTTTCTCTTCTTCAGTATTCTGTCCTGTGAACTCTAGCTGCCTTGGTCTCTTAGTTTCCAAAGACCACAACAAAAATTGCCATAAATTTGGTAGCTTAAAATAACAGGTATTTATTTTCTCCTAGTCCTGGAATCCAGAAGTTCAAAATCAAAGAGTCCGTAGGGTTGGTTCCTTCTATAGAGTGTCAGGGGGAATCCATTCTATGCCTCCATCTTAGCTGCTTATCTCACTGCCTGGCAATGTTTGGCATTTTTTGACTTGTACCAATTGAAACTGACCCAGAAATGACATATGCTAGAATTAGTATACAATGAATGAATACAGTTATTATGATACAACTTAAGTTACTATATCATAAAATTAGAAACTTGGGTGATATAATAAAGACGCAGATAAAAATTATAGAAAATCCAGGTGAATGAAAATTACAAAATCTCTGTCTTTGTTTTTATGCCATCCTCTTCCCTGCATTTCTGTGTGTTCCTTTCCATCTCTTATAAGGAGACTTTCTCTGGACCTACACTAACCTAGTAAAATGTGATCTCAATTACTACCTTACTTATGTATGCAAAACCCCTCTTTCCAAATATGGTTACATGCAGAGGCTCTGGGAGAACATGTGTTCTGAGGAGACTCTATTCAATCAACTGTGGTTTCCCTGGGACTCTTAACCCTGTCTCCTGAGATCTCTGAAATCTGAGTTCCCAGGCCCTGTGCCTCAGCTTGGAAACTTTTTCACAAGGTAGTAAACTGGAGCTATTTCGGGGTTCACATTATTTGTTTCCTATTTCTTGGTAATCACTGTTCATCACTGTGTGATGTTCACTATCCTGAATATTTTTTTGTAATTTTTTTGGTGGGGGAGGGTAAACATATTCCCTCTACTCCATGATATGATTTGGCTGTGTCCCCACCCAAATCTCATCATGAATTTTAGCTCCCATAATTCCCACATGTCATGGGAAGAACCCTGTGGGAGGTAACCGAATCGGGGGGGTCAGGTCTTTCCAATGCTGTTCTCGTGATGGTGAATAAGTCTCCTAAGTCTCATGAGATTTGATGGTTTTATAAAGGGGAGTTCTCCTGCACACGCTGTCTTGTCTGCCATCAAGTAAGCTGTGACTTTGCTCCTCATTCACCTTCCACCATGATTGTGAGGCCTCTCCTGCCAATGTGGAGCTGTGAGTTCATTAAACCTCTTTTTCTTTATAAATTACCCCGTCTCAGATATGTCTTTATTAGCAGCATGAAAATAGACAAATACACTTCATCTTGGCAAAACAAAGAAACCAGAAGATTTTTGTTGTTGTTTTTTAGATTTAATTTATTTTGTCGTCAGCAACATGACCATGTTATTTTAAGGTACCTGAATATTGTTCTGTGACTAAGTTCAGGTGATTTTTCTTAAATTTGGCTTTTTAAAAACCACTGGATATTGAAAACTCTCATCTATTTTAATAGGAAAAGAATCTGTATCAGGAGAGATATTAGCAGAGATGTGAAAGAGAAAGAAGAATCAGGAAGAGGAGAAAAGTAAGACAGAAAGAAATTTTGTGCCTTTAAGATGACAACAATGAGATAAATTGACAAATTATATATGTATATGTACATATATTTTTAAACTATATTTTCCAAACACAAGCTATTTAATAGAATTACCTTCAACAATAGATGATTAAAAACAAAGTGGTACAAACTGAATTAATTCTATATTCCATATATAGTGTGTATAATATGGATACTACAGAGAGAGAGAGAGAAAAAGAGACAGAGAGAGAAAGAAAATATGCATCCAAACCAATTTTCCCACACATAGGTGCTGTGAGATGTTTAGAAAAATAGTATTTTATAATCTATCCCAGTTATGCTTTTCTTTTCCCAAACTCTCAAATGTGAGTTATAGTCTTGTAACTTCCATATATATTTAATTTAGCATAGATACTCCATTGCCATTCTTAGTAGTGTCTACAAGGAGGTCCAGCTGTGAAGAATTCCCTTTGCTATTTTTTTCTTCAATTTTGAAAACATATTTTGGCTGTGGCATTCATCAACAAAAAGTGCATCTATGCATTGAAAAAAATATTCCTAATGTTGAATAAATGTATCCATGTCTTCTAAAACTCTCAATTGTTTTCAGCACATCCATCTGATCTTCAACATGCCTGACAAAAACAAGCAATGGGGAAAGGATTCTCTAGTTAATAAATGGTGCTGGGAGAACTGGCCAGCCATATGCAGAAAATTAAAACTAGACTCTTTATCTAACACCTTATACAAAAATTAACTCAAGATCGATTAAAGACTTAAATGAAAAACCCCTAACTATAAAAACCCTGGAAAAAAATCTAAGCAATGCCATTCAGGACACAGGCACAGGCAAAGATTTCATGACAAAAACACCAGAAGCAATTGAAACAAAAGCAAAAATTGACAAATGGGATCTAATTAAAGTAAAGTGTTTTTGCACAGCAAAAGAAACTATCATCAGAGTGAACAGGCAACCTACAGAATGGGAGAAAATGTTTGCAATCTACCCATTTGATAAAGGTTTAATATCCCAAATCTACAAGGAACTGAAATTTACAAAGAAAAACAACCCCATTAAAAAGTGGGCAAAGGACATGAACAGACACTTCTCAAAAGAAGACATTTATGCGGCCAAGAAACACGTGATTAAAAAGCTCAACATCACTATCATCAGAGAAATGCAAATCAAAACCACAATGAGATACTATCTCAGTATCAGCCAGTCTGGATGGTGATTATTAAAACATCAAGGAAAAGCAGATGCTGGCAAGGTTGGGAAGAAAAAGGAACACTTTTATACTGTTCGTGGAAATGTAAATTAATTCTATCATTGTGGAAGACAGTGTGGTGATTCCTCAAAGACCTAGACCCAGAAATACCACTTGACCCAGCAATCACAATACTGGGTATTAGCCAAAGGAATAGAAATCCTTCCATTATAAAGATACATGCTTGTGTATGTTCACTGCAGCACTATTCACAATAGCAAAGACATGGAATCAACCCAAATGCCCTTCAGTGATAGACTGGATAAAGAAAATGTAGTACATATACACCACGGAATACTATGCAGCCATAAAAAGGAATGAAATCATGTCCTTTGCAGGGATATGGATGAAGTCAGAGGCCATTATCCTCAATGAACTAAAGCAGGAAAAGAAAACCAAACATCCCATGTCCTCACTTATAAATGGGGGCTGAAAAATGAGAATCCATGGACACATGGTGGGGGAACAATACGCACTGGGGCCTGTTAGGGAGTGGGGAAGGGACGGAAAAGCACTAAGAAGAATAGTAAATGGATGCTGGGCTTAATCCCTAGGTGATGGGATGATCTGTGCAGCAAACCACCATGGCACACATTTATCTGTGTAACAGATCTGCATATCCTGCACATATACCCTAGAACTTAAAATATAAGTTGATAAAATAAAATGTAAAAATGTGGTGTATACAAAAAATGATTAAAGCACCATATTCACTGGTTTCTAAGACAAAAATTATCTTCGAAAATATCAAAAGAATTAACCTATAGGTTACAATATACTTCTGCCCTAACCTGTTCCAGTAGACACAGGTTTGTTGTTTATAATGAATGTAAACTTATTATCTTACCTCCAAAATTTTGAGACATAGCATAAGCACCATTTCACTGTTCATTGATGAGAATAGCACACTTTTTATCTTAAAAGTCTCTTTCTGTGTCATTTACCCAGTATGATCCCACTGTACCATATGTAGAAATCATCATTAAATTTATCATTCTATTATTAAATCAATGTTTATGATATTCTCTGTGTTTTTGTACCCTATTGCTCAGATTATGTCATTTGATGACAGGGTCCATGTTATACTTTTTGTATGTGTCCTTACCACCTAGAAGATATATAATAAATATGTTAAATATTAAATGAACACTTAATTCAGACTCTTACTGTGATTACTTTTCAAATCAATCTGTTCACTCTGCCACATAAACTCTTGCTATGGTCACATTGCATAAGGAAATATAGGACATTGAGTCATGATGAAATATAATTTTTAATGTTTTAACAATACAACCACAGTTTTTATTCTTAGAGGACAGGAATCAAGCAAAGGAAATTTATAACTTTATATGTCTATTTCTGCTATTGATGATGTAGAGAGCATTTTCAGGTAGAATAAAATACAGAAAAAAATTCAGATTATTGCCTGGAAATAACCTCTTAATTGTGTGTATGTATTTCTTAATGAGTAAATTATAAGTTTATAAAATCTAAAGGAATATTTTAAATAGCATTTTTACTTTCTGAATGAAAGTGTATATAAAGTCCTGAGAAAACATGTTACTTCTCCAGAAATATGTCCTGTAATTCAACAATAATGTCACTCAATGTTCTTAACATGGCAGGCTTTGTCTCTTTAAGACAGAGTCAAGAACACACCTTTACTATCTCCTACTCAGATTATTCTCTTCTTTATAGTATCAGAAATCATAAAAACACATTTCCAGGATAACGGAATTACAATTGAGGTATTAGAAATAGGGCCTGAACTTTGAGGAAAATGTGGTAATGACAGTAGAAAAATACAATTTCTCTATTTCAGTTCATGCGTAGAAGCAAAATTTTCTGTTCTCTCCTTCAATAAAATAAAACAAAACAAAAATGACAAACACAGGCATTCCAATTTCTAACTTCACGGACGAGAACACTAACATAAAATATTTATTCACATCTAAGTGTAAAGAACTTCAGTTGAATCTGTGAATCAGAAAAATATTTGCAATAACTTAATAGGGGAGTAGAGTCTGCAAAAGAAGTGCAAAAAGAATCTCACTCATGAGGTGGAAATGTTTTTCCCCTTTATTAACTAAAGGCCTTTTGACTAAAAGAGTATTGAATGATGGTTTTCTGTAAAAATATCTACGCGTACATGAGCACCAATTCCACTTGGTCTTTGAACATTAAGAAATTTACCCTATTTCCTATTAGAATGCAAACTTCCATGCAAGATTAATACACATCATAAAATTGAAGCCTTAGAATAGGATCACAGAATCTAATTATAAACCTTACTTTGTATAATTCTTATTTCAGATAAAATTATGCTTTTTAATCCAGAATGTGATGGGGGACAATTGCGTGTTAATCCTACATTGCTCTGTTCCATTGTAGAAAACCTTGAAAAGTTCAAATGACTTTTGTAATGAGAGATTGGGAGCTCTGGATTTTATCACAAATATATTTTATTGCATGCAAAAGACACCACTACATTAAATTGCACTATTTTATAATATATTTAGGTAAAACCAAAATAATATATTTTACCTAAGTAACCTATATAGGTAAAAGTATTAAAAGGAATACTTTTAAGTATTTGTTTTAGATTATATGTCTTTGGTTATGTAATCCTTTTCTTAATTCTCTGAGCTCTAACCTGCACTTCTTTCTTATTCTATAATTCCTATATTAATAATACACCCACCATAGTCCAAGGATACAATTGCATTTTTTACTCCCACATATTTTTCACTGTCACTTGCTAGTTTAAGGCGGATATATCAATGACACATTAACCAAGAGGGAACAGAACTGGTCAATATTCTTCATCCAGTTGACAATAGAAAATCCAAAGCAAAATTGCTTCCCAGAATATGGTAAGCTATATTATGCCATTCTATACTCTTATTATAGCACTGTGGCTATAAGCAGAATCTCTACAGTCAGACTACCTAAAATCAGTTCTCAACTGTGCCAATTAATGGCTCGATGAATGACCTTGGGTAACTTTACTCAACCCATCTGTACCACAGTTTTCTCATCACTAAAATGCGAATAACAATAGTAATCCTGCCATTATGTTGCATAAGAATTAAATATGTTAATATATTTATATATCTCAAACATTTAGAATAGTGATCTTTACACACTAAGCTCCCCAAACGTCTTAGCTATTAACTGGCCTGCATTTGCTCTGGGCTGCCCCTGCTTTATGCACTATCCTACCTTGCACATTGTCAGTATTGTAATTGCTCAAGATCTGGGGACATGGTTCTTTTATGTTTCTCTTTCCAATATCTAGATTTAACCAGATAACAGACACTTAGCAAATACACGCTACAGACAAAACTAAATTTTATCTATCAACCTACAGTCACCTCTTCATGAAGCTACCTCATCCTATCAAGAAGATTTTATGACACTTTCTTTGTGCCTACCTTATTTTTCGCATGCCTCTCTCATACTACTTTAAACATTTTACTATATATATTTTGTTTATTTATCTGTATATTAACTATCTATTTCTATGTAGCAAATTATTACACATTTAGGGGCTTAGACCTCTACAAATTTATGGGTTTCCAGCTTATGTGTGTCAGGAGTCCAGTTATATTAATAGATTAGCTGAGTCCTACTCAGCATCCTGCAATGTTGAAATCAAGGTGTTAACTGTGGCTACCATTCCATCTAAGGCTTAGTGTCTTCTTCCAGCTCATAGGTTTTTGGCAGAATGTACTTCCATGCCATTACATGGCTGAGGTCCCATTTTCTTGCTAGTTCTTGGTCAAAGACTTCTCAGTTTTTAGAGTTCAGCCTCAGGTCCTTGTCTCCTGACCTCCACCTCTCACAACATGGCAGTTTGTTGCTTAAAGACCAGCAGAACAGTGTTTGCTGCTGCTTCCTGTCTTCTCTAAGGGCTCAAATAATTAGGTCAGGCCCACCCATGATTAACTCCCCTTTGATTATCTCATAGTTCATTAAAGAACTTTATCATAGTTATGGGGGTGATTTCCCATTATATTCACAGGTCCAGCCTACATCGAGAGAGAGGATTATACAGGGTGTATAATCCTATACATTTTAAAATTCTGTCTACAACAATTAGCACCCTGTGAATTAATGAAAAATAGGGGCACATTCAAGTTCAGTCTTTTTCCGCATCACCATCAGCTTGTAAAAGATCCAGTCATTATTTGTTGAACAAAAAGAAAAACAGAATGATTGAATGAATGAATATAAACCATACAGTAACGTGTGGATGCTAAAGATAACCATGAGAAAGCATCTGAGTTATGTGTGGTCAACATACATCTAATTTTGCCAAAATTTTAGACTTCAAGGTACTGGGAAAAGTAATCATTTTGAAATCACGAATCACCTCTTGATGATTTCAAGTGACTTGTCAGTACCCTGTTTTTCCCACAAAATGAAAGCTAGTCAATATTTGTATGGCTTCTCTAAGTCAGTGTAATTTTTCAAACCCAGCCTCAACCTGCTATTGCTGTCTGAAAACCCATTTGGGTGTGAACTCACAATCTTTTTGATTGGGTATAGATCCCAGGATTCTCCACTAATTGGATGATGTTTAGTTTAATTGGTTCAGAACGACTAGAGTATGAGAACTAGACATCTATAGATTTTGATAGGTTTGCAGAAATAAATATTTGTTTAACCTGTTTCTCAATAGATGTCCAATTGGAGCACAAATGAATGCAACTTTGTTGATATTTTGAAGGATGGAAGGACAAATTGGATCACATACATGATGTGAACTTCTAACGTGTACCGGGAGTATAGGGCAAGTGATTGGAATGAAACCTAATAGTTCTTTTTTTTTTTTTTTTTTTTGAGACAGAGTTTCGCTCCGTTGCCAGGCTGGAGTGCAGTGGCGTGATCTTGGCTCATTGCAAGCTCCGCCTCCCAGGTTCATGCCATTCTCCTGCCTCAGCCTCCCGAGTAGCTGGGACTACAGGCACCTGCCACCACACCTGGCTAATTTTTTTTTTCTTTTTTGTATTTTTATTTTTTTATTTTTTATTTTTCTTTTTTGAGACAGAGTCTCACTCTGTTGCCCAGGCTGGAGTGCAGTGGCGCAATCTCGGCTCACTGCAACCTCCGCCTCCCGGGTTCAAGCGATTCTCCTGCCTCAGCCTCCCGAGTAGCTGGGACTATAGGCGCCCGCAACCATGCTCGGCTAACTTTTTGTATTTTAGTAGATACGGGGTTTCACCGTGTTGCCCAGGCTGGTCGCGAACTCCTGAGGTCAGGCAATCCGCCCTCCTCGGCCTCCCAGAGTGCTGGGATTACAGGCGTGAGCCACTGCGCCCGGCCTTTTTTGCATTTTTGGTAGAGACGGGGTTCATCATGTTACCCAGGATGGTCTCGATCTCCTGACCTTGTGATCCACCCACCTCGGCCTCCGAAAGTGCTGGGATTACAGGCGTGAGCCACTGCGCCGGGCCGAAACCTAATAGTTTTAATGGTGCCTTAGTTCAAAACAGCTGTTTTAAATGTTTCATTTCAAAATAGCTGGAATAACATTTATACACAAGGAAGATGGAATATTTTAACTTCTCAGTTGTTCTAATGTTACTCAGGAGAGTTCAGCAAAATGAGAACACCCTTTTTAGTTTGCCCTCCTCTCTGAGATATTTCTTTTGATCTAATTAATGGGTCATGGTCACTACTATTGTTTTATATTTTGAGGAACATTCTACATCTAAATAAAAGTGACAGAGACCAAACTAATTTAGAACAACGTTAAGAGAGGGGAAAAAACCACAATAGTACTGTAGAAAGGGCAATAGTTCTTGAAAGTGGTTTTTATTCCTGCTTTTGCATAATTTTTCTGTATAATTGGCAATTAACCTTCATCACCCCTTAAGCCCTTTACCTTCATACTTATTTCCTTTCTGAATGAGGTAGACTGATTTTTAAAAAATGTCTCCATTTTGAGATCTTTAAATTTTGCCCAGTGAGAAAAATTAGCATTTCCTCTGAAGAATATGCATTAGGGGTTCATTCATGCTAATTTGTATCCAGGAGAAGCCACTGGAGTAAAAATCAATTTACTAGGAGGGTATAGGTTGTATTGTGCTTTAAGCTCTTTATCAGAAAGAATTTAAGGAGGGACAGCTATGAGGCTGCTGCAATAATTTCTAGAATTGTGAATATTTAAAAAGATCTAGATGCCTCATCTTCTTATCCATTTTTAGTTATTCAAAAATGTTTTCTGTCAGTAAACTCAAAACTACTGAACAACAAAAAGTACATCAAAGTTTCTTTACATGCTTGTAACATTGCTTTATTTCTTAGGCCTTCCCTTGGAACCTTAGTCAGTCTGATTTAGAATAGATTTTTAAATAAGCTCAGGAGCTTGACGGAGTAATTTTTGGTTATTGCAATAACGAATATACAGGGTTAATCCAATTTCCAAGTGATTCTTGAAATGATTACTTAATCTGTATTTTTAAACTGCTTGGACGAACAGAAATATGATGGTTTGACATGAATGGTAACTCAGAGACCTCTTACTCATAATAAAGCTTGTTGTGTTTGGTCTTTTTCTCCCTCTCTTTCTATTCTAGGATTTTTCATTACCAAAGTACTTTTGAACACAGACTGCATATTAGAATTACATTTTTACTATTTTTTTTACAATGCCCATGACTGGTCCTCATATCATATGAGTTGAATGAAAAATTCTGGAGATAAGATCCAGGTACTAGTAATTAAAAAAAAAAAGACAAAAAATCTCCTGGAGGCTTCTAACTAAGAGCAGGGTGTATAGTCATTAAAATAAGGAACACAATTCTGACGTGAGTGCACACATAATTGAAATTCACCTTGTAATATATATGTCCACTTTTAAATAATACTTTAATCAAAAATAGTTATAAATTTAATAAAATACATTAACTCAGTGAATCTCTGAAGTCATTGGGAGAAAAAGACAAGATAAAGAGGATTTGTATGTTTGCAACCATTAAGAGTGAAGCAAATCAAGAAAAAAGTTGGGCTAAGCTCTTGAGCTATAAGAAACCTACTCAGTTTTATCCAAAAACTATGACCAAATTCACTGCAAAACACTGGATTCCAGAAAAAGTAGACATAGATCAGTACATGAGAAATATACCACTAAAGGACATGGAGTATTTCCAAGCAGTTGGTTTTTAGAAAATTGTTTCCCAGATCCTCAGCTTCCAGGTGTACTCTCTCCTAAAACGTGTCTTCCAGAGAGTGTCACTGGCACTTCACTGCTTCTACCTTCTCACCTCTTCTCTCATTTTACAAAGGGCAGTCATTCTCTCACTCACAGTGCATTGACTTAAAGTGTAAAATACTGAATGCCAAAAAAGAAAAAAAAAAAAAGTGCCGTTGCAGAATGCAGTGCTCATGAGTGAGCTTCCCTGAAAGCAAAGCAAGGAGAGATTCCATAAGAAATAGTAAATTGTCTTACACAATGAATATATTTATGGCAAGATTATACCTAGTTTTTTCTCTTATGTCTATCTCTCTATTCTTCACATTTTTATTTTAAATGTAAGATGATTGTCAAATAGAATTGTATTAATTCATTTGATTGAATTGGAAAATAAAACCATAGATCTTATTTCCTACAGTAAGTCTGATGTGGCTGAATGGTTCAACAATGATGGCTGACTTGCTGTTGGAATTATGTGGTGACGGACATTCCTTGTAAATTTAATTAACTATATAAGCCCCTTTAAATTTTGATGAAGATGTGTAATTGACCCTGAATGTCACAGGGGTTAGGGACACCAACCTCCATGCAAAAACTGTATAACTTTTGTCTCCCCAAAACTTAACTACTAATAATCTATTTTTTACTGGAAGCCTTATGGATAGTATAAGCCGTTGATGACATATTTTCCATGTTATATACAATATATACTGTATTCTTACAATAAGGTAAGCTAGAAAAATGAAAATGTTATTAAGACAATTACAAGAAGAGAAAATATAATTACTAATCATTAAGTGGAGTGGATCATTGTAGTGGTCTTCATCCTTGTCACCTTCACATTGAGGAGGCTGAGAAGGAGGAAGAGAAGGGGTCAATGGTGATGTCTTAGGGGTGTCAGAGGTGAAAAAAAATCTGTCTCTAAGGGAACCCATGCAATTGAAACACATGTTGTTCAAAGGTCAACTGTATATTAGTTACACATACATGTACAATCGATGAGAAATTACATAGTTTATTAATAATAATCTATGCCAATCTAAAAATGTACTAGGGAATGCATAGTTCTGCAAAAAATGTTTGAAAACCACTTATTTGGCTCATGCTCCCTTGTGGGACTAATTGAGATGGAATTTTGTGGGTGTTAATAAAACGTAAAAAGTAAATTCTGACAGGATGAACTTTATTTAAAAATGAAAGAGATTTTTGAGCCTTTAACTGGCTGGAGAATTGTATGTAGGTTATGGCTGACCTGACATGGACAGAGGCAGTGAAAATTAACTAAATGTTGACCAATCCATATTGGACATTTGTTCTAGTTAGTTTCATAGCTGCAAGGAAGGAAACATTGGAGCTCATTTTCCTGAATGAATGAGTTTAAGAATAAGCTTGTGTAATAGCAATTGAGGGAGAGCACTGCCTTGAGAGTGTCTTCTGTCATTTCCTGCCTCCATGCATAATAAGCCAACCCAAAGGGGCTATGATAGCTTGGAGGAGCTATAAAAATCCATCAATGAAGATGTCTAACTTTCACCACTGTAGCATCATCTCAGGAATTACAGTTTGAAACTGAGTATATCTATATATCTTGGGTCTGCCATAGGAATTTATCATTATATTAGACCCAAGGGCAGCTCCTCCTGCTCTAATAACATTCATGTTATTTAACTAATGGGACTGTTTAATACAGGTTTCTCAAAATGCAGCTTCCTTTGCCTATGCCTCCCACATATCCTCTCCTTTAGTTAATTTAGACAGTTGTTTAACCTTCTCAGCTTAGCAAATACAGTATTCAATTGGCTTAAATGAGTTTATACATGGTGTATGTCTCTTTGTTTTTACCCTTTTCTTCTCTCCTCCAATAAGCAGAACCCCAGCCTCTAGCAAATTCCTATCTCTCTTCCTCTCCAATAATTTCTATTAATTTTCAGGTGGTCTCTCCACTGTGCTTAAAATACCTGACTCCTAATTCCGCTGTGTCAGTTAGACTCAGGGGCACTGTAATGCCACATCTGCTAGGTATCTCTTGCATCCATTGGACACCTCCAATTTGTTGATCTTGGCTGTCATTTTTGCTTCGGAAGTGGCAGCCATGCCCAGCAAATATTGGGCAGCATTAATGACCCGGTCCCAGCAGGACAACACAAAGGCTTCCACTGATATTCTGCTTCCAGCGGGGGTTGCTACCTTTTGCTCAACATTCCTGCAGTGAAGATCATTAAGAGCTACTGCTTGGAGTTTGCTCGTAAGCTGGGCAAGTTTTTCTCTTCTCTTTTATATTCAAACATTTAGAACTATTTCCCATCTATCTGCATAACTTTAGATAAGCAATACTTTGCTTGTGTTTACTTTCTTCTCCTTTCCAGGGACTGTGGAGCTGAGCCAAGATACAAATTTGACCAACAAACACCAAGCCTTATTCAGCATCATTTGTGCTTTCTAGTAGTTCCCAAGAATGAGTAATCTTGTTGTAGTTACCTTAGTCTTTCTTGTAAATTGCCTAACAGGTAAGGTTTGGTTGACAGAAGACTCATAGGCACATACTTTTGAATCTCAGTGACAGACACAAATTAGGTACAGATTGAAAGCCTATGACAGTGATAAAGAATCTAGAATAATTCTGGTATACCGTGTAGGCTCCCCAAATTGACCTTCTTTCTTCACATCACCTCTCTACTACATTTTCAAAAATATTTTAGGAAAAACACTCTCAAAATGAAACACATATATGTCACCATTATTTCTAACATCAAACATCAAATGCAAACTAAATGTGCAACAGCAGAATGGTTAATTTTGGCAAGACAGATAACAAAATAATTGCATCCTTTAAAATGATGTATAGTCATTTTTTTAATGGTAGGGAAACACATAGGCTAAAATTCTAAGCAGGAAACTGAATTATAAATTTGTTATGATGTCAAATGCCTGTATAAAGAAAAGCCTGGTTAGAAACACATTTTAATTATTAAAACGGTTTTCTCTGGGTAGGAACATTTTGTACGGCTATTGTTATTTTCTTTGTAGGTGAGAATGTTTTCCAAAAATTACAGAAAGTTGGTGTATTATTTTTATATTGGGGAGTTAGTAGTTTTATTAAGCAGACACCCCTAAAGCAACCTATTTCCTGGTGTTCTCCAGAAGGAGGAATTTTTCTGATGCTACGTACTTAAAAAGTCTTTCTTTGAGATATTCACTTTTTTGCCAGCCCTTTCCTGATGCCTGGTCCTAAGCTATCTGCAGGAAAAGTAGAGTGAATTTATTATTTTAGAAGTTCTCATTCTTTTATTTAGTTCATGCCTAATTTATGAAAGAAAGGAGCTTTTTTTCAGGCCCCTCAAAACACTTGCTTTGTCCAATAAGTTATTCTGTTGTAAGACTTGCTATTCCACTTCTCATAATTAGAGGTTTCCTTAGTTTCTACATAGCCTTTTATTATTTCTAAACAAATTTCCTTCAATGAGATGCACTATATTTTACAATCAGGGATTATTTAATTTAACCTTTTCTTTCTATGCTAATAATGATTGAAGAATATTCGAACTATCCAATAATTGCACTCACTTGGGGAAGGAAATTTCTTCTGATTTTGAAATCCAGCATCGGAATCTAATACATTCTGTCTCTTACTCAATGAGTAATTGACAACTGTAGTTAGAGAAATACATGTTTCACTAATCCTAGTCAAATAGCAAAATTAAACTTGGCTGCCAAATATGATCAAGGAAAGTTTTCCTGCCCAAGATGTAATCAAAAACTCTTTGTTAGGCTACATGGATCTCTGCCCACTCTTACTTCCCAAGTGTACATAAGCAAGTTTCTGCATCTTTTTCTTTTCTTTTAGTCTTTCTTTTAGAAAATCACCTATTTGGCTGCACGTGGTGGCTCATGCCTGTAATCCTAGCACTTGGGGAGGCTGAGGCAAGTGGATCACCTGAGGTCAGGAGTTCAAGACCAGTCTTGCCAACATGGTGAAACCCTGTCTCTACTAAAAATACAAAAAATTTAGCCGGGTGTGGTGGTGCATGTCGGTAATCCCAGCTACTCGGGAGGCTGAAAATCGCTTGAACCCAGGAGGTGGAGGTTGCAGTCAGCCGAGATCCCGCCATTGCACTCCAAACTGGGCAACAAGAGCGAAACTTCATCTCTAAAGCTGTCAATTTCTGATACTTGGAAATAAACTAATTTGCTTCTAAGAAAACCATACTGTATAAAATGATCTTAGGTTAATAACAGAGTTTTTGTAGCCAATGTTCCAAAATGCTAAAACAGATTCACAAACAAAAATTACAAATGACATCAATTTCTGAATAATACTCCATAAGAAGCAATTATCATTTTATTATCAAACTTATGAAAATACATTAGCCTGTAGGTAAGCTGTGTTCAAATGATACATTATCTCAATTTATTTTAAAATAACTTTTTATAAAATAAATTTGTATTATAAATTTAAAAAAATTTACCCATGATATTATGGGATATATACATATAGATGGAGAAATGGTTTTAATAGTGAAGCAAATGAACATAATCTATCATCTTAATTGAGTTCCTTCTTGTCCCTTTTTATTTTTAGTTGACATGTAATAATTGCACATATTTATAGGGTACAGATAGATACTTCACGTTATCTTAATTAAATTATAACATATTTTTGTTACCTTGTAGAGGTTGTTAGTATAGCAGGGAATGTAGAAAGAGACTAAGTGGATTCTATCAGGTTTTAGAACTCAAGGTGCTTTGCTACATGAAGGAGTTGCCTATGATGTACTAAGTAAAAATTGCATGAGACTGCCTAGGGAGAAAGGACAGAGTCAAAATACTAATGTGGAGTACAGTATGAATGTCATTTTCTAGCCCAACTATAGGAAATAAACTTCATTCTTCATAGAAATAAAGACACTTCTGGAAGAAATTTAAGGTGTCATTATTCTTTAGAATCTATTTACAACTCAGAGATTCAGCATTATTGCTTTGAGACACAGGTGAATGAAACAAGCCACTGATTGCTGAAAAGGGTGATTCTGTTCATTTATGTATGAGTTTCAGCATCACAGTGAACATGGAAAATAATCCTGTAGCATTTAAGGGGATCGTATTGCAGTTTGGGTGGCACTGGGAATTGACCCTCAAGACAGGAAGGCAAATAGTGTTTCCATGGAGATCAGCAATGAATTGTGTCCTCAGAAGAAAGAACATGGGCCAATGAAGTTGGCCATGAGCAAATGTAAGATAAGTCTCGACTTCTCAAAATGTTGGGTAAGATTTCCTCCTCATGAACATTTGAAAGCTTGTGGTATTTGACATGATGACTTCATTTTTATTCTCAGATTCCTGAGGCTGATGGACATTAATTTTCTACAAATATTTGGTAAAAACTTGATCTGTTTTATCTTTACAGCACTATAATGAATACATTATAATTCTCATGTTAATACAACTGACTTATATATCAGGAAGATTAATACATTGCCCATTCTTATTCAGACAAAAGATGACAGAACTAAGGTATTTTAATTGTAGATTATGGATGTTTTCACTGAGCATAGTGGATCATTGCTTAAAAGCTTCATCTGTTTGACAGATAAGAATGTTATGTCTTCAAATGCTAGGTTTATCTCTAGGATTAATTCAAGTCTGTCCCCTCTTTTGCATGAATCAGCTCTTCATTCTTCCTGAAAGAAATAGCAACAATCGTTTTAAACAGGCAAATGAAACACTTACATATCTTCAAGGTCAAACCAAGCAACAAATTTAACAGAGGTAGATAAAGAATTACAAATACAGTTTAGCTCAAGCATAACACTCATGCCAGTCATTCCTGATTTCCACTATGTTGTAGGCACACCACAAGAATATGTTCACTATTCATTTATTGACCTATTTGCTTTTCTATTAGTATAAATATATAGTTTGTTTATTTGCTCATCTCTTTCACTAGACTATATGCTCCTGAAGGGTAGGTACTATGTTTGTTAAGCTCACCTTGCATCAGAATCATCTCTTAGATTATGTGACACATAGTAAAAGCTTAATACTTACTACTGATCAAATGAAGCAAAATGTCTACTTGATAATGGTGGATAAGCTTTTTGATGTGCTACTTAATTCAGTTTGCCAGTATTTTCTTGAAGATTTTTGCATCGATACTCACCAGGGACATTGGCCTGAAGTTTTCTTTTTTTGTTGTGTCTCTGCCAGATTTCGATGTCAAGATGATGCTGGCCTCATAGAATGAGTTAGAAAATAGTTCTCTTCTTCAATTTTTTGAAATAGTTTCAGTAGAAATAGGAACGGCTCTTCTTTGTACATCTGGAAGAATTCAGCTGTGAATCCTATGGTCCTAGGCATTTTTTGGTTGGTAGGCTATTCATTACTGATTCAATTTTGGAGTTCGTTATGGTCTGTTCCAGAACTCAGTTTCTTCTTGGCTCAGTCTTGGGAGGGAGTTTGTGTCCAGGAATGTATCCATTTCTTCTAGATTTTCTAATTCATGCACATAGAGCTGTTCATATTCTCTGATGGCAATTTGTATTTCTGTGGGGTCAGTGGTCATTTCTAATTGTATTTGAATTTGTTGTTTCTAATTGTGTTTATTTGGATGCTCTCTCCTTTCTTTTTTATTCATCTAGCTAGCAGTCTATTAATTTTTTTCAAAAACACAATTCCTGAAATATTTTATCTTTTGAATGTTCATTTTGGCCTTAATTTCCTTCAATCAATCTCTGATTTTGGTTATTTCTTGTCTTTTACCTTTGGGGTTGGTTTGCTCTGAGTTCTCTAGTTCTTTCAGTTGTGAGGTTAGTTTATTAGATTTAGATCTTTTAAATTTTTTGATGTGGGCATTTAATGCTATAAATTTTCTTCTTAATACTGTCTTAGATACGTATCTAAGATACATATCAGAGATTCCGGTATGTTGTGTTTTTGTTCTCATTAGTTTCAAATAACTTCTTGATTTCTGCCTTAATTTAATTATTTGCTGACCAGAGCAATCAGGCAAGAGAAATAAATAAAGGGCATCCAAACAGGAAGACAGGAAGTCAAACTATCCGTGTTTGCAGATGACCTGATTCTATACCTAGAAAACTCCATAGTCTCAGCCTAAAAGCTCCTTAAGCTGATAAACAACCCCAGTGCAGTCTCAGGATACAAAATAAATATATAGAAATCACTAGCATTCCTATACAGTCACAACAGGAACAGGAGAGGGACACAATCCCATTCACAATTGCCACATAAAGAATAAAATACCTAGAAATGCAGCCAACCAGGGAGGCAAAAGACCTCCACAAAGAGAATTACGAAACACTGCTTAAAGAAATCAGAGATGACACAAACAAATGGAAAAATATTCCAAATCGATATTGTTAAAATGGCCATACTTCCCAAAGCAATTTATAGATTGAGTGCTATTCCTATCAAACTATCAATGACATTCTTCACAGATCTTGAAAAAAGCTATTTAGAAGTACATATAGAACCAAAAAAGATTCCAAATAGCTAAGGCAATCCTAAGCAAAAAGAGCAAACCTGGAGGCATCATGCTACCTGATTTCAAACTATACTATAGGGCTATAGTAACCAAAACAGCATGATGCTGGTACAAAAACAGACACATAGACAAATGGAACAGAATAGAGAGCCCAAAAATAAGGTCACACACCTACAACTATCTAATCTTTGACAAAGTCGACAAAAACAAGCAATGGGTAAATGACTCTCTATTCAATAAATAGTGACGGAATAACTAGCTAGCCATATGCAGAAGATTGAAACTGGACCCCTTTCTTATACCATAAGCAGAAATTAACTCAAGATGGATTAAAAACTTAAATGTAAAATGCAAAACTATAAAAACCTTGGAAGACACCTAAGCAATACCATTCTGGATATGAGAATGGGCAAAGATTTCATGACAAAGATGCCAAAAGCCATTATAACAGAAGCAAAAGTTGACAAATGGGATTTAATTTAAATAAAGAGCTTCAGCATAGGAAAATGAACAATCAACAGAATAAACAGACAACCTCCAGAATGGGAGAGAATATTTGCAAACTGTGCATCTGACAAAGGTCTGATATCTAGCACCCATAAAGAATGTAATGAAATGTACAAGAAAAAAAAAAGCCCCATTAAAAAATAGGCAAATGACATGAACAGACACTTTTCAAAAGAAGACATAAATACAGCCAACAAGCACATGAAAAAATGATCAACATCACTGATCATTAGAGAAATGCAAAGCAAAACCACAATGAGATAACCATCTCACACAAGTCAGAATGGTTATTGTTCAAAAGTCAAAAAATAACAGGTGCTAGTGAGGCTACAGAGAATAAGGAATGCTTATACACTGTTGGCGGGAGAGTAAATTAGTTCAACTATTGTGAAAAGCAGTGTTGCAATTCCTCAAAGACCTGAAAACATAACTATCATTTGACCCAGCAATCCCGTTCCTGGGTATATATTGAAATAAATATAAATCATTCTACCAAAAAGACACATGTACATGTATGTCAATTGCAGCACTACTCACAAGAGCAAAGACATGGAATCACCCTAAATGCCCTTCAATGGTAGATTGGATAAATAAAACATGGTACATACACACCTATGGAATACTATGCAGCCATAAAAAAGAAAGAGCTCATGTCCTCTGCAGGAACATGGATGAAGCTGGAGGCCATTATCCTTATGAAACTAACACAGGAACAGAAAACCAAATACTGCATGTTCTCACTTATAAGTGGGAGCTAAATGATGAGAACACATGGATACTTAGAGGGGAACAACACATACTGGAGCATAGCTGAGAGTGGAGGATGGGAGGAGGGAGAGGATCAGCAAATATAAATAATGGGTACTAAGCTTAAAACCTGTGTGATGAAATAATCTGTACAACAAACCCCCATGACACGAGTTTACCTATATAACAAACCTGCACATGTACACCTGAACTTAAAAGTTAAAAGACAAATATGGACTAAGTTTTCTGAGGCAATTAAATAATAGTAACAATAAGGTAATGTTTCAATGGTAAAATCACATGCACTGAGTGATGTCTTTATTCAGACAGTATACTGTTTTAAATGCATTGTCATATTTGATACAAATCAGTGCTATATTGTAATTCATTTTTTAGATGAAAAACATAATTTGAGCAATTTAAGTAGCTTGTCCAAATTTGCAGACACAAAGTAGTAGATTCAAGATAGATGCAGCATATAGTACTTTGAAAGTCCATGTTTTAAAAACTATGCTGTACCAGTAGTTTGTGATTGTATTATCATATGTAGTCCACAGCTGGGTTAGAATATTTTTTTTTTTTCTGTTGAATAACATTGAAAAACATTTGTTATACGATCATGTATAGTAAACCATCGCCATCACCTACACTTCTGCTCCTGGTCTTCTTTCTCTCTGAATGTTAAGATATGCTGCTATGGCACCACCAAAAACCTCACTGAATTTAGATCCTTTGGGAGTTATGCTCTTGCTTCTGCAAGAACGGAGATTTTAACATAAATGACATGTTACTTTTTTTTGGTCTTTGTTGTTATTTTTTCCTCTCTTCCTATGCAGTCTTACAGCTTCTTACTTTAGAGCACAAATGTGTATGATTTAAGACTCTAATTCCAGTTCTATCCAGACATGAGATCTGCCTGCATTCCATCTACATCTTTTTTATTTAGCATCAACCTATTAGGGTTGCCAAA
Organism: Pongo pygmaeus; assembly: GCF_028885625.2. Taxonomy (NCBI): domain Eukaryota; kingdom Metazoa; phylum Chordata; class Mammalia; order Primates; family Hominidae; genus Pongo; species Pongo pygmaeus. The sequence goes on from NC_072388.2 coordinate 81,898,929, forward strand.
TTTATATAACCATAGAACCAAGAGGATTGGATTAATATAAGCAGCAAGTGCACAAATAAGATCTCAAATAAACATATTTGGGTCTGACAATTTGCATGTAGGTAAGAGAGTGAATAACAGTTCTAGAGTAACTAGTCACAGATAGTTTCCCACTATGCAATGTGAGAATCATGAGCTTCAATATCTCATGTTACTTGCTCCCACTGCAGGGCTTTGGGTTGCTCCTGCACTCTCTCATTGTATCAAGGTTCACTCTCATGGGTACTCTGAATTTTTCTCCAACAAGAAAAATCCAAACAACATTATTGGCCTAGGTGGTCGTTTAGTTAAACAAACAAATAAACAAAAAATACAAGCAGGGCTGGGCGTGGTGGCTCACACCTGTAATCCCAGCATTTTGGAAGGCCGAGGCAGACAGATCACGAGGTCAGGAGATTGAGACCCTCCTGGCTAACACGGTGAAACCCTGTCTCTACTAAAAAATACAAAAAATTGGCCGGGCGTGGTGGTGGGTGCCTGAAGTCCCAGCTACTTGGGAGGCTGAGGCAGGAGAATGGCGTGAACCCAGGAGGTGGAGCTTGCAGTGAGCTGAGATCGTGCCACTGCACTCCAGCCTGGGCAACAGAGAGAGACTCTGCCTCAAAAAAAAAAAAAAAAAAGTCGCCTATACTTGTAAGGTGAACGATGAATTAAGCCAAGGCAACCAATGGCCCATTGAAAGCACATACCTTGAGATTAAAACTCTGTGGTCTTTTATTCCTAACCTTACCTCATAAATCTGAAGAGAATTTGTGTGTGTGTGTGTGTGTGTGTCTGTGTCTGTGTGTGTAGAAATATTAATAGAAACACTTAGTCAAGATATAGTAAATAATTTTGTAGTGCATAAAGTTTATATTGGATAATTCTAAATATTTTTTCAACAGATTTCCTGTGATTGGTTTTTCACATATTATGTCAAAAGCAGTAGTGTGAATGAAATGCAGTTCACTGTGGGTTCCTAGAACTCTCTGGTTCGAGTTTAATAATTTCACTATTCTAAGAAGCCTGATAAAGATAGTTCTCTGGACTGATAAAATCTTTCTTTGGGAAGCTTCATTATTTTGTGTATGGGATAAGTCGGGGGTAAGTTTATCTCCACCTCTCCTCATGTGAATGTTTCGAGTGGGTAATTGACACCAGTTCCTCTAAACACTTAGCTAAAACTTCTGTTGCTGACAATTGCGTTCCTCTCTTCCCACAGATTTAACTCAGATTGGAATGTTAAGAAACATTTTGGCGGTAGGTTCCAGGTCTGTACTAAACACAGTTGTACACCACTCAACATTTCCTTTTGGGACTGAAACACTCATTCCCCCAGTTGCCGGAAATCTTAGTGACTGACAGCTTGCATCTGCATCTCCCTGTGAGAATTATTTGAGCTAAAGAGAGTCACTGTGCCCAAGGCCATGCTCCCATGCCGAAGTCAGGCTCCTCCAATAACTGGTTGATGACAGTGAAGGCCCAGCTCCCTCACACCAGTAGGGACAACTCTTCAATGCCATCTTAGCTTCAGTGCTCTTTCCAATCTCTATGTGAGAGTTGACTGTCTGGGGAATCAACCTTGCCATGGGGACACAAACGAAAAGCAGACAATAGGCTGCTGCCTTTGATTCTACATAACAAGCCATCTTTCAATTAGGCAAAATGCTTCCTTCTCAAAGGTCAATCTACATGACAAGGGATCTATATTGAGACTGGGGTCCAAGGCCTAACTGTAATGGGTAGAGTTAATTTACTAACTAATTTGTTCACTGCACAAATATTTTCCTAGAATTTGTCATAAGAAAAATCTTTGAAAAATAGCAAGTATTTTTTGATGTCATAGAATGATAATGGGATATCTCACTCTTTTCCCTTTAGCATCTGAGGTGTATAATCATACCCACATAGAAACACACAAGTTGTTCCAGTGAGGTACTATTTGTAACAAATGATGGTTTCTCTAAAGCTTTGCACATTCTGTTCCATCTGCATGGTATAACCTCCATATCCCAATTCCTCCTTTATTGGACTAATGGCTCTCTGTCCCTTAAAACTCTGACCTCTTCTAAGAAGGCTTTCTAAACCTAATTAAATGGGCTTTACGCCCTGTTCCTATAATCCTAAAGCATCATAAAATCCAAAGTACTAATGTGAATGTGTTGGCTTTTTAAACCTAACCAAATGGGTTTTATGCCCTGTCCCTGTACTGTTAAAGAGTCACAAACTCCGAAATCCCAATGTGAAGGTGGTGTTACATGTGTTTAATACGTCTTCACCTCAAGACTACGAAGGCTTTGTCACATCATTTTTAGCACCAACAATACCTGACACTAAGCAGGTACTCTAAACACTGGCTGTGCGATAGTTGTATATGCCTCTCCTTATGTTCTCCCTGTAGATACTGAGATTTCTACAAATAGTACTTGGTAGTATTGGGGTCTCTAAGTCTCTAAAAATATCATATTGTGTAGTATATTGTCCAAAGAAAATTTCCTGAATATCAGTAGTTTATTACTAAAAATATTGTTAGGCATTTTTATTCTTCTGTTCTTGGCTATATCATTATGCTATTATTTATAACCTAGCGTTTAATTGGTGTACCTTGTTCTTCAAAACAGATTGTAAACTTTTTGTGGATAGGATGAGAGATTTATATTTTGCTTTCTTTTCCACTTGACTGATATTATACTAAATCCATAGCAGGATTTTTACTTTAGAATTTATTGCTTAACTAAATGTAGTGGAATGTATTTCATGTTCTTTCAAAACTATAATTATCATCTAAAATATCTGTACTTTTAGAATAATTAAAATCTTTTATTTTTATTCTAAACAAAGGAAATGTGGCTTTGGTATAAACATTTGTCTTAAGTTTCAAAAACCTCAATCTAATTTCCTGAGACAAAATAACCATAGACAAAAAAGCCATTTTTTAAACTAAAATGTTCCAAATTATTTCTTGCAGAAATAATATTGCTTATTTCTCTTAGATTTTTATGAAAAAAATCTCATTAGTAACAATGTTGTTTTGTAATTACCTAGAAATCTATCTATGAATTCTGAAATGTGAAGGCTTTAATATTCTTCTTATTTACTTCCCTCATTATGGTAAGTATCATTAGCTGGAATTTCACAAACTCAGACCTTTAAGATAATTATATATGAGCTAGTCTGAACTTTATTTTGGAATTACTTCTAAGAAAACAATGTGCTAAGAAAATACAAGCAGGGTATAGATGCAATTTTATAGACTATATTTAGATTATGAAAGAACACATTATTTAAGTGTCTTACAGTTTTCAATTACACTTCACTTATACAAAAGATAAATACTACCTATATACAAAAGAACCAAGGTCCTGGATGAAAGGAGAAACAGACGCTGTGCAGCCAAAATAGAAGCCATGTATCTTTATGTTTATGTTACCTCTTTAGATAATTAACACAAAACGATCCACACAATTATATCCAGCACTGTCTCTTAGTGTCCCAGTTACATCCCAGTTACACAAAGTAGAAGATACCATAGCACAATGGCTGGGAATACTGCTAGAAGCAGATGAAGCTACAGAAGAAAAGAATCCTTACTGGCAGGCAGACACCAATTTGGGGGATCATAAAATAGGTAAAGAACTTATGTATGAATCCAAGGTGTAGTCATTTAGTACTATTAATGTAGAGAAAAACAAATCTAGAAACATAACCAATCATTTATTTGAAAACAGGCCACATATTTCCTTCATGGTAACAAATAATGACTAAAAATAGAATATTATATTTTAAAAGTGATTTTCATGCACACCCAGGGCAGATGACTAGAATCCATTCTGACTGGATGTTGCAGTTTTGCTGCCAGCTTTTGAAAAGTTTTTAGGATTATCACTACATGTGTTATCTCTTGTAATCTTTAAGAAAAATCTCTACTGAAGTTGTAATGGTTGCTTTCTGTTGCAAATATATATATATATGTAAATATGTATATATGTATGTGGGTGTATCCATATATCACTCAATTACATAATTGTGTGTATACATCACTCAATTATTATATATGTAGATATAATAGATTTTTGTGTTAATTATTCAATTATTATATATAATAATTTTGGTTATTTCATTTTATCATTTTAGATTTTTAAATCTAAAATAATTGAGTGATTAACACAGAAAATAAAAAATCTGAGGTCAGACTACGCTTTAAGACTCCAAGATTCTTTCCAGTTTACATTTTGAAATATAAGGCAGATTATCTTGGTCCTTGAGCTTTCCATGTCTTCAAGATGTCTGCCATAATTCTAAGTAACACATAGAGTGACAAGCCAAGATGAGAAAGTAGCTGCTCTTCAAAGACCTGTGATCCTATTATGTAGTACAATTTTAGAATTTTAGAATGTAGCTGTTGTTTAACTAATACCCATTCTTTTTTTATTAAATACCAAATCTTTTTCAGAAGCTACCAGCTGGTTTCTCTGGAACAGTTTGCTCTTGCACACTGTTGTCAGCACCCATGGGAAAGCAGACAGGAGTGTAGATTTAAAATGCATTTATTTAGCACCAGGGAATAGGCTAGAGATAACTCATTTCTGACAATCAGTACAGCTTCTAAACCATCTAATGTTAAGTTTGGTGTAATCTTGCCTTTGTGGATAGACTAACCATCCCAGTGGAGTCCAAGCCCCATGATAGAACCTGTTCTCGATTTGAATTATTCTGCACGGCATCTCCCAGTTGCAATCACCAGAGAAATGAAAACAAGCCATAGAGTATCCTTAGAGTATCCTCTTCATATTAACCTTCATGTTACTGGATACTTTATAAAATTAACTCTGCATTTTCTAGTGTTAAATGCTTTTTTCCTTCTCATTTAAAAATGTTAGATATTGTTTCAACTCAGTTGTTCTCTAGCTGTGACTTTTTGGACATGTCACTAAAATTCTCAGGCTTTTATCCTCACCTATGAAATGAAATAATTTCATCAGATTATCTCAATTGTGCTCGAATTACAAGCAATTGAGAATATGTTGTTATGTGTATGTGCTTGTGTATATATACATATATGTGTATGTGTGTGTACGTGCTTGTATATATATACAAACACATACAAATATATATTTTATAGCAAATATATAAAATATCCATTCCCCTGTTCATTCATGTGATGTCAATAAATGTCATCTACCTATTTAGTAGAGATACTTTCTGGTCAAATGTTCCTAAATAATTGTGTAGTTGGTTCGATTTCTTGTTCCCTTTCTCTTTCTCTGCACCCCAACCTGAATAGGAGGCAATTGTTAAACTTTCATACATTCAGATGTGCATTTCCAACAATGTAAAATAAAGTATTGATCAAGGTCAATAACAATATTGTAAGCCTACACACACATATATTTTGCCTCCTACCCTCCACACACATGTATCTTCATTGGAAGTATGTACTCTTTCTCTTCTTCCTTAGAGCAAACAGTTTTTAGAAGAACTGAATAAAGCTATTCAAGTTTCTGTGTCATTAAAAAATAAGATTAAATTATGTTAAACCTCAACCATTCTCCAAGCGACAAAATGCTTTCTCTTAAAAAAAAAAAATTCTAATTGGTTTTCTGTTAGCAATACTTGAAGCTGTTTACACAGGGCTCTCCAGAAACACTTTGCATCATGAAAATATCCCAATCCAATAAAGCTCTGCTGTGAATTCTTGAGAAATAAAATGTCTAGCACTTACACATGGGAATGAATATACAATTGTTTTCTAAGAATGAAAAGCTTTCAACAATTGAAGCAAGCTCAATTAAGCACTGTATTTAATGGATATCTCAGCTGAAACCTAAGTGAAGTAGCAACCCAAGGTAAACCATTGTTAATACAGTCAAGAAAGAGTACAAGGTAGTTTCAATCAACAGGTTCTTATTAAACACTCAGGATTAAAAAAAAGAGAAAAGCGAGGGGAAAAATTACAAGAGAGAAGAATGACGAAGTTTGAATTGATTAAATATTTTCTTTTGAAAATTAAAAATGCTGCATTATTTGGTAACTTTCTTAAGCTGATTGATTGAAATGACATTATATCAGCATTTATGCCTCTGATAAGCAAATGTCTGCGACATTTGCTATGGTGTCAAAAGGATCATCAATATGAGGAAGGCTTCTACAAAAGTACTTTCCTTTTTTATATGTTGTTAGGCTCTGTTGAACGGAGTATTTTTGCAGGAAAAAGCACATAGGATTGTTGTGGGACTTTTCTATAGTTCAGCTAAAGATGGGGTCCTTGTCACACAGCCATGAGGCTCACAGACAATTTGAAGGGTGCGTAGGCCAGGGTTTTATTGGGTGAAAGGAAGAAAAGGGGAAACAGAGACTCTTAGAAAAGTGAGAGTGTGTTTCCTGCCCTTGGGCTTCCCAGTTTACAAATTGAATTCCAGTTCCACCGAGGAAGAGGAGAGGCCAGGCTCCTCTCCACTGCAAACGGTGCAAACTTCTGTGGCTCCACCCCAGTGAGCACTCCTCACAGTGAGCAGGCTGCCTGGAGTTTCTCCGGGGACCCTTTCCCACCTGGCTGTCTCAGTATGCTAGCAATTTCAGAAAGTCAACATATTTGTTATGTCATGATAATTTTAATCCCCCATCATCTCATAGTCAGCAAATGATAGTGTTATTAACAAGCCACCAGGAGCAAACTTTACACAATAAAAAGTAGGCAGAGAAACAAACATTTTAGGACTTATCATCTGGCCATTTCAATGCATCAGCATGTAGACGTTAACAAGTTTTTGTTTATATTTCTCTTGGCTCTATTGAAATACTTAGATTGGACTAGCGATTTTAATACTTAGAGGCAGCATGAGGAAATTGTGAGCTGCCTTGGAATCTCACCCCTACCATTACCCTGCTCTGATATCTTGGCCATAATAATAAAACCAATTTTTTCTTTAATTTTACTTTAAATTCCAGGCTACATGTGCAGGAAGTGCAGGTTTGTTACACAGGTATATGTGTGACATGGTTGTTCCGCGCCTATTGACCCGTCCTCTAACTTCCCTCCCCTTGCTCCCCACCCCACAAAAGGCCCTGGTGTGTGTTATTCCTCTCCCTGTGTCCATGTGTTCTCATTGTTCAACTCCCGCTTATGAGTGAGAACCTGCGGTGTTTGGTTTTCTTTCCTGTGTTAGTTTGCTGAGGATAATGGCTTCCAGCTTTATCTATGTCTCTGCAAAAGACATGATCTCATTCCTTTTTATGACTGCATAGAATTCCATGGTGTATATGTACCACATTTTCTTTATTCAGTCTATCATTGATGGGCATTTGGGTTGGTTCCATGACTTTGCTATTGTAAATAGTGCTGCAATAAACATACGTGTGCATGTGTCTTTATAGTAGGATGATTTATATTCCTTTGGGTATATACCCAATAATGGGATTGCTGGGTCAAATGGTATTTCTGGTTCTAGTTCCTTCAGTAATTGCCATACTGTCTTCCACAATGGTTGAACTAATTTACATTCCCACCAACAGTGTAAAAGTGTTCCTATTTCTCCACAGCCTTGCCAGCATCTATTGTTTCTTGACTTTTTATTAATCGACATTCTGAATAGTGTGAGATGGTATCTCATTGTGATTTCAATTTGCATTTCTCTAATGATCAGTGATGAGAAAACAATCTTTATATTAAATATTTACCATGTCCTAGGCACCTAGACACTGGGCTAATCTTTTTTTTTTTTTTTGAGATGGAGTCTTGCTCTGTCACCCAGGCTGGAGGGCAGTGGGATGATCTCGGCTCACTGCAACTTCTGCCTCCCGGGTTCAAGCAATTCTGCTGTCTCAGCCTCCAGAGTAGCTGAGACTACAGGTGCCTGCAACCATGCCTAGCTAATTTTTGTATTTTTAGTAGAGATGGGGTTTCACCATGTTGGCCAGGGTGGTCTCAATCTCTTGACTTCATGATCCACCCGCCTGGGCCTCCCAAAGTGCTGGGATTATAGGCGTGAGCCACCGCACTGGGCCTGCTAATCACTTTTATGATCTTATTTAATACTACAAAACTTATGTAGAGGTTACTACTAATAGACCAGTTTTAAAGATGAGTAAGGAAGCTTGGAGAGATTGTCATTCGTTTCTGAGGGATATCAAGTCAAAACAAGGAAATATTGGGTTAGTAAAAGCAGTGCTTATCAAATTACCTTTATGTCCTTATTCACTGTCTCTCCATCAAAGTCTTTGCCCTTCTATGGTTGTTCCATATACTTTTACAAGGCTCTTTCAATTGCACTGAATATCGCCTCATGTTTAATAGTTGGCCCTTCTCTTTATAAGAATAAGCTCAATTTGGGTGCCTACTTAACCTTACTTATTTATTTATGTATTTACTTTTTTAAAGAGATTGTGTCTTGCTGTGTTGCCCAGGCTGAAGTGCAGAGGCACCATCATAGTTCACTGCAGCCTCAAACTCCTAGGTTAAAGCAGTCCTCCCACTTCAGCCTCTCAAGTAGCTGAGACTACAGGAACATGCCACCATTCCCAGCTAATTTTTAATTTTCTTTTTTTTTAAGAGAGGTGGTCTTGCTATGTTGCCCAGGCCAACCTCAAACTCCTGCCTCAAGGAATCCTCCCACCTCAACCTTCCAAATTGCTGGGATTACAGGTGTGACCCACCATGCCTGGCCTGTTATCTCTTGTTATTTCTTCCTGCTGTCTTCCCTGATCCTGGAATAGTGACTGTATAATTAGATCTCAATAAATACATATCAAGCAAAGTGATATATTTTCTGGCATGCCAAGTAAAGATGATATCTTCAAATTATCACAATCTGTCATTATAAAATATCAGTTTTGATCATGAAGATTAGTAACAAAGGACAATGAAAGGCCATGAGGAAATTTTGGGGAGTGATATAAATGTTCACTCTTATTTGGAGTGATGGTTTCATGGGTATAGGGGTATGTCATAATTTATCAGATTGTACACTTAAAATTTGTGTTACGTATTGGATGTCAATAGAACATTAACAAAGCTGTTAATAGGGCAGAAAATATTGTGGAGCAAATGATAGAATGAATTCAATTTACTTTAGGAAAATATTACCAAATGTTTCTTGTTTTATGCTTCCTTGTTTACTAATCACCTTATTTTAACAGCCTGGCATTGTGACCCAATGGATTAAATAACAGAGGGATTGTAATAGTGATTCCAATCCAGTGACACTTGCTTCAAAGTCAGTGAGTTTAACTATTAAATGACAAAACATCTCACCTCTATTTGCCTGCTTTCATTTTATATAAAATGTGCTATGCTAAAAAATATAAAGTAAATAATTGCTCTAAATATTAGCTCCTTGCCATGCTCTGCATTATTAACAATTAATATGCATTATGACACTAATGCTTATATATGTATCATATATATTTTATATATATATCTTAAAGAGCAGTTCTTTATAGTGAAAGTGTAAACAAGATCTTATATACGAATTTACACTTGCTACTCCCTGCTACATTTGAGCATCAAATTTACAACTCATCATTATCATGATTAGTCATTATTATAATTATAGTTGTGCATGGGAGAGATAATCCCAACATGATGTATAAACCACTCATATTTCATACTAGACTGCTATGGAAGCAAGAGAAAAAATTTAAATTAAAAAGGGAATTCCACTTGTGGATGGTCACAATTAGCTGTGTACCTAAGCTAACAAAGAGCTCCTAACATAATGTTGGGCTTATTGAGTTAACTAATGAAGCTGCAAAGTGGGAGTTTTAGGACATCAAAAGCATATTTAATACTTTGTTAAACAGACCAGGGAGTGAAAGACCAATCTTGCCGATTCTTGCACCATTTTCCTTATCTCTAGGTTCTCTCAGTATAATGTTGATATGCTTAATAAAAAACACTTCCACAAGTCAAATAACTCAGTGGGTTTGAAATAGAAAATGAATGATCATTTTATTTTGCGTTAAACATTTAATTATTTCATGCACAATGATAAACACTAAAAGTAGAAATCTGAGTAATATGTGTTTCCTGCCATGATCTCCTGGTTGAGGAGTGTTGATGCTAATATTCAAGAGAGAATATTAATTTGGTAAAATTCAAATCATTTCTGTTTCTATCATGAAAGGTAACATTTTATATAATAAACATTTTTTTGTCTTCATTAGGAAGGTCTGTTAACAAATGACCATTGTTTGAATTACCTGACTCCTTAGCGTAAAATTCACGACCCTTAGCATTTACTTACAACTGTTAGTGCAACGGACTTTAATGTCACGGGACCAGTCTTAAAGCTCATAGTTTCATTTATTATTGGATATGGTAATAGATTTTTTTAACCTTTAAAAACAACGAATAGGTAAGAAATACTTGGCTTAAAAGTAGAAATAAGAGCAAGTTATAGAATAGAAATGTTTTGCTTCTGATCCTGCAATCATCACTCATTTTTCACCCACTCCCAGCTCAACTCACACTCACACAAACACACACACACACTAATAAAAAGCACAGATGCCTCAGGTAACCATTCCCTAACTTTTGTGCATTCTTCCAAAGGTTGTTTATGTCCATATAAGCAAACAGCATATATGTACTTATTTTCTACAAAAGACGTTTTGTGAACTATGCTCTCTGTCTTGCTTTCTTCACCTGAAAATACACCTTTAAGATCTTTGTATACCAGCACACAGAATAATTCATTCATCTTTTAATCTGCATATTTAACTGGATAAATAGATAGACAGATTGACAGATAACAGATAGAAAATGCACATATGAAATAAAAATTCAAATAACTCCTATTGGTGGGCATGTTGTTGTATTACAAACTAATGTGTATTTGCTAAATGTAAAATGATGTTCAGCTTTGTACATTGGTCATTTCTTGAATGTGGGAAATATTTGTAGAGTATGCAGAGGCAATATCGATGGGTCAAAACTGGAATCTACTAAGCCGGCATGGTGGCACATGTTTGTAATCCCAGTCACTCTGGAGGCTGAGGTGGGTGGATCACTTGAGTCCAGGAATTCAAGGCTGCAGTGAGCTATGACTACACCAGCACACTCCAGCCTGGGCGACAGAGTGAGACCCCATCTCTAAGAAGCAAACAAACAACAGCAACAAAACCTGGGATACACCACACCCAATTAGTCTCTATACTTTCTGCATGGATTTGAACTCCTGTCTAAATTACGTAGAATGCTGGTTTTCTCTAGCCTGTGTGGTGGAGGAGTGTATTTTCAAACTTAGCTTTTTGCTAGTCTCATAGGCTAAACCGATATTTTACTGCAGTTTTAATTTACATTTTCCTCACAGTGAGAGAAGGTAAACATCCTTTAATAAAATGCATTTACATTTCCCTTTCTGTGAACTAGCCATCTAACCAATTGCCATTATTTTTATTTTGGCTTGTCTTTTTTCTATGTATTTTTAGTATCACTTTGTATATCAGAGATATTCTTCCACTGTCAAATATGTTATAAGTACTTTACATAATTTCACATTTTCTTTTGGGTTTGTTTGTAGTATTATGGTTATTTACATATATCAGGGATTTTTTTAGTTTTGTCAGTGTTGAAGCATAATAACCAGTCTTCCCTTATAAAACATATAAAGGAATATTACTATGGGTGTTGTTGTTTACTAATATATTCTTTTTTTGTCATGTATAAATGTTAACATTTCTCATGACATTTAAATCAATATGAAATTCATGTAGAACTTCAACTTTGTTTCTTTAGATGACTAGTCAATTTTTCCAACATTTAGTAAAAAGTCATTCTCCCTCTGATTTAACATACATTTGTCATAAAGTGAATTTTCATGTGTCTGGGTTCATCTGTGACATTTTTATATTTTACAACTTTTTGGGAAGTGCCTGTCTCTGCCCTGGGCCAGTTCTACATTTTCTAACTTTTGGGGCTTACAATATGTTTGAATAGTTGATAGGCTGGTACATCCATGTTGTTTTATCCTGCTCTATTGTATTTTTCATGGGTATTTTGCTAATTAATATCACATAGGAACAGAATTGTAATTATTTAATTTGGTACTGACCTTAGTGTGTCTACATTTATATAATGATATTCACTGGTACAACACTGACAATAATGATATTCACTGGTAAAACACCGACAAATGTGTACAAGGCCTTCTCAGCAGACTTCTAATGAATCACGTGGTGGCTTATGTTTTGTGGACGTTAATGATACATTTCAACAAGTACACATTTCCAGAGTACCCCTTGCATGGTGAGTATTTCATTGGTATTTTAGATGTGGAAGTTAGCAGTCATTCCCAACATTTAAAATCACAGGATCAGGACTCAGATCACACAGGTTTAATTCCAGCACTGTGATTTTCTACCTTTGTGACTAAGACTAAGTAACTTAGTATTCCAAAGTCTCCACTTCTTCATTTGTAAAAATGAAGCTCCCTCTTCGCAGCATTGTCAGATAAAGTAAATGAGGCTGTAAGAGTGAAACCCTTAGCAAAGCAGCCGAAGTTTTAGATCTTACAATGGATACTCTATATTGAAGAGTGTAGGGATTATTGAGAGTGGCCGAGTTACCATTTCTTTCTAGTTCCTAGCAGTATATAGTTTCTTTTGGGAGAATCTTTTTGATAAAAGCTCTACCATCAAAAATCTGAGGAGTCTTTGAAGGTTCTTTTCAGTAGATCTTTATTATGAGCAGCGCAACCGTCGAGGAGTAAACTGGCCAAACAGATTTCTCAGCTTGCAGATATTTCCCAGAGTCGGGAGAGTGAGCCAGAGGAATGGATATTGGAAATACCATTTGTAGAGGTGGTTCCTGGATGAAATATGGATGGGTCTGTGGGTTTGTTTCTGGTACTGGGAACATATACAACTTCTTTCCTCTCACCTCTAAACTTTTTGATCTTCCTCTCCTTTATCTTGTGAAACTTCCCTTATCCTTCCAATAAAATTCCCTTTAGATGAACTTAGCCGGAAGTAGTTTCTTTACAATACAAAGGGATCTAACTGAGAAGACAATCACTGTTAAAGATTAAATCTCTGGAGGATTAAATAACATCACCCAGATCACACAGCTAGAAATGTTCTATGCACTATCATTAAACAATTAAAGCTATGTTTAAACTGATGGAGACTTAGCTTGATATTTAAAAGAGGCATTTTAAAAATAAATCATATCTGATTTAGACATCTCTGCAGGAAAGTACTTTGAATTAAAAATTCTCATTCTGTTATAGATTTTTCATAGATTCTACTTGGTTGCATATTCTTCAAGAATATAATCATTATTATTTTTGTTAATAAATATGTATTTCTTGTCAAGAAAACTGATTGCTCAGAAATACTGTATTGAAAACCTTCCAAGGAATTTTCATCAATTTCAGTTATTGTTGTCAGAGCCTGGTAATAATATTGACCATTTGACTGAACATGGGCTTCATTAGTGGTTTTATTTACTTATTTATTTATTTATTTTGTTACATCTTCATCTTCCATTTCCAATGTGACCATTCATTGTAGCCCAATTACAGGCTTTTTGTTTACTATGAAGTCAGAATCTCATTAATCCATTAATAAACCAACATCGACTTTATTTTCTGCAAGCTTGTGATGCTTCAGAAGTCATTGTTACTTCATTTTCAAAATGAGCTCTGATAAATGTCTTCTGTTGCAGAAATTGCAAAAAAATTAATTTAAATATCTTATTGATTTAATAACACCTGGTTTTAAGTTCCTAGACTGGTTCAAGGCCAAATGCTCTGGATTCTCTGGCAACCTGACCTGTGTGATTCCTTCTAGACAGAACCCCTCCTCAGCACAGGTGAGTAGGAGACCCTTGAGGAGGCAGAAACTTCTTTTTTTTTTAATCTGTCTCTCAAAATCTTATAAACAATCGATGAAACTTTAATCATCTTGACCATTAAGATATAATTTCTATAAACCTTCTTGTAATGTTTATAATACGTATTAATATTAAAAGTTTTAATATTAATCTACTAATATTAAAAATATTAATATCAATTAATTAATATGTCAATATCAATCTATTAATATCAATTAATTAATATAGTAATATCAATCAATTAATATTGACTGATTTATTAATATTTATATATTAGTAAAAGTATATTAATATAAAAATATTAGTGCATAGGTTAATACTCCAAGAAAACATTGTTAATCTGACACAGGGGCCGAGATGCTGGTTTTGTATCAGTGTGTTTTTGATATTAGTGGTTCATTTCTAGAGAAACTGAGCTAATTTTATCTCTTAAAATCAGCCATTACAGTCTCACATGCCCACATTTTCCTGTATAGTCCCTGGGCCTTAAGGAGTTGAAGAGTTTTAATTTCTAGTCCTGTGTCTTATGAACACAGTTTATATTTTATTTTATTTCATTTTATTTTATTTTAGTTCAGTTTAGTTTAGTTTAGTTCTGGGATACATGTGCAGGATATGCAGGTTTTTTAACATAGGTAAATGTGTGCCATGGTGATTTGCTATGCCTATCAACCTGTCCCCTAGGTATTAGCCCCAGCATGTGTTAGCTATTTATCCTGGTGCTCTCCTTCCCCTACCCCACCGACAGGCCCCAGTGTGAGTCCTTCCCCTCCCTGTGTCTGTGTGTTCTCATTGTTCAGCTCTCACTTATAAGCGAGAACATGTGGTGTTTGGTTTTCTGTTCCTGCATTCAATTGCTGAAGGTAATGGCTTCCATCTCCATTCATGTCCCTGCAAAGGACATGATCCTGTTAATTTTTATGGCTGCATAGTATTTCATGGTGTTTATGTATCACATTTTCTTTATCCTATCTATCATTGATGGACATTTGAGTTTAGTCAATGTCTTTGCTATTGTAAATAATGCTGTAATGAACATATGTGTGTACACGTATCTTTATAGAAGAATAATTTATTTATATTCATTTGAATATATCCAGTAATGGGATTGCTGGATCAAGTGGTATTTCTGGTTCTAGGTCTTTGAGGAATTGCCACTCTGTCTTCCATAATGTTTGAACTAATTTATATTCCTACCAACAGTGTAAAAATGTTCCTATTTCTCCACAGCCCTGCCAGCATCTATTGTTTCTTGACTTTCTGATAATCACCATTCTGAGTTCTGTGAGACGATATCTCATTGTGGTTTTGATTTACATTTCTCTGGTGATAGTGATGTTGAGCTTTTTTCATATATTTCTTGGCCATGTAAATGTTTGCTTTTGAGAAATGTCTGTTCATGTCCTTTGCCCACTTTTTAATGATTTTTCTTCCTTGTAAAATTAAGTTCCTTGTAGATTCTGGATATTAGACCTTTGTCAGATGGATAGATTGCAAACATTTTCTCCCATTCTGTAGGTTGCCTATTCACTCTGATTATAGTTTCTTTTGCTGTGCAGAGCTCTTTAGTTTAATTAGATCCCATTTGTCAATTTTTGTTTTTGTTGGAATTGCTTTTGATGTTTTCATCAGGAAATCTTTGCCCGTGCCTATGTCCTGAATGGTATTGCCTAGATTTTCTTCTAGGGATTTTTTTTTTTATAGTTTTGGGCTTTATATGTAAGTCTTGAATCCATCTTCAGTTACTTTTGGTATAAGGTATAACAAAGGGGTCCAGTTTCATTTTTCTGCATATGGTTAGCCAGTTCTCCCAGCACCATTTATTATATAGGAAATCCTTTCCTCATTGCTTGTCTTTGTCACGTTTGTTGAAGATCAGATGGTTGTAGATGTGCAGTCTTATTTCTGAGTTCTCTATTCTGTTCCATTGGTCTATGTGTCTGCTTTTGTACCAGTACCATGCTGTTTTGGTTACAGTAGCATTGTAGTATAATTTGAAGTCGGGTAGTGTGATGCCTCCAGCTTTGCTCTTTTTGCTTAGGATTGTCTTGACTATACGGGCTCTTTTTTGGTTCCATATGAATTTTAAGGTAGTGTGTTCTAATTCTGTGAAGAATGTCAATGGTAGTATAATGGAATAGCTTTGAATCTATAAACTACTTTGGGCAGTATGGTCATTTTCATGATACTGATTTTTCCTATACATGGGGATGGAATGTTTTTCCATTTTTTGTGTGTCTTCTCTGATTTCCTGAGCAGTGGTTTGTAGTTCTCCTTCAAGAGGTCCTTTCCTTGTTAGCTGTATTCCTAGGTATTTTATTCTCTTTGTAGCAATTGTGAATTAGAAGGAACTCTTCTTTCTTAAGGAGCAGTTAGCAGTGGATCTCCCCACTCTGCATTTTCTAGTACTGTTCCAGGTCATTTGGTTTTGATTCTATAGTACAATTTAATTATGTAAATGCTTTTGAAATCTTGCCAAATAAAAGTGTGAGGAAATAACTGGTCGATTTTTTTTTTATAAAACTTTGCTGATTTTTCACGTGAATAGTCAACCAAATTATCCAGATAATTGTGGTCCTTTTGACTTCTCCTGAAGTTTCCTTTTTCTCAGCTTCCTCACATTTAATTACTGTCAGGTGTGTTAACTGGTGAAGGGAGAAAGACAAAAAAGGAAGATAGGAGAACTGAAAGAAAGTCAAACACCAATCTATAGCAATGGCTTAATTTTTACTTCTGTAACATGCACATTTGAGGATGCTACATGGCATTTCTTGAATCAACTCTTTTCCTAATGTGCCACTTGGAGTTATGATAGATTATGTGTATAGTAAGGACAAAAATCATTCAAGGGTCAAGTTTAATTATAAACCTAAATAAATTATTTATATTACCATAGAAACAGCCATATCCAGTTGTGAAAGCTTTCCAGCTAAATTCTCTGCCTCTTTCTGATTGAGAACAACTGGTTGACAAAGACGCCAATTTAATACTTCAGGTTAGGGCAACTAGAGGGGAGGTAAAATCAAAGCCTGGGTGTAAAATCTCATAGAAGATAAGCCAGATTGCAACTCTACTACTTAATATCTATTACTAAGTTCCTCTGAGCCTCCATTTTCTCAAATGTAAAGTGAATAATAAGATCTACCTTGGAGAACACTTTTGAGGATTAAGTGAGACACATGTAAAGCACCTAAAATTGTATTCTGTTCATAGATATACTTGCAGATATTTTTCTCACATATTATCACTTGCAAATGTTTTTTTTAAAGGAAATAGAAACTTACTATATTTTAACCACATTAAAATAGGTCCTCTTGGTAATATTTCTAAAATTTTAAATCTTTTATTAAAGATGGTCTTCCCAAATTCAATTTTTTTTAAAGTTCCTCAACCCCAGTTTCTTACTGAATTAAAATGCAGTCTAGTTTTCTGAAGACATATAGGTGGGAGAAAGTCAAGGGTTGGAGAATGTTTAATGGAAACTAGCAAGCAAATTATTAACTTGTGGGCCTTCTTTAAAAAGAACAATATGTGCATATTTTGTTGACCAAATACAACTCCTTCTGTGCAAATACATCATAACTTGGCTGTAGATAAGACATTAGTCTGAAAACTCCTTTTTTGCTTTTATTCTAAAGCTGGATTTAAACATTATAATGATTTGAATTATTCAATGCCACAGATGTCCTCAGATCTTCACAACTGTTACAATCCAAGAACCCAAATGGAGTGAAAATGAGACCTCAGGCTCCAAAGAAATTACAACGATAAGTCACAAATATGTAATGGACAGATAAGAGGAAAAAAATAGGATGAACATGTGATAGCTGGCATGTGGCAAGATGGAATCTGAGAAATGAGTTTCATCAAAATGAAAGATGAAAAAGGTGATACATTTTATAGTACCTATTTTTGCTTTGAAGATTGGATAGAAGAAAGCTATCATCTTCTTGGTTATATTAGGACTCAGCAAGTAGACATTCATCTATAAGTTAATTCAACCATTCCTTTAGCAACAATAATAAGAGGTGCTGTTAACTAGTAGCAAGAATGCGAGCTCTTTCTTGAACTAGAAGCAAACTAAAGCTATTTCTTCTTTTTCTGGCTGTTTGATCTCAGGTTAGCATGACTGTAAGTAACTTCATTTCAGTTTTCTTATTTGTGAGTGAAGTATGCCTACCTCATGGAGGATCACTCTAATAAGATTACAAATAAAAGGGAAAATAAAGTATGTAAATAGGTTGTAGTCCAATGCCTGGCACACAGTATGATCTAAAGTAAGTAATTGTTATCATTTCTGAGTTCCTACTGTTTACTAGGTACCATAGCTAACATTTTATATGACTTATGTCATTTAATTTGCACAACTTTAGCTTGGTTGGAAATAATTATTCTTCTTTTAAAGATAAGAAACCCAAGATCCAGAAAACTTACATAATTTGCCCATGTTTACTCAGAAGTGGTAGAAATCTGAATTGAACTCATAGCTTTCTGCCTGATGTGGTTTGAATGTGTCCCCCAAAGCTCGTATGTTGGAAACTTAGTCCCCAGTGCAATCATATTAAAAGATGAGACCTTTAAGATGTGATAAGGTCATGAGGCTCTGCCCTCACAAATGGATTAATGTTTTTATTGTGAGAGTGGATGAGTTATCAAAGGATAACTGCTTAAAGGATTTTCATTAAAACAATGTGTTGGGCCCTCTTCCTCTCACTCTCTCGTGCTTGCTTTTTTGCTCTTCTGGCTTTGGCCAGGGGATGGCGCAGCAAGAAGGCTCTTACTCAATGTGGCTCCTTGATCTTGGTCTTCCCAGCTCTAGAACCATAAGCCAAATAAATATCTGTTCTTTATAAAATTATCCAGTTTTGGCCAGGTGCAGTGGCTCACACCTGCAATCCCAGCACTTTGGGAGACCCAGGTGGGTGGATCACCTGAGGTCAGGAGTTCGAGAACAGCCTGGTCAACATGGTGAAACCCCATCTCTACTTAAAATACAAAAATTAGCTGGGCTTGGTGGGGCACGCCTGTAGTCCCAGCTACTCAGGAGGCTCAGGCAGGAGAATTGCTTGAACCCTAGAGACTGAGGTTGCAGTGAGCCAAGATCGAGCCACTGCACTCCAGCCTGGGTGACAGAGCAAGGCTCTGTCTCAAGAAAATAAAAAGAGAAAAGAAATTATCCAGTCTTAGCTATCTGTGATGGTAGTATGAAGTGGACTAAGACACTGACCTGCAAGTCCTTGCATTACTATTTCCTTTTGTTTCCATTTGTTTTTGCTATAATTTTATCTTGCATCCCACATTTTAAGGACAAGATTACTTTCTCTACAGCCATTATTATGAGTTATTTAAAACTGCCTTATAATGCTGTTCTCTGGGGTTTTCTGTATGTTTGTCTTCTCTTCCAGAAACTTAATTGATTTCCCTGAAGAAAGATAATGAGTCATAACATATTTATCTCAGCATTTCACCTTGGACAAAACCAACACATAGGTGCATAACAGCTGCTAAATAAATGACAAAATAATACAGCATAGGCTGTATTTTGCTACACTATAATTCAGGTTAAGACTTATATTTAAGGCATCTTTTTATCTTCAGTACTTAGAATGTTTAAATGAATGAGGAAATAACACCCAGTTTAACTAAATGAGAAAATAACCCTAAATAGCCATAAGGAATGTTACTTCATTCCAAAACTGTCTATTGAACGAATTGTTTATGAAATATTTTCTCCCGTTTAAAATATCCTCATTTTCCAATAACTGATATATAACTATCTTTATATCATTGAAACTTCTAGAAATGGAAAAAAAGAACGCTTGCATCAATCAACACTTGATTGTATTCAGGTATAGTAATTCTGATTACAGTAGGTTTGATACATTTTTCTGTTTTAATTTTCTCCCTATATTCAAATTGACTTATATGATGTTCTTACAGTGAAAATAGAGCAAGCGGGACTTTTGACATAAGCAATTCAATTTCAAATTTGGGTTCCATCTCTTGGGTTGTCCTTTCTTATGGGAGAACTATCAGAAAGAATGGAGGCTGTTTTGAAGAGAACTAGCTATCTAAATCACCTACATTGGCAAATAACCATAGTAAAAATTTATACATTCTGTTTGTGTGTGTGAGATAGAGAAAACTTATCTTTAAATAACTACTTTTCAATCAATTAATCAATAAGCATTTATTTAGTACGTAATCTGTATTGGGCACTCTGCTAAATGCTGTTGAGGATATGGAGAAATTTATGACATAGCTGTTCCATATAAGCTTACACTAAATATTTGATATTTAGATTTTTTCCTGACAAACGTGCTCCACCTGAACTCTTCTAACGTCCTATAGCTTCATTTCTTGTCCTGCTATTCTTGCCTATCTGCTCCCATGGATTTGTCTTTTTAGACCTTCTCTGGCTCTCCAGCTTTGGGGTCATCACTTACATTATATAAGTGAATTGTGCCTTACGCAATGCCAGGATGTGTCCATCCTGTATGACCATTGTGGATTTATCCCAGATGGATGTTTTCTCTGACTCTTTCTATAAATCACAGGCTTCCTTTTGAAGATGAAATAATTCACTGCCCCTGAGTTAAACAATTCTGGGATAGGTGACTTCCCTGGTCCTGTCTTAAACCATACTATGTATGACCAAGCAGTATTTTATCCATCAATTAATTTTTCTCAAATCCAACCGCTTCCCCACTTTTCAAGACACACCTTATTCAGCTCAGGTTCTAAAATCCCATATACACCCTTCTCTAGTTTTCTCACTTTGAGATACTACAAAGACTCTTCTAAGTTGGTGCTCTCCATTACTGCACAGTGGCCTAATAAAGTGAGATTTTTGGGGAAGTTGGTAATCAATACCTTTTAAGTGGGGTTTCCTTTCTAATATTCTATCCTCTTCAGCCTAAGTTGTTTTCAGAGTGCATGGTAGCCAAATAATTTAAGCATTAAAAATTCTAATGATTACAGAATAACTGAACAACAGCTACTAAATAAATGGCAAAGTAATACAGTACAGGCTGTATTTTGCTACACTATAATTCAGCTTAAGACTTACATTGAATGCCTTTTTATCTTCAGTAATTAGAACGTCTAAATGAATGAGGGAAAACACCCAGTTTAACTAATTTTCATTGAAAATTCTAATGGTTACAGAATAATTATATTGTAAAGAGCAAGAGGAAAGAAAAAGAATACTCAGAAGAAAATTCCAAAACCTTAAGTAAATGTAGGTTCTGGTGTGAGAAGAAATACCTTTAGTTTTGAATCTGCAAATACATGATTCCATAGGTACATGAGCATTCTCTTTTCTTCTGGGTGTTCTACTTAACTTTTGTAATTGCTAATCTCTGTGTCTGGCATGAATCTAAGGGTCTTACATAATTCATTTTGTTTAATCATTACCTCAAATAAGATTTTTATTTTTTCCCATTTTATAGCTAAAAATACTAAGTCGCAGAGAGGTTAACTAACTTGTCATTAGGCATAAAGTAAGTAATTCATAAAGCCAGGTGGTATCATAGTAGAACTGAGACTTGAAGCCTCTATGGCATACTACCTTCTTGAAATGTATGCAGTCTTGTTGTCTTAAAGAGGCATAGGGACACAGGGATTATGACCACATTTGAACATTCACCAGATGGGTGATGAATGATTTATTCATTTTGTATTATAAATTTAAACATAATTTAATCACTCTCACCATTATCAATTGTGCATGCTAATTTATTGTATAATTTTATGTAAAATGCATGAGCATCTTTTGTATGAAAATCCTAAATATCTCCATATATTAACATAATTTAATGTTTTATTTGTATGCATTTCATGTCCAACTTGATGACAAGTTGAAAATAGTACATAATATATTTTTAAATCTTGATTATAGTGGTCATTATAAGATGGTTAGTTATTTTTTAAAACAAAGATAGATTTTCTAATAAAAATGACTGAAATATATATAATAAAATTATTTTTTTCACCCTGTCCTTATTTCCAAGGTTACTCTCTTTGTGTTGTGATTTTAATTGCCTTTATGTTTATATTACTAGGCATGATGGATTAAAAAAAATAAACCACATTTATGATTAAGATTTGAGAAGGTAGCTTATAATTAGTAATACTAAAGTGTGAAAATACACACACATTATGGTTGTCAATTAATATGTAAAATTGCATTTCTGAAGTAAGTATATTTTATAATTTTTTAAGTATTTGAATTATAATGTGTCCTTCAACTTATATGAAATGTTCAAGAGCAATATAATCTATTTTAGGAGGAATAATATAACCAATGCTTATAATGCAGTGCTCATTTAGTCTTGTCTGCATTATGGTAATACTTCCTGACTTCCTTGCCTCTTTTTCTTCTGAATTTCTCTCTACACTGGCAACAAACTGATCTTCATAAAATTTAAGAACAATAGTAACCTTTAATTGAAATTCTCAGCTGTCAAATAAGTAAAATTTATTACAAGTATCTGAAAAGGTGCCCAACATCACCAATCATTAGAGAATTGCAAATCGAAACAGCAATAAGATCACTGCACATCCGTTAGAATTGCTGTTACCAAAAAAAGATAAAACAAAAGATAATAGTGTTGATAAGCATGTAAAGAACGGGAGCCATTGCATACTGTTAGCAGGAACACATACTAATACAGCCATTATAGAAAACAGTACGGAAGTTTCTCAAAAAATTAAAAATAAGACTACCATATGATCCAGCAATCTCAATTCTGAGCATATATCCAAAGGAATTAAATTCAGAGTCTCAAATAGATAGATATCTGCACTACTGAATTAATTGCAGCAGTATTCACAATAGCCAAGACTTGGAAACAACCTAAGTGTCCATCTACAGATGAATGGGTGAAGAAAATGTTGGATGTACATACAGTGGACCACTCTTCAGTCTTGTAAAAAAGAAGGAAATCCTTCCACATGTGGCAACATGATGAACCTGGAGGATGTTATGCTAAGCAATAAGCTACACAGAGAAGGACACATTCTACATGACCCCATTTGTTTGAGGAATCTGAAATAGTTGAACTCACAGAAACAGAGAGTCGAACGGTGGTTCCCAGGAGCTGGCAGGGAATGAATAGGTATTAGTCAAAAAGTACAAACTTTCAGATATGCAAGATGAATAAGTCCTAGAGATATGCTGTACAGCATAATGTCTGTACTTAACAATGTTGTACTGTACACTTAGAAGTTCACTGAGGGTCAATCTTATGTTACATGTCCTATCACAAAAACATAATAAGGAGGGCAGAAGAAACTTTTGGAGGTGATGAATAGGTTTATAGTGTAGATTGTAGTGATGGCTCCATGGGTATACAGTTATCTGCAAATTCATCAAGTTTTGTACATTAAATATGTACAGTTTTGTACGTCCATCATACCTCAATAAAATTTTTTAAGCAAAATTTAAACTTCCTTACACGACCTCTAATATCTTCCACAACTGGACAACAGCTATCTGATATTTGAACCATTCAGGCTTTTTTTTTGGTCTGAATTAATTATACTTTTTTAAAATCCGTGTGTTTCACTCCAGTTTGGTGTTTGCTCACTCTTTAGTCTGCTAATGCCCCGTGTTTTCATGACCCACTATCTTGAAGCTTCAAGTTATCTACTTTGTCAAAATTAGTTATTGGAGTTTACAGAGAACTTTTTAAAAATCTCTTTATTTTTCGTGTAATTTTTTTCTCTCTTATCCACCTAAAGCATTGTTTATGTGACTATTCTTTAGCCTTGAAGGTAGAAAAAGGTTTTATTTATCTTTATATCCAAGACAGAACTAACCACAGTGCTTTCAAAAATTAGGGTTTTATCAAATTAGGCAATACGAATTATTTCCCAGGATGATTTGTAGACACTATGGCATGTACTATCTTCTAAAAATAATCTCAAAGTGTTTATAAATTGCTGTACTATGAAAGAGAGATATTAAAATCAAACTAATTATTTGACTTCACATAAATAAAGCATAAGATATATTAGAAATTTTCAGTTTCTAAATATTAATATGGAAAGGAAAAACATGAAACATATATATTTTTAAATGAAAGTATTAATACAAGAAATTGAAAGTGAAAAATTTTAGTCTGTATTATAATTGTGGTAAGAAAGGCCAAATATCAAAGTTGGAATATTTATTTTTAGGACTAATAATAGTTTGTTAAGATAGACAAACAATAACATAACATACATAGTAGCTAAGTTCAAGAAAGATCCAAACAAATGTCATGTATCACTAATTCATGAGTAGTTATTCTAAAAATTTAGAAATCAAAAAGAAAATAATATAATTTTCTTATTACTTAAATACTTTTTTATTACCTAAATATATTTATTTTATAATATATAATTTAAATTAAATATATTTAAATTAATGTATATAATTATATATACATTCGGCATATAATTATATATATGAAAATAATACACTATTGAAGGAAGCAGTAATAATAATACTAGTAATAATATTCAACCCTTATTTCTAGTAATCAATATCATAAACAAGATATCTCCCAGGGAAACCAAAATAATGGCAGCAGTTTAAACCCATGCCCCCAAATACTATTTAAAATTTAAAACAGAACATCAAGGATACATAAAAATACCAAAACAACATTCTTTCTGCATACTTGAAGATAAAAAAATGCTCAAACTTTAAATTATCTGCATATTAAAAAAAAAGAAGTAAAACACGATATACCAAGAAGCAATCTCTCACACTTTTGCCACAAGTCTTTGACATGAGCAGGGCTGGTCCAAGAAAAACTCCATGGAAGAGGGAAAAGAGGACATAGTAGTTTATCTCAAATATGGAGCATTACTGCTCCATGAAAAGTACCTCCACCATTTGAATGCAAATATTGAAAAAGTGTCCTGGTAGATCAGAGCACTTAAAAACACATGCTATTTGAGGAGCCCATGTTTGAAAAGTATAACCACTAGGGGAGAAAACGGTTAAATGGTATGAATAAGTATCAGTTGGCAGTTGGATGGTGAAGAAAAAAAAAAAAAGAAGCAAATTTTATATATTAGGACACTAAAGAAAACAAAATTATTGAATTAGGAATTGTGTAAACATTCCAAATCCACAAAATGAATAGATAAAAACTAAATAATATTATTAAAACTTACAAGAAGAATTCAGAAAACACAGAACAAACACACCTTAGCTGATAACATTCATCTATCCAAACTAAATTTAGTATATTTAAACTGATTTGAGTACATCCAGAATAGTATTTGGGAAAATTAGAAATCATCAATTACAAATTCAAATTAAAAAAAAAAGAAATAAATATTTTTAAAAATGTTGATTGAAAGAAGGTTGGTTGGAAGACAGGAACATAATCATCTTCAACATGAAGAATAATTTACAAGAAGTCCAAGGTAAATGGATTTGAATGAAAATGGAGTAAGTCATTAAGGAAAGTTAACACCATAAAAATAAACAGAGGTTAAAAAAGAGGTGAAAAAGTCAAAGATAAAGTGGTAAAAATGGAAGGCTAATAAAATAATGACAACAACACATACAATCAGAGGCCCTAAAAAACAAATATTTAAATCCATAATCCAAGACAACTCCCAAAAGGCCTAAGTGAACACATTAAAAGGGAATGTGAGTATTTGTGCAACATTAAGCAACAATAATCAAACCTAAGACTTATAAAACTATTTAATTTCACAAAGGCCTTCAGGCAAAATATTGAATAACTGACTAGGACAAAGGTACTAGACGGGCATTGTCACCCAAACAACCAGTGAGCACACCTCACTTCCAGATTTTGTTTTCTAAATGCTTACCCTCCAATAGAAGAACCCAGAGCTCCTTGGAGAAATGGCTGACTTTCTGTTGAGGAAAGAAAAGTGCATGATGAGCCTTGAAAATGCTGTAGTCCCAGAAAACAAGGAAGTGCTAGCCGCAACATTGGCCTTCTCCATTGATCTTTCATTGGTATTTTTACAGTTTCCAATGCCCAGGGGTATGGATTTTTTTCTGTTCCACTTTAATTCAGTCTGCCCCTTCCAGCAGCAAATCTGTTGTTTTTTGCAATGTGAAGGTTGGTGAGGAGGGTGGATTAAGAGTAGGAAGCCCCTCAGATGAACTGCAGACTCCCTCCCATTGTTCTTACCTGGAGTTCAGTGATTCATCTTGAGTAAAGGACTCTCAGTTTGTTGTTTGCCTCAATTTACAGACCTGGTTTTGATAACTTCATCAGGTTTTATCATTAAGTTTTGGGAAGAGATTTTCATGTTTCTCTCTCTGCCATTCTGGAATCCTCCTGGTCTGAGTTTTTAGTCTTTAGCTCCAGTTTGCTTGGCTGAAATGGTCACACAGAACCTTCTTGACTGTCATTTTTATTCAGAATGTATAACAAAATAATGATGGGAACAACCAAAAAGTACCTAGGAAGAAGAAATCCAACCATCAAATTATTTATAATAAAAGCTTTATATATGTAAAAGGAAAGGCATTATATTTATCTGTAGGTTTTTTTTTTTTAATCTCAGCTTGACTACAGACAATATGTTGGACATATGCCATTGAGTTTTATCTCCAGATCACAATTTCCTGGTGTAAAATAAAGGTGTTTGCCTAGATTTTCTTTAGGCTTCTTTCATTCAGAAATTCTATGGTTCCATGAGAAAATAGCTAAGATGTCAGTTTCTACAACAAATACGTAAGAAGCGTAAATAAATGTGAAGCCTAAAATAAGTGTGATGAATGTGTGAATTGCCCCTTGCCCCTAACCTAGGAAGGAAGAGAATTGTGAATTCGTATGACTAAGTGAGAATATTAATATTGTAATCAATGTTCAATTTGATCTGTATGCTGGTTATACATAACTAGCCTTAGAAGGTCAGTCATGAAAAAAGTTGTACTTGCCAGAAACCTTTTTAGTCAAGACATCATAAAAGGACAGGATGTGAAAAATACTTAAATTTTATGTTATATGTAATGACATTGAACTGGCAAGATATAGGCTAATGTATCTTTTGGATATTGAATCTCAGTGATCTCCAGGCTGTATTTGAATATCATTAAGTTGAACAATTTTTCTTCAAAATTTTTCTTAAATGAATTTAATTTCCTCAATTAAAGTTACTAAATATAAAATCATTTGATAGCCAAAAGGTCAGATGCTTGCTTTATTTTAAGAAGTGTAAAACTATTCAACTTGAATGATTTATTATAATGGAAATTAAATCCAATGATTCATTTGAGAAAACTGCAAAAGATTATCTTTGGTATTTGTAGTCATTCTTAAACATTTGTACTTGATACTAAATTTGCCCTAGTTTTGGGCCCTGAGTTGTGACACAAATGTAATACTGGAAAATAATTATTGTGCTGCATGCCTGAGACTGGAAAGAAGTTAAGTGTTTCTAAATCAGACTCAAAAAGTGGCAATAATGAGGAATAAATGATAGCTGCATATATTCTCCACTAATTTTCTAAATATTTCTTTTCACAATAAAGAGGAATTATGTGGGTGTGTAAAAATATACCATAAAACACATATAGAGTCAATACCAGTCAATGGATGAAAAAACAGATTATCCTAGCAAGCTATTCCAGTAACTAATCAGCAATTATTTATTAAGTTCCTAACATGGGTTTATCATGTGGTAAGTTTGCTACACATCATTGAGAAAAAGTAAAATATATACACGTATATATGGTGAGTGATTTAGTTTAGTTAACATCAAGATAGGATTATGTCGTTTGGATTATCCAGTGTGTTTAAGGTGCACACAAGTTATCTGGGAATTTGTTGAAATGCTATTCTGACTTAGTGGATGTAGAATGGGATCTGAGATTCAGCATTTCCAACAAGCTGCCAGCTGTTGCCAATGTAACTGGTTCGTGAACCACACGTTGAGTAGCAAAAGATGAAGACTATCTTCAGTGTTCTCCAAAAGAATGACTCAACTTTTATCATCAGATGTTAAGATACATGAGTTGATAATCATGTTTCTGAGGAACTGTTCTCACTTCTTACTTTGTTCTTGATGAATCATGTTTTAATGAACTGAGAAAGATAAGAAACAATAAATTATACTTCCACATTATTTTGTTGGATTTTATATTGTTTAATATTTGTGTGTTTAGTTCTTATCTTCCTGAGTTTGAAAATGCATTCTATTCAGTCACTGTATTTCATACTTATCATTCATTTCTCAAACAACTAACCCATTTGCTTTATAAATAAGTATTATTTAAAGAGGTTGAATGTCCACCAAATATCAAGGAGTTTGCTTTGCCAAAACAGTCATGAGAGATCTGATGTAGATTTAGTAATGTTGAAAGGAATATTAAATTAGCCGAGTTCAAAATTATTTTTGTTTAGAAAATAAATCAATCTAGTCTAATAAATGTTTAAAGAAATAGAAAAGTTTTCTGATTTTAATTTTAAAATATTAAAATGCTTTAAAATGTTGGACTAGTATCCCCATGAGTGTTTATCACACATGTTCCTCATGTTCAGGCTGGTGTTTCTTGCCATGTACTGCTTTCTTTGCCATTGGTTGGACCGTTTCCTTTCTTGTACTCTCTATTGAAACATTTTAATAATGATCTGAATCCAATTGGTCTTGGCTTTCTCCTTTAACTCCCATCTTTTTTTCTTCCTTTCTTGCCAGTTTGGGCACATGCCACGATATTCCAAATCCTAAATATCACCAGGCCATTTATGGAAGGATTCTCCTCTTAGATTTCACCTTCTTATAAAATATTAGCATAGCAGAGACACTGAAGGGAAAAAAAAGTAAAATAAAAATCAAAACCTCATTAGAGTTAGTTTTTCTCTGGGGATTGGTAATCACTTCAAAATTGGTAATCACTGCAAATCACTGAAAATGTTACTCTTAAACAAATTGATTATAAACAACAGGAAGGCATGGGGAAGCTTCCCTAATGAATGAGTTCACCTTACCTCCCAGCCATCCAAGAATTAGAGGAGCTGTGGGGAATTACATCCTCTCCACTCTCCGACTGATTAAAAGGCTGACTCTTTCCTTAAGCCTCCTGGAAACTTCAGAAAGAGACACAAGCGGAGGGTCCCCAAAATGAAAAATATTAGAATCTGGAGCAGGGTAAAGCATACTGAGAGAAATAAATCTCCTTTGGGAAAAAGATAAAGAAGCGTTGCTTGGAAAATAAATATATTTTTGTAGCACTCAGTACTCAAATTACCATGTTAAACTTTCAATAGAATCTCATTAATTCAGCTGCATGCAATTAAAATTTTGTGTTTCAATATGCAAGACGAGGACACATGAGGAAAATGTTAAGCCAGATGACAGGACACTCAGGTCAGAAGGAAAGAAAACCTCAAAATGGAGTGGAGAGTTGTTTTCTTGGGAAAAGGCATATTTTTCATTATTTCTGTATTTGTAACAAGGAAGGGAAATCCAAAATTGTGTGAAAAATCTGTTTGGTTCAACAGAGTCCTAACACATACCACTAAAGGGACATATACAGAGAGAAATTATTCTGTCGATCACCAATGTAAAGCTCTTCTTTAAATGGAAAGAGAAGTGCAAGGGTCAGATGACAGTGAGCAATCTGTGTTTCTGTTTATGCAATAAATGACAAGAGGTGCTAAGAAGAAAAAAAAAGCAACTGATATTTTCAGTGAAAGCAATATTGTTTTCTTCCTCTAAGCAGGAAATACACAAAGAGGTTAGACTAATCTGATAGAAATAAGAGGTCAACAACTGGCTCCACTGAAATGTCTGCAGGGTACTTCAAGTGAAATTCACCAGTAAAGCAGTTCAAATATATAAACAATTCGTTTAAATATGAAAGTATGTGTGTGTGAATGCTATGCAGTACCGTTTCTACTCATTGTTCTTTAAAAGTAGGCAGAATTCTGAGATAACCAACAAAATCTCCACACCTTGGTGCACAGGCTCAGTATAATCCCTCCCTTTCAATGTGGACGGGACTAAAGGTATGATAAATGTCACATCCATAATCAGGACATGTTTTATGTTAAAGGTGAAGGGATTTTGCAGATATAATTATAGTCTCAATTCAGTTCATCTTGAGTTAATCAAAACCGAGATTATCCAAGTGGGCCTGACCTAATCAGATGAGCACTTCAAAAGAACTGGTCCCTTTCTGAAATCAGATTCAAATCAGGAGAGAAATTCTCCTGTTGGCTTAGAGAAAAACAAACAGGTAAGTTGTGAGAGGATCTATGGGGGCAGTTTTATGGCAAGGAGCTCTGGGCGGTGTCTAAGAGCTGAAACTGACCTCTGACCAATAGTAAACAATAAAAAATTGAACTTGTGTCCCACAACTGCAAGGAATTAAGTTCTGTCTACAATCTGAACAAACCTTGTGAAAACCCTGAGCCTCAGATAGGACCCTAGCCAGGATGTCATATTGATTTCAGCGCTGTGAGGCCCTGAGCAAAACCCCAGATAATACATTCCAGACTCTTGATCTACAGGATCTGTGAGATAAAAATAAAAATACATGTTGTTTTAAACTTTAAAATGCTACCACTATTTTGGAAGACGATTCATCAATTCTTAAAAAGTTGAACACAGTCTTACCATGAAATCATCAATTGTGCTTTTTGACAGTTACCCAACTAATTTCAAAATTTAGGTCCACAAAAAAACTTGTATGCAAATGTTCATAGCAGCTTTGGTGGTAATTGTCAAAAAGTGGAAGCAACTAAGATGTTTGTACATGATCAGACTAAGGACTTTGTTAAACCAAGCAGAACAAACTGTGCTGCATTTATCTGATAGAATATTATTGAATAATTAAAAACACATGCGCGTGCACACAAACACAGAGCTATCAAATTATGAACATATATGGAGAAATCTTAAATATGAATTCCTATGTGAAAGAAACTAATGTGATAAGGCTATATACTGTATGATTCTAATTATATGAGATTATGGAAAAGACAACAATCTAGAGAGTAAAAATATCAATGGTTGCTATGGGTTTCAGGGAAAGGGGGAAGGATGAATTGGTGAAGCAAGAGAGATTCTAGGGATAGTGAAACAATTCTGTATGTTACTGTAACGGTGAACGTATGACATCATGCATTTGTTGAAACCCATGCAACTGTACAATGTGAACAATGAAACTTAAACTGTAGACTTTGGTTAATAATAACACATCAGTATTGATTCATGAATTGTGACAAAGGTACAACACCAATGCAAGATGTTAATAATAGGGAAAATTGTGTACATAGAAAAGGAAATATGGGAGCTCTGTCCTATCTGCTCATTTTTTCTGTAAATCTAAAACTGTTCTAAAAAAAGTCTATTAATTTTTTTTGAAGTTTCTCAAATGATAATGAGTTTGGGTCACAGAAAGAGGGCATGGTGAGTGTTTGGCAAACTGGAGATTTTACATCTCTTCCAAAGGAGACTCTCACTACTCAACTCTGCAATTTTTAACCTATGGGAAAATGGAGCCAATATCTCAAGATACTCTGATTTCTTAGAAAAAACAAAAACAAAAATGATTTCATATGCACAGTATTCTTCTTTCAAAATATTGAAAATCAAGTCAATTTAACAAAAATTAAGATATATGGTTCTAGTTAGATTTATACCAAAACCAAAAAAGTTCTGTTTTTCCTTGCAGAAAACTCACTTGTTGGTAAAATGGCAATAAATTAACATGTGGCTATGGCAAGTTTCATTTTGTTTGACATTATTTACACAGGAAAATTCAGTCCTAAAATAAATCAGTGCATCATGTGCCAGTGTTTTGTCTTATATAAGCTGATTTCCCAAAAGTTGGATTGTATCTGGGGTATTTTCTTTTTGGTTTATTCAATAAAATCTAATTTAGTTTCAACCAACCCTTTTTCTAAGTACAGGAAATCCTCTTCCTCTGTCACGGGAGTTACAAATTATACCATTAAAAAGATCTGCTTTGGGCTGGGTGCGGTGGCTCACGCCTGTAATCCCAGCACTTCGGGGGGCCGAGGCAGGTGGATCACCTGAGGTCAGGAGTTTGAAACCAGCCTGACCAACATGGAGAAACCCCGTCTCTACTAAAAATACAAAATTAGCTGGGCCTGGTGGCCCATGCTTATAATCCCAGCTACTCGGGAGGCTGAGGTAGGAGAATTACTTGGACCTGGGAGGTGGAGTTTGCGGTGAGCCGAGATCGTGCCATTGCACTCCAGCTTGGGCAATAAGAGTGAAACTCTGTCCCCCGCCCCCCCCAAAAAAAGATGTATTTTGGTTGCGTTAGTCAAATGGTGGGTATAATGCAGAGACATACCTGGAATGAATGGTGGCCTTTAAATCCCTTGTTGTCCATCTTAGCATCAGTTAAGCAACAGTGCTACAATGTGGTATACTCACTCTATTTTTTCTGGCCCATACTCATGAGAGAGGAATCCAGTATGAATTAATGAAAAATCCAAATGGCAGATTGCTTTTAAAAAAATAAAATTTTACATCCAAACACATAAAGAAATTTCAAGCATTAGAGCAAAATAGTGCTTAAGTGGAATTCCTAGACCATTAGCTGTAATGGAAATACAAGCACACATTATAGAAAGGCATGCATTATAACTTGTGTAATTGGAATAGACAATTATAAAGATTTAAAAATACACTTGATTACACCTTAAATTTGTGTTTATTGTAAATACACAGAAACACAAAACCAACATATACCTGACTAGCAATGTTAACAAAGTTTATTATATTATAGCTAAGAAAATGTTTACTGAACTGTGAAAAATTACTGAATGAGCTTTACAGATAATGCAACAATTAAGATTTGGTCCCTTCTCTTAAGGAATTTATATTTTACAGAAGAGGCAGGTATATGCACAGTTATATTTTAATAGAAGTTGAGTAAAAAGTATGTTTTGAGAACGCTAAATGTGAAAAAACTAATTTCAAAGAGAAATGAGAGAAGACTTTCTTAAAAAGAGGTAGCATTTGAGATTTATTAAAAATGGAAGATTCCAACAGAGAATGTGGGAGTAGATTCAAATTATGATACAGAGTCTGTAAAATGTAGGTAAGGCTTTGTGTCCTTGACAGATAATATATTCAGAATATTCTATTTCATACTCCTTGAATATATAGTAAAAGGACATATCTCGACATGTCACTAGAGTTAGTGGTAGTGGCAGATAAATTAATTTCTGGATTTGTGTATTTATTTTAGAATAATGTATACAACCAATACATGTTGATTATTAGGCTCTGAAGAATATGAGAAGGTACAAGGAAGGAAGAAAGTATAATTCTATACTACTCTAACACAATGAGAATTAAAATTTAGTGGTTGTAATTCTAGATAATTATTTATGTCAAAATGTAAAAAGATTGAATTGCAAGATGGATGCATAGATAGAAAAAGAGTTGTAAGAACTGAGTCAAACTATACCTGTTATTGCTAAAACGGCATTCACTTTATTGAATTATTCATAATTTGATTTAATCAAATGTAAAAAAAGCTATATGACATAGGAAGAAGTAACTAAACTACAAAGTATGTTTTCATCACACAAAAAAAGACTAGCTAAAAGATCATTATAATAGTTAAAAAGTTGTTAAATAATGAGTTTTTTAAATTAAATAATTTGAGTTACACAGTATTAATACATATTCTTTCATGAAAGATTGCATCATCTTCTCTTTTTCATGCCTTCCACCTCCTTCCTTTTATCTACCAATTTTAATGCCGATACTTTTCACCTTGTCAGGGATTTTAATATTTACATTTATTATTTAATCACTTTTCAGTTATTTAATCTCAGTTTGATATTTAAATAAATTTGATACTTGTACCACTTGTACACATCACCTTTCAACTACCTCCTTATTTATTTCAATTCATTATTGTTGACTTGATTCCATCCTCAAATAACTTTCCTTTTTCTTTATTTTTTAAAGACCATATGACCTCAATGGTACAATATTCTCATTTTTATTAACTTAAATGTCTAGCTATTGCCTATATGTTATAAAGGGTGCTTGGCTGCATATATTTGTGGGTAACCCCTTTGTTTGGTCCCCACCTATGTGTATAGCCATTGACTCTTTGTGTTCTTACTATAGATATTATAGAAGAGAAGGATGAGGTCAGTCTATTTTTCAACTCTTGCTAGTGACTTGCTTTTCTACCTGGAGGCCTGAACAATACCTTCATTTGTGAATTTCAGTAAGTTAACCAAGTTTTATAACAGTGTTGAGGTAATGACCTAGAACGTACTACGCTCCTTTAAAAATACATTAGCTGTTTTTTCTTCCTCAAAGCCTACATACTACCTTTCTGACTATTGTTTCTGAAGTTCAATAGCTTAACAACAGGATGTTTTGATGTTGAGCATTCCAAATAATTTTTGTTGTCATACATACAATGTGTGTTTTCACCACATAGATCCAATGACTAATTTCATAACAATTTTTCCGTATTTTATTTCTGAAATTTTTGTGTTAAATGTTGTATTAGTTAGCTCAGGCTGTCATAACAACATACCAGAGACCAGGTCAATGTAACAACAGAAATTCGTATTCCTCATGGTTCTAGGGGCTGGAAAGTCCAAGATGAAGGTTCAGAATGTCGAGGCTGTCTACTTGGCTTACAGAAGGCTACCTTCTCACTGTGTCCTTACACGGTGGAGGGAGAAAAGGAGTGTAAGGTTTCCAATATCACTTTTTATAAGAGCATTAATTTCATCATGGAGGCCACACCCTCATGATTTAATCTTAACTTTATTACCTCTCAAAACTCTATCTCCAAACACCATTGTCAGTTCTATGGCTTCAACATATAAATTTTGAAGGGACACAAACATTCAGGCCATAGAAAATATATTAAGATAGATATATATTTTTACACACATACACACACACACACAACACATATATATGTCTATTGTGTATATAATAGATACAATATATTCTTAACAAATACATTGGCTTGTCAATTTCAGCGATACAAGTAAACTGTAGGTCACATTGGTTTCCTATGTTCTTTATATTTGTCATCTTTTCCTGAGTTACTTTAGTCTCTTTTTTCTAACCCTTCACAGCAACTTTATCATTTTTTTCTGTGCAGTATGTTTTTGATTAAATTAATTAATTATTTGGCCATGTCTATTTCGTTGCTTGTTGTTTCCAATGCATGATTATTTTTTATTTTATTTTATTTTTTTAATTTTTAATTTTTATTTTTTTTGAGACGGAGTCTCACTCTGTCGCCCAGGGTGGAGTGCAGTGGTGCCATCTCCGCTCACTGCAAGCTCCGCCTCCTGGGTTCACGCCATTCTCCTGCCTCAGCCTCCCGAGTAGCTGGGACTACAGGCTCCCGCCACCATGCCCGGCTAGGTAGAGATGGAGTTTCATCTTCTTAGCCAGGATGGTCTCGATCTCCTGACCTCCTGATCTGCCTGCCTTGGCCTTCCAAAGTGCTGGGCTTACAGGTGTGAGCCACCACGCCCAGCCACATGATTATTTTATACTCAATATTTTCCCTTGGTGCTGCTTTTTAAAAAAAATCTTATGCTTTTTTCATAATGTTCATTATATACTTATTTCATTGAATTCAAACTATCACCTAATCCTTATCAGATGGTATAATTAGGGAACTCTTTTTTTGAAGTAGTTTCTATTCCTTTGGTTTTGTTGTGCTCACACTGCATTTGAAGAGTTGCTAGCTCATTTGGTTTTCATCTTGCTCTTAATATGGGCAGCTAAATTCAGATAACTTTTTGTTCTGATGTAGTTTGGTCAATTCTTTTTGACATCTTGTCTAGCTTATCTGGCTGGACCAATAGGTATGGCCTTAGCTTTTCCAAGTCTGTGACATAATATTGCTGATGAAATTATAGCTATTATAATATTTTAAACTTTATGATTATTTTTCTCTACTTGATTATGAATTGAAGAAGGAACCATTTGTGAGTCAGCTTTATTGTTTTTCATCTTTACCCAGCAACTCCAAGGCCATAAAATTAAAGAGTAGTTATTGGTAGGACACAATTTCTAAGATCCAAAGGGAGGAGAGGGCAAGAAGAAATCTCTTAGAGGTGAAGGAGAGTTAAGTAAGCTTAAGAGAAAAGAGTAAATTTGAGGTCTTTTTCAAGAACTTGATATGAAGAAAAGATTTTTAGTTTT
Source organism: Pongo pygmaeus (assembly GCF_028885625.2). NCBI lineage: Eukaryota > Metazoa > Chordata > Mammalia > Primates > Hominidae > Pongo > Pongo pygmaeus. Next base: position 81,934,948 of record NC_072388.2, read on the forward strand.
AATTGGATGTATTCTGCAGGCTTTAAGAAACAATAGTAAGTGGCCATGTAAGTTTGATTTCAGTTGTAATAATGAATATTAATGTATTATGTTTCTGCACATGAACTGACAAGTATAAATAAATAAGAAATAAATGTTTTTTGATTAAAGACATGTGGAAGACTGAAACACACTATATACATATAAATAAATATATGTTAATAATCCATGGTAAACTATATGAACATTAACTTCAGGATATGAGCTTAATTATTTTAAAAATGACATTTATGAACTATGTAAATTGATATCCAATTAACTTGCTGCAGCTATCTTATTAAATGTCAATTAAGGGTATTAGTGTTCTTTACAATTTCATATATCAATATGAATTTAACTGTACCTTTATTGCCATTGTAATTTTGAGTTAATTACGTGGTTAGATGATTTACCTTTTGCATAACTATTAAGCCTTAGCCTCTGTTTTTAAAAAAAATAAAATTGGTAGCTACAAACTCTAAAAATAAATCTCAAAGCATCACTAATTTTTTGTCTCTATGGAAATCTTTGTGTTGAAGCAAAAGGCAGATTTACATGGTTTGTGGTTTCTGGATAGCGTTTTCTATTGTTTTTAAAAATAAAACATGAAGCACCTACATAATGCATCACTAAAGCTATTATTAGGTCTTTCAAATCTTTTTTTTTTTTTTGCTATTCTGATTTTGATTAATGTGTCTAATTATACGAAGATTTTCTGATAACTGAGAAATAGCTTAATAAAACAGGATACAACATACCCTGTTAAAAGACGTACATTTTGATTCTTTTGATAAAAGTTTTATTTTTCTCCAACAATTCCCTGAATATCTGTCATGGTATCAGGCACTTACCAAGTTTGAAGTAATTGCAAAGATTATGGGTTTTATAATCAGATAATTTGGGGATCAAGTATCTCTCATCCCAGTTTATATTTCTTTGGCTGGAGAAATGGGTGACATTTATGCCATTTTAGCCTATTTCCTTATTGTTAAAATATGAGTAACTACTGCATATTGTTGTGCCGAATATTAAGTCTAAGTATATGCATGAAAACATAATACTATGAATAATATGTATGAAAATCCATAATCAGTAAATACTTGTTTTTATTTCTATCATTTCTAAATTTTGGATTTTTGAAACTACTCCATTGATTTGTACATACCACAAGCCTACTTCCAAATAATTTTACATGTGATTTATGAATGGGATGCATCTCAGGACAACTATTAGTCTAAAAATCTGCACATGAAAGATAAACTAGTTATTTAAATGTGAGCACGTACAGGATCATTGTCTTGTTTCATTTACCTTGTTAAAATAAAATCTAAATGATTAATGATTAACTCCACACTTATACAAAACAGAACCTCTTAGGCATATATTTGCTTATGGTTCAACTGCTCATAAATTGATAAATCCAAATCCAAAATGTTGAGAAAAGAGATGCCAGAGAATCAGTTCCTGGCTCTGGGCTGAAAGATGGCCATTCAGCAGAGGGATGAAAGTAAATTCGGTGGTGGGACTTTTTGCTTTTCTGCTTTAGTTTCACATAGCTCAGTGCTCTCGGCAATGTGACCTAGTTACCACGTTGTGTGAAATTTAGATGTATGTTTCAATTGTAGAGACAACTTTTTCTATTAGCCATTCCCATTAACTCTGTCTAATGCCATTTTCCATCTTATCAACCTTCACATTTCCTCTGTGTGAAAAAACTGATGAGTGGTAGACTCTTCACCTTTCCTCCCCTTTCTCTGCCTACGCAGTGATGACCACCTCCCTGCTTGACAACGTCACTTGTTGCTTTGCTAATCTCTGCCTATTTAAGTCTTCTATAAAACCTCCAATAAAATCACCTATAAAGCCATCAGTTGTCAGATATGATAATGAATGCCCATGGAAATAAAATCACCCTGATGAAATAGAAGGAAACCTAAAATCCTAGCCCATGTGCTTCCAATTAAAAATTTTTCCTCTGGCTTACCATTATTTATAGCACTGTTAATGATGGAATTCACATGGAAATAAATGTATTTCTTGTTGGTGATAATTCATGAGGCCCATGAGCATATAAGTGCCTCAAACAGAACATTCTACGTAGTGGTTTGAGACTGAAGGTCACTTCGGATTGATGTAGAAGGCTGGGAACGGATTTCACCTGTAGTTTCACAATGGCCCTGTTGAGCTCTGGGTCTGACTGATAAAGATGAACAATTGTGACCACTGGAGGAAATTTATGGAAATTAGTAGTACAATTGCAGTGTGGCTCTGCAATATCAAAATTACAATTTGTGTGGATGGTGACCCTTGCCAGTCAACTAAGCAATGAAAATAAGGTTGCTGCTAGTGGTCAGAATACCAGCATTTGGATAAAAAGCTTTTTTAGCACCTCTAGGCCACATGGCAGGTAGGTAGGAGGCAGAAGACTGAATTCGAAGTTGCTAGATTTTTATTTTCTAGGATTTAATAGCCTAAGGTCATATTTTACTTCTTCCCAGAGTTCTCAATTTTGATACGAATTTCAAGGATTTCTCCCCATGTCATGGACACAAAAGATATTCATGAAAAGAGAAAGACATTATTAGTCCTAATGACAACTTTCATGCATTGACTACATCTTCCGGCACTTTACGTATTTAGAGCTCACAAAACAGCTCTGCAATGTAGGCATTTTTTAACAGTGATTTTATATGTGAGAAAACTGTACCTGAGAGACTAGACACTGAGTAAGCTATTATCCAAACAGACCTATTTGTCCCTCGAACTCAGATTCTTTGAGCAACACCATTCTGCTCATGAGTTAATTGACTAACTCATGAGTTCATCTTTTCCATATAATTACAGATCTCATTCCTATTAACATATGTCCGCAAATCTCCAAAATTTTCTTGCATAATTACATTAATACTATTTTTCTGAAGGAGTCTGTATAAGTTTAGTTGCTCAAGAGTATTTCCTTCTATGTTATCAGGAATATCTTTTTGTTTGTACATTCTATGCATTCTCTAATTATCTGATTTTTAATGATTTTGCCTGGTGAAATCATCTATTAGTATTAATTAGGAATGAATACATGAATGCTATGTCTGCTATTGCATGCCTGATATGGAATGGCAAGGTAAACATTTGCTGTCTCAAACACTTCAAGTTTCTCTGTATCTTTGTTTTGAAATGTTTAGTGAGTTGAAATTCTCCTGCATTTTACATCCTATTTTTCTTTTTTCCACACACAAACACAGACATGTTTGAATAACCAGTTCTCTAAACTCTAAATATATTAGGAATAATTATAGCAATGATGATTGTGCCAGCAAAAAGTTTTAATGTACATGTATAATTTATTTAAATCACCTGTTGTGTTTCATTAAAGCATCATTCAAAACACTGCAGGTATCTCTTGTTTTTTAAAATAATTAACAGTTGTTCTACTGAAGTTGCTAAAATCTTGCTCAATTTATGTTATACATTTTCAACACAGCCTTTTTTCTTACCTTTAATTATTTTAAAAATGATTTTTGTAGCACTTCAATTTTTAAACCCATTAATTATTTCCCTGAAATAATAGCTTTTATCCAATAATATTTAGTAAATTATACACATTTCTTAACAATGGTGAGTGTGTCTAAAATTCAAGAAAAGCCTTATTATACCTAAGTCACTTTGTGTTTAATTGATTAGAAAACATTACCAAAACAGCAAGATACTGGTACCAAAACAGAGATATAGATCAATGGAACAGAACAGAGCCCTCAGAAATAATGCCGCATATCTACAACTATCTGATCTTTGACAAACCTGAGAAAAACAAGTAATGGGGAAAGGATTCCCTCTTTAATAAATGGTGCTGGGAAAACTGGCTAGCCGTATGTAGAAAGCTGAAACTGGATCCCTTCCTTACACCTTATACAAAAATCAATTCAAGATGGATTAAAGACTTAAATGTTAGACCTAAAACCATAAAAACCCTAGAAGAAAACCTAGGCATTACTATTCAGGACATAGGCATGGGTGAGGACTTCATGTCTAAAACACCAAAAGCAATGGCAACAAAAGCCAAAATTGACAAATGGGATCTAATTAAACTCAAGAGCTTCTGCACAGCAAAGGAACTACCATCAGAGTGAACAGGCAACCTACAAAATGGGAGAAAATTTTCACAACCTACTCATCTGACAAAGGGCTAATATCCGGAATCTACAATGAACTCCAACAAATTTACAAGAAAAAAACAAACAACCCCATCAAAAAGTGGGCGAAGGATATGAACAGACACTTCTCAAAAGAAGACATTTATGCAGCCAAAAAACACATGAAAAAATGCTCACCATCACTGGCCATCAGAGAAATGCAAATCAAAACCACAATGAGATACCATCTCACATCAGTTAGAATGGCAATCATTAAAAAGTCAGGAAACAACAGGTGCTGGAGAGGATGTGGAGAAACAGGAACACTTTTACACTGTTGGTGGGACTGTAAACTAGTTCAACCATTGTGGAAGTCAGTGTGGCGATTCCTCAGGGATCTAGAACTAGAGATTCCGTTTGACCCAGCCATCCCATTACTGGGTATATACCCAAAGGACTATAAATCATGCTGCTATGAAGACACATGCACACGCATGTTTATTGTGGCACTATTCACAATAGCAAGGACTTGGAACCAACCTAAATGTCCAACAATGATAGACTGGATTAAGAAAATGTGGCACATATACACCATGGAATACTATGCAGCCATAAAAAATGATGAGTTCATGTCCTTTGCAGGGACATGGATGAAATTGGAAATCATCATTCTCAGTAAACTATCGCAAGAACAAAAAACCAAACACCGCATATTCTCACTCATATGTGGGAACTGAACAATGAGAACACATGGACACAGGAAGGGGATCATCACACTCTGGGGACTGTTGTGGGGTGGGGGGAGGGGGGAGGGGGGAGGGATGGCATTGGGAGATATACCTAATGCTAGATGACGAGTTAGTGGGTGCAGTGCACCAGCATGGCACATGTATACATATGTAACTAACCTGCACATTGCACACATGTACCCTAAAACTTAAAGTATAATAATAATAAATTTAAAAAAAAAAGAAAACATTATGTATCCACAATTAACTCATCTTACTATGTATAAATATTGGAATATTTCCTGAGAGGACTCAGATATATATTTGCTATCTCTCTAGCAAGTGGGAAAGCTGAAACTGTCTACTGCTTCTTGATTCTGACAGTTGTGGAACCCCTAAATCTGTTTCTTTTAGGCCTCCTGGAGGAACTGTACTGTTGCCTGGATTAATATAGGCCAATACCTAAGGTAACTTATACTGCAGTAACCTAAATAAAGTTTCTGTGTATTTTTGCCAAAATCACGAAAAGATGATTTCTCTTTGATTGAAGCTTTTATTTACTGCAAGAACCTATTGCTGATCCTGTGGAAGGGTTTTAAGAAAGTCATTTTATTTGTTCTAAGACCACCACCTTTCTTTTTTAAAAGTCATTTTCTGTGCCCATTGAATAATCCAATCACTCTGGTATTTCTTAGGTTGCTAGGATGACACATTCCTGGATTCCAGTCTTCCTACATTTATAGACATACAACATACAGGCAGGGGATAAAGTCCAGTAGATGAATTTGTCAGTAGTGAAGGTGACTAGTAAAACCTTCCCTCATGTTTTTTCTATAGCATAGGAGGAGTGTTTATAGTTTTCAACAGAGTTTTAAGGGGATTTGTGAATCAAAATAGGACAAAATGATCTTTTATGGAGATGTTTAGGCATATTATAAATAGGTTGACTTCCACTATCCCTTAAAATTTAATAGTGAAACCATAAAGCATGTAGAAGATAATATAGGAGAATATCCTTATGACTTGGGGTGGACAAATTTTCCTTAAATGGAGCAGAATTCATAAAAAAAAGGTTTGATAAGCTGGATGTAATTAAAGAAAGGAATAAAGAATTCCTTTCCATCAAAATAAACTATTCAGAGAAATAAAATGCAAAGCAGAGAAAGAAAATGTTTGCCATACACACATCTGACAAAGGACTTATATCCAGAATATATAAAGAATATCTTTAAAGCAATAAGAAAAAGACAAAGAACACTTTATTAAAAAAAACACAAAAAATAGCACAAGAAATTCACAAAAGAACATATCTAAAAGGTCAACACACATATGTAAAGTGTATTGGTCCTTTCTCATGCTGCTAATAAAGACATACATGAGACTAGGTAATTCATAAAAGAAAGAGATTTAATTGACTCACAGCTCCGCGTGGCTGGAGAGGCCTCAGGAAACTTACAATTGTGACGGAAGGGGAAGCAAACACATCCTTCTTCACATGACAGCAACAAGGAGAAGTGCCGAGCAAAAGGGGGAAAGCCACTTATAAAACCATCAGATCTCATGAGAATTCACTCACTATCACTAGGGCAGCATGAGGGTAACCACCCCCCTTATTAAATTACCTCTCATCAGGTCCCTCCCATGACACATGGGGATTATGGGAAATACAATTCAAAATAAGATTTGGGTGGGAACACAGCTAAACTATACCATAAAGTTTTACAAAATGGTCCTTCATTAGAGAAATGCCAATTAAGATGCAATGATATCAAAGACATACTAGTATACACTCATCAGAACTGCCAGCCCAATCTTCTGAGTCTGCTGTCATCATCATGCTTCTCTAGCTGACCACAGGACCCCAGAGGCCAGAAGTGATGCTGTCAAGTTCATGGTCTTTCTGGCATTCTGCTCTGTTTGGGTCACAGAGGTGTCCTCATCATGGTGCTCTCCACTAACCCCAGGCTTGGACGCCAAACTCTCCCACGGTAATGATCAACCAGGCATCATCTGCCATGTCCATCCAAGACCCTGCCATCTCCTGATGTGCAACAAGAAAGCTTCCCTGAGACTCATTTTTTTCTCATCTGTAAATTGACTTGACGTTATTATCTACCAAGTTTTGTGTGAGGCTTAAATGTAATAAAACATGTTAAACCAAAAAAAAAAAAACAATTGCTTAAACAAACAAAAAAAGAGAAAACAAATTGACAACAGACAATATTAAGTGTGTTGACTAGCATGTTGAACAATTACAAGTTTTAATAATAAAGGGTAAATCAAATGTTACAAATACTTCTCAAAACTTGTTTCCAATATCTATTAAAATAACACATCACCTAATATTTTGTACACACACACACACACACACACAGAGGATAAATTCTAAATTACAATGTGTCTGTGTTTCAGTCAACTGGTATATCCATGTATATGCATTGAAAGATACAAAGAAGAATGTCAACAGCAGCATCATTTATATTGGCCCCAACTGGTCAAATTTTCCAATGCTCCTCACCAGTGAATTAGATAAATTAATGGTTGTATAGTCATACAATGAAGTTACTGTACCTTAATTAAAAACAACAAATTACTCCTATTTGTAAGAACAGAGATAAACCACACACATGATTTTGAGTTTGAGTGAAAGAAGTCACTGATGAGAGAGTACAAGTGGCTGCTATTAATATATATTACTGTAGTGAGATGGTATCTCATTGTGGTTTGGATTTGCATTTCTCTAATGATCAGTGATGTTGAGCTACTTTTCATATGTTTGTTGGCTTCATGTATGTATTCTTTTGAATAATGTGGCAATTCCTCAAAGACCTAGAGGCAGAAATACCATTTGACCCAGCAATCTCATTACTGGGTATATTCCCAAGGGAATGTAAATCATTCTATTATAAAGATACATGCATGTGTATGTTCATTGCATCACTATTCACAATAGCAAAGACATTGAATCAATCTAAATGCCCAACAATGATAAACATAGACAGGGTAAGGAAAATGTGGTACATATGCACCATGAAATACTGTGCAGCCATGAAAAGGAACAGGGTCATGTCTTTTGCAGGAATATGGATGGAGCTGTAAGCCATTACCCTCATCAAACTAATGCAGGAACAGAAAACTAAATACCACATGTTCACACTGACAAGTGGGAGCTGAAAGATGACAACACATGAACACATGGCGGGAGGAGAAACACACACTGAGGCTTGTAAGCATAAGGGAAGGGAGAACATCAGAAAGAATAGCTAATGGATGCTGGGCTTAATAGCTAAGTGATGGGATGATCTGAGCAGCAAACCACCATGGCACACGTTGTACCTGTGTCACAAACCTGCACATCCTGTACATGTATCCCTGAACTTAAAATAAAAGTTTAAAAAATATACATACATATATAATATGTATGTGTATATAGTGTGTATATATACACATACGTATATACGTATGTGTATATATGTGTATATATACATATATTATATGTGTGTATATTTTATATATATTTTATATATTTTGAATGTATTTATATATTTTGAATGTATATATTTTGTATATATTTATATATTTTGTATATTTTGTATATTTATTTTATGTATGTACACATATATACACACATATATACATATGTGTGTGTGTGTGTATATATATATATATAAAACCAAGAAATTAATCCACAATGGTAAAAGCCACAGTGGCACTTATATTTCACTGGGTGGGCAATGACCATGAGAGGCTATGAAGCAGATTGCTGGGCTACTGGAAATGTTATGCACGTTAATCTTGGTGGAAGTTATCTAAGTGTGCACACTTTGTAAAAGTTAATCAAACTTTACAATTGATATTTGTGTACTTTATGTGTTACACTTCAATAAAATAAAGTTAAAAAATAAACACTAGATGAATAAAGACAATATCTAGCAAGGAGGATAGGAGGTTCCCAAGGGAAAACTATTTTTCTGTTTTGTAATTGCTGTATGGGCAGAGCCAGATCAAATGTGACTAAAGCAACACTGTCAAGCTATAATTTGAAGAAATCACTTTGTTTATCCTTGTTCATTCTGCTATTTTACTTTCTTTTTTTCCCCCTTCCACCTTTAATTTTAGGTTCAAGGGCTATATGTGCAGGTGTGTTCCATAGATAAATTGCCTGACATAGGGATTTGGTGTACAGATTATTTCATCATCCAAGTAATGAGCATAGCACCTGATAGGTAGTTTTTTGATCCTCACCCTCCTCCCACCCTCCACCCTCCAGTAGGCCCCGATGTCTATTTTTCCTTTCTTAGTACCTATGTGTAGTCAGTGTTCAACTTTCACATTGAATATCAGCAAGTTTCCTGCTCTGTAAAGTCACATAATATTATCTACTTTATAGGATTATTAGGGAAATTTAATGATATAATGCAATGCAAGTGCTTATCACAGTGCTTTCCACACACATATTGTAGCACTCACGTATGCTAAACATTATTGCTATTATTACAATTATTATTATTATTATTATTTTTATTTTTTGAGATGGAGTCTCACTCTGTCGCCCAGGCTGGAGTGCAGTGGCGCAATCTCGGCTCACTGCAGGCTCCGCCTCCCGGGTTCACGCCATTCTTCTGCCTCAGCCTCCCCAGTAGCTGGGACTACAGGCACCTGCCACCACACCAGGCTAATTTTTTGTATTTTTAGTAGAGACGGGGTTTCACCATGTTAGCCAGGATACAATCATCGTTATTTTTTTCTGTATTAACATTGTAAGCATTGAGTTGATTTTTGTGCATTATGAAATTTAAAGGTCCATTTTAATTGAAAACAATGGTACTTTTTCTTACTTTCTCCTATGGATTACAAATTTCCTTCTAAATGTGTTGTGAGATATAATTAGAAAATTATTTTGGGTTTTGTAAAACACAGTTAATAAAATGTCCTGCAAGACTGTTTTTAAGAACACACACACATTTTTTATACATAAAGTATCATCTGTATCATTTAGTATTTTCTCTAAACATGCAAGCATTTTTAAACTAGGATCAACCAACAGTACAAAACAAACCAACCAATGTAGTTTGATTACTTATTTAGAGCAGTTTTTAATGTCCTGATAATTAATTTAAATGTATACCCTATGAATCTAGTTTTGATCAACCTCTTTGGCTATATTAGTGTCTACATTTGAAGCGCAAAGCAAAACAATGACTCTTTTGTGTTGGGAACAGGCCCCCAAAAGTCTGGCCATAAACTGACCCCCTAACTGGCCATAAACAAAATCTCTTCAGCACTGTAACATGTTCGTTGATGGCCATGACGCCCACGCTGGAAGGTTGTGGGTTTACCAGAATGAGGGCGAGGAACACCTGGCCCACCCAGGGCAGAAAACCACTTAAAGACGTTCTTAAACCACAGACAAACAAACAAAAAGCATGAGTGATCTGTGCCTTAAGGACATGCTCCTGCTACAGATAACTAGCTAGACCTGTCCCTTTATTTAGGCTCTTCTCTTTGTTTCCCATATGGAATACTTAATCTATAGAAACAATGCTTATCACTGGCTTGCTGTCAATAAATATCTGGGTAAATCTCTGTTCGAGGCTCTGAGCTCTGAAGGCTGTGAGACCCCTGATTTCCCACTCCACACCTCTATATTTGTGTGTGTGTGTCTTTAATTCCTCTAGCGCCGCCGGGTTAGGGTCTCCCTGACGGGGCTGGTCTCGGCACTTTTGTAGTAATGTAATTCATCTCAAGCACTTGGATTTTTTTTCAGAATGAATTTTATTTTGTGAAATGATTCGGTCCCTTTACTTCAGGTTCACATCTTTGTTCATAGAAGATGGATTTTTAAGACTGCAAGGTCAGTTAATATTATAATACAGTGGTCAATCCTCATGTTGCCCAGGAGAAAACTATGGTCCAGAGATGCTTAGAACTTGCTTTGAGTCACTTTTTATAAGATAGATACAGACCTAGAACCCAAGCCTCCTGAATCCAGATTCCTTGCTCTGTTAATTACTCCATGTTGCTGTAGTATACCCTTTCTGTGATAGGAATAACAAGACAATAGTTCAAAGAGCCAAATAGAAGAGATCCATCAATATGTTGCTTTTCTTGAAATGAATATCTAACTCAGAGAGGTTTGTGTCTAGCAAGCTGTGATCTTAACACAAACTAGAAGGCTAAAATCAATGCAGCTCTCCCTTACTTAAACCATGAATTAGCCGTATGGCAACATAAATATTAAAGTTGTTAATCACTTACATAGCCCCATGATCTCTTATTAGGGCTTTTTATTGTCAGAAGGTTTTACTACTGACTGTTTGGAGGATGATTTTCTTCTTTGGAAGTTTCAAAGGCATTGAAAGAGAGAATTTCATGTAATTGCATGAGATCTGTGTGGTATTTCTATGCTAGAGAAGATAGGATCTCCTGAATAAATACATTAAGTATCAGGCAATGAAGGGGTAAAGCCAAATTTTCTGTAATCCCAGTTCTTTCTAAAGTCATATAGCCCCTATAAATGAGATAATAAAGTAACTCACATTGGTTCCTTCCGTTCCCTGGAGTTTAAAGTGTATTAATGGCTATTGGATTCAGAATAAATACACTGGCTGGAAAAACCATTATGTGAGTTTTATTTTCCAAATATCAATTTGGTTTCTAAGCACTCCGGTAACTTACCCTTAATTTCCAGATTGGAGCTTCTGAGAAAAATAGTTAAAATTTGGGGCATCATTTATCTTCCCCCATCTCATAATAATGAAATGTGAATTTAGCAGCTGAGTTTATCGAATTTGCCATTAGAGGTGATTCATCTCTTAAAAAAAACATATTTTACATATTGACTTTCATCCTTTTAGGGATAACAAACAATAAAAAGTACACTGAAAAAATTAGTTTGAATGGGTGAATGAATACACCCTTTCTTCTCTTTATTGAATTTAATAGTGTCATGTAAACCCCACCCAGTCCCTCTGCTAGGATTTAACTCAGAGGTAGTGAGCATAGTTGTTAAACCAAATTACATCCTTCCTGGGACAAATGTGTAAATTTTGTTAAGTTTGCATACACTGGGAATTTTATATTTCAATATGCCATAAGCGGGAAAGGTCAGAAATGGAGGTTGAATTGTTGGGATATTAAAAGCAGTGTGTGTTACCTACATGCCTTACTGTGTGTGGATCCTAAGTGTGACTTGCTGACAAAAATGCATTTTGTATCACTAAATCTCATTTCCATTGACATGAATTAACTGGCAAGAGTGAGAAAAAGACAAACTGCAGCATACAACTGTAACAGATCAACAATTCATACTCAAAGTCCAAGTTCTTGTAAAGTGGTCAAAATATTCACAAAAGGTTAGTTTTTACATTCAACAAGCAATCATCGTGTTTCAACCACTTGTGTAGATTTTTTTTGTAGTTTGTTGTTTTTCTTTCTCAAATCTCCTTTTCTACTGAGGCAAGTCATAAAACAGTGTATCCTTTTATTGTCATTTCCTCTTTTTTTAAAACTTAAGTTCTTTCCTTTCTATATTCATACCTTCTTTCTTTTCTTTTTCCTACCTTCCCTTTCTTCTGATTTTTGTAATTGTGACATAATTCCACAATTATTGAAAGGCTAGAATGATTAAATAAGTACCTATAGCCTCATTTCTCAGGGACAATAACAGATAATATTCTAATATAGTTACTTTCAAAATGTTCTTTATATTGTAAATGCTTGTTGAGTACAGAAATATAAAGAAATAAATTAGTTAAGATCATAGTATATACAGATTTCATGACTTCTTTTTACTTTATATGTATTTTAGATTATATACTTAAAATTATTTTTTAAGGTTTACTTTTTTTCTTAGTTCTAAAAATAATGATATTGATTTACTCATGTTCCAAGTTGTGATCATAAGTATTTTGCCTTGTTTTGAGTCAAGGTAAAGTTTATAAAATATATCACTTACATGAATATACACATTAATGCTGAACATTTTTTCATAAATGTGAATTTAACTCACTTGTAACAGTGATAATCTTGAGCTACTACTAAATTAAATATAAAATTTAAAATAATTCAGGTGGAGGATATACTGCATCTGTTGCTACTCTACAGGCATACCTTGGAAATACTGCAGTTTCATTTCCAGACCACTGCAACAAAACAAATATTGCAATAAAGCAAGTCACACAATTTTTTATTTTCCAGTGCATATAAATGTTGTGTTTATACTGTACTCTGATAAGTGTTCAATAGCATATCTAAAAAACAGTGTATATACCTTAATTCCAAAATACTGTATTGCTAAAAAATGCTAACAATCGTGATCCTTTAGTGGGTTATAATCTTTTTGCTGACAGCAGGTCTTGCCCCCATGTTAAAGGCTGATGACTGATCAGGATGGTGGTTGCTGAAGACTGGAGTGGCTGTGACAATTACTTAAAATAAGACAACAATAAAGTTTGCCTCTTAATTAATCGACTCTTCTTTTCATGAAAGATTTCTCCATAGCATGTGATGCTGTTTATTATTTGGCATTTTACTCACAGCAGAACTTCTCTCAAAATTGGTGTCAGTCCTCTCTAACCCTGCCACTGCTTTATCAATGAAGTTTATGTGATATTATAAATGCTTTGTTGTCATTTCAACAATGTTCACAGCATTGTCACCAGCAGTAGATTGTCCTCAAGAAACTACTTTCTTTGTTCATCCACAACAAGCAACTCTTCATTCATTTAAGTTTTATCATGAGATAACCTCAATTCAGTCACATCTTTAGGCTCCACTTCTAATTCTTGTTCTCTGGCTATTTCCATCACATCTGCAGTTACTTTCTCTACTGAAGTCTTGAGCTCTTCGAAGTCATCCATGAAGGTTGGGGTCAACTTTTTCTAAAAACCTCCTCCCATGAACCATGATTATTCTTTTTTAAAATTGACAAGTTATAATTGTACATATTCATGGGGTAAATAGTGATATTTTAAAACATATATAGTTTTCAGATTTGGGTAATCAATATATTCATAATGTGAAGTATTTATTATTTCTTTGTGTTGGGAACAAATAATCTTAATAGCAGCTAGAATGATGAAAGATCCAGGAGGTTTTCAATTGACTTTCCCAGATCTATCAGAGGAATCAATACCTATGTCAGTTATGGCTTTACAAAATGTATTTTCAAAATAATAAGATATGAAAGTCAAATTTATTCTTTGATCCATGGGTCACAGAATAGATGTTGTGTTAGCAAGCGTGAATACATTCATCTCCTCATTCATTTCATCAGAGCTGTTGAGTGACCAGGTACATTGTCAATAAGCAGTAATATTTTAAAATAAACTTTTTTTTCTGAGCCGTAGGTCTCGAAAATAGGCTTGAAATATTCAGTAAACCATGCTGTAAACAGGAGTGCTGTCATCTAGGCCTTGTATTTTCCTTTGTATTGTACAGGTATAGTAGATTTAGCATAATTCTTAAGGACTTAGAATTTTTGAATTGGTAAATCAGCATTGGCTTCAACTAAATGTCACCAGCTACATTTAGCCCCTAACAAAAGTATCAGCCTGTCCTTTGATGTTTTGAAGACAGACATTGATTTCTCTCTAGCTATGAAAATTCTAGATGGCACTTTCTTTCAATATAAGTTTGTTTTGTCTACATTGAAAATCTGTTGTCGAGTGTAGCCACCTTTCATTAATTGTCTTAGTTAGATCTTCTGGGTAATTTGCTGCAGCTTCTACATCAGAACTTGATGCTTCACTTTGCACTTTTATCTTATAAAAATGTCTTAGACAGAGTGCAGTGGCTAACACCTGTAATCCCAGTACTTTGGGAGGCAAAGGTGGGCAGATCTCTTGAGGTCAGTGGTTCAACACCAGCCTGGCCAACATGGTGAAACTGTCTCTACCAAAAATACAAAAATTAGCTGGGCATGGTGGTGCACACCTATAGTCCCAGCTACTTTGGAAGCTGAGGCAGAAGAATCACTTGAACCTGGGAGGCGGAGGTTGCAGTGAGCCAAGATCATGCTACTGCACTCTAGCATGGGTAACAGAGCAAGACTCAGTCTCAGGGGAAAAAAAAAGATGTATTTCCTCAAACCTCATAAGCCAAACTCTGCTGGCTTCCAAGTTTTCTTTTGTAGCTTCATCATTTCTCTTCACTTTCATAGACTTGAAGAGAGTTAGGGCCTTGCTCTAAATTAGGCTTTGGCTTAAGGGAATGTTGGGGCTGGTTTGATCTTCTATCCAGATCACTTAAAACATTTTTCACATCAGCAATAAAGCTTTTTTGCTTTCTTATCATTCATGTGTTCATTGAAGTGGCACTTATAATTTCCTTCAAGAACTTTTTCCTTTGTCCTCACAATTTGGCTAACTGTTTGGCACGAGAGTCCTAGCTTTCAGTCTATTTGGGCTTTTGACATGCTTTCCTCACTAAGTTTAATTATTTCTAGCTTTTGATTTAACATCAGAGATGGGGTGACTCTTCCTTTCACTTGAACACTTGGAAACCATTGTAGGGTTATTAATTGGCTTAATTTCAATGGCATCTCAGGGGAAAGAGAGGCCCAAGGAAGAGAGAGATAGGGGAGTGGCCAGTAAGTAGTTGGAGCAATCAGAACACACACAGCATTTATTGATTAAGTTCTCCATCTTATATGGGTGCAGTTTGTGGTGCCCCAAAGCAATTATATTATTAACATCAAAGGTCCCTGATCACAGATCTCCATAATAGATATAATATTAATTAAAAGTTTAAAATCTTGTAAGAACTACCAAAATGTGACAGAGAGACACAAAATTAGCACATGTTGTTGGAATAATGGTGTTGATAACTTGCTTGATGCAGGATTGCCGCAAACTTTCAATTTGTAAAAAGCAAAATATCGCCGAAGCACAATACAGCAAAGTGTGATAAAAGGAGGTATACTTGCATTTACTGAGACTAATTTTTTTCTAATTACTTTCTCTCTTCTTCTATACAGTAACCATATATGTTTTACGTTATATATATAATATATATATCCTGAAACACAGACCTGATGTAACACACTTCTCTATATGCCAGATGTTCTTTGTAAATTAGAGCATTCATATATTATATTGTTTAATAAGTGGTTTCGCTGTTTAAATGTTCTGTGGTGGTTCCTTCTTGCCTGTTGGATGTTTCTCAGAGAAAAAGTACAATGCCTTTTAACTTTCAGTGGTATGAAACTACTCAAGATTCTCTAAACATGCAATGTATTTTCATATTGCTATAGATTCCTCAAAATCATAGTGTTTCATCACAAAAATCCTTGATCTTGTGCTCTTCCTAAACTTTCCTTTTCCAATGCACATACACATATATGCACTCATATACAAGATTATTTTTCTATTTAGTGAAATGCGCTAAATCATTCATTGGATTCAAACTCTGTATTATCTTCTCAGGCATGGCTATCCTGCCCAAATGCCCCAGGCAAGAGGGGCAGTTTTTTCTCTGGAGATATGTTTACATGATATTAATCACTGCAAGGTTTAGCCACTTCATAATTTGTGCCTTTGGGGGGTAACGACTTTGCCTAACTTACTGTGCATCAGACTTTGCAATAGGACATAGGGTTTTTACTGGATGAGTAAATAAGTTAATGTGATCAATGTATATATTTAAGATATGGAACAAAAACCTTTTACCTCTAGATGGAGAAAATGATTTAAAAAAAAACCCACACTAGATTGAGTTAAAGAAAAATAAAGGACAATTATTTGAACAATGTGAGTGTGATTTAATACATGCATTTGGGTTTATAAGAGAGCTATAATACAGTGACCCTTGTATAAGGGGCAGAAACAAGGCAATGGTGAATGTGCTGGTTTTCAAGAGGTTAATGAGAAATCACGACCTACAGTTAAGTGGTCATAGTTCAACTACTACCTGAATGTATCTAAACATCCCAATTCTCTAGGCTCTAGCGAATTGCATTTTCAACCAGAAACAATGCTCATTAGAGACAAAAGATCTTATGAAAATACCAGATTTTTTACCCAAATAAATATTCAATTTAAAAAGTAAGGCACTAAATTTAAAAAATACATGTATCCTCAGTACTTGTATTTTTCTATTTTCAAAATGCTTGTAGTCACTTTTTAGGGAAAAAGCAAGAACATTTAGGCAGAAATGTATAAAATTGGAAAGAAGAAAAATAGTCACAATGTTAAAAAGTTAGAAAAAAGCTGAAGGGAAACCAACACAGCTGCCTAGAAGCATGGAGAAAAGCCTTTTGGGGATCTATAATAAATGAACATAGGTGATTAAATTTAATTCAGCAGTTGATGGTTCCTAGGGGCCAAGCTTGCCTCTCAGTACATAAAATATATAACACTATGTTGGCTTAAACATCCGCTGCCAGGCTATAAGAAACACACTTAATTCCACCTCTAACCATCTTTCACATGAGAAGTAATTTATTAAAGTCCTTGCCCTTTCCTTTGCTGTACAGCTTGGGTTGCCTGTTTCTCCTCTATCATAATGATATTATTTTGCCTGAGAAATTGTGGTTTTGTCAGAGAGATTTCCATGGGCAAAGGATGAGGCAGAATGCTTTATCATTCTTTCATTATTGTGGCCTTTTGCATATTAGTTAAAATTACATAAAAATGAGAACTATCGTTATTTTACTCAGTCGACAGTTTTTGAGTCCCTACTATATGCCTGGCCATAAGGATATAGAAATGGAGAGTTGAATAAGGCAACAACTGGACCCTGGGCATGTTTATATTTCAGAGGGAAAAGTGATATGAAAAAAGAAAAAAGAAAAAAATAGTGTAACTATAATAAAAGGAGAAATTCTGTCTTTGTACGCTGGATTCTGAACAATCAACCACAAAAATACCTAGGGAATTTTTTGGCTGGTTTCACGTTGTAGCTGTTTGTCTGTTTGTTTTTCTTCAGAAAAGTGGAGAGAAATGGGTGAGGATTTTACACTGCCTAGATAATTAGAAAACCTAAATCCAAAGGACATAACCTAGTTACTGTTATTGGAAGACAAAGATGCTTCTCGAACCACTGATTTGCATGTTATGAGGAGACGAACTGTGCTTCCTCATGGCACGGCATATAGAGTCACAATGGGATTTTTAGATTTTAAATAGTTCTTATCAATAGCAGGGCACAACTAGCTAGACCCTGGTGAATGGCTGATTGATTGATAACTGTTCCAAACCTGTCCATATACCTCAACCTTGGATCACCTTTTTATTTTAAAGACCTGGGTTTAGAATTTCCAAAATGAATTGTTGGTCTGTAAGTAATGTTTCTAACATAGTCAAGAAAACTGCAATACACAATTGCAAATATCTGAATATAAAACAAGTTTAGTTTCTCTGAATGTATCAAAGGGGCTACATGTTTAGAATTATATAGATTAAATTCCCTTCCTGCTTGCCCTGTGGCCATTTATTGTAGAGATTGCTGAAATTTTCTTTGAATCTTACGCATTTTGGCAATATTATAGGCTTACCTCAAAAGAGTAATTTGTGGCTCTGAGTACACACGTTGTCACCCTGTCTACAGCATCTGCATTTATATATTAAATAGAAAACATTATTTTTAAGATGCACTTTAACAGTGTAAATTCCCATAGATTCAAGATTTTTTAAAAAAGCAATTATTATCAAACTCTTAAAATCTCTTAAAACCTGGGGATGTTAATTTTTAGCATTGCTATCACAGCTTATTTAATTTTTTACCCAAGTATCTCTACAGAGCAATAGATCACATTTTTATATTTGTGCGTAGAATTGTCATAGCAGTGTAAGATTTTAGCTCAATACTATCTCGTATTCCTGTTACTTAGCTTAGTGCTGTGTTTCATAAAATCTGTTCCCTTTATAAAAGGATAAAAGGTAAAACATAAATGTCCTTCAAACATGATTCAATATTTTATCCCAAAATCTTACCTGTCAACTCATTCTATCCTTGACACTGCGATTAATTCCATTGTCCATTTTTGGACTTACAAAAATACTGATACGCTTTTGTTATGAAAAAGATCCTCAAGAGGCTCAACACGGAATGATGAATGCAGATCTTACTGCTGTGCAAGCTGCCCCATGCAGAACAGAGTTGAGACTATGGAAAATAAGGTTGAGGAGAAGAGACTTTGAACTGTACCATTTTAGAAAAGGAACAATTTCTCAACCTCTATCTTTATGAATGATTGATATATTGTTAAAAAGTCTCTGAGTATTAGCTAATGATATCTGGACTTGTGCATAGGCAATCACCGAGCTGTCTGGAGGTGGTCTGGAGCACACGTGAGTTACCCACCTGTGATTATGGCATCTAGCTACCTGAATTGATATATTAAGGTAGGTCTCTTTCTTTGATATAAAATGAATAAAATAAAATGTTTAATTGACTATAAATGTTCTTTGTTGCTTATAACATTTTTTTCATTTATTCTATGAACAAAATAAGAGGTTTATTATCATAATTATATGAATTTAAGAAAAATGATTTATTTTAATTCCTAACTCTCTTAGTTCAAAGGTAAAACAATTCAATGTGGGTGTCTATAAGCCATCTTAGCAGGAATCTCCTTACAGCCATAATCTCGGGTATGGAAGAAATCAGATGTTTCTTTTACTTTTTATCCCCCCTTAAATTAAATCAAATTTAGAATGCTTTGTTGTTAGATCACCAGTTGTATTAGTCTATTCTCACACTGCCACAAAGATACTACCCAAAACTTGGCAATTTATGAAAAAAAAGGAGGTTTAATTGACTCACAGTTCCACATGGCTAGGGAGGCTTCAGGAGACTTACAGTCATGGTGGAAGGGGAAGCAGGCATATCTTATATGGCAGCAGGTGAGAGAGAAGTGACAGCAGGTGAGAGAGGAATGAGAGAGAAGTGACTACCGTGTATCAGATCATCAGATCTCATGAGAATTCACTCACTATCAAGAGAACAGCATGGAGGAAACCACTCCCATAATCCAATCACTTCCCTCCCTTGACACATGGGGATTACAATTCCGGATGGGAGTTGTGTAGGAACAAAGAGCCAAACCATATCACCAGGATTTCTCAACGTCAATCTTTATCAATGATTGATATATTGTTGACATATCTCAATGCTACTGACATGAGGCCAGTAATTTTTGTGGGTGGTGGTGGCTTTCTTGTGCACTGTATGATATTTCACAGCATGCTTGGTCTCTACAACTAGACACCAGTAACAGCACCCCACCCCCATTTGCCACAACAAAAAATGACTTCAGAAAATGCCAAATGTCTGCTGGCAACAAAATCATTTTGAACTGAGGAAAACTGTGCTAGGCTGATAGAAATGTCAGGTCCCTATCGTTATCTGATTTCCCTTGCATCTCCTGTAGTGTTATGGAAAGGCCACCAAAACGTACAAGAGTAAGCCATTTGGAAAGATATCCATAGTCTTAGGTGGTTATCTCTAAGACATTTGCATAACCCCCCTTAAAGTTAAATGACTGCTATTAGGCCATGCGGGGGACAGAGCAAGATCTGTCGCAGCTGAGATACCCCATGCCTAGGGCCATTCTCCCCAGTCTTACTCCACAGCTATTACTCTCTGACCACTGCACCTTCCCAGGTCTCTGCCACAAAGCAGACAAGGAACCTATTAGTTGAGTAAACTGCTGACCGCCTCATCCACAAAAATCTCTTTCTCCTCCTCCATCTCTCAAAGACCTGAACTTCTTCTCCTACCTCTTCCTAAACACTTTGCTTGCCTAATCTTGGCAATAAATATAGACTTAGAAATTAGGGATAAGGGCAGCTGAAAGCAAGCGTCTTCATTTTACATAGTGCTGATGATCTTGGAGCAATAAATTATGAGGGACATGATCATTGCTTTAGAGTGGAAATGAGGGAAAAATACAAAGAGCATAATATGTATAACTGGTAACTTTGAAGGAGGAGCAGATATCTGTGATTCCAAAGGCCATATGTGGTCCTGAGGAAATTGTTGATTTCATATTTCTGAATGTTCCATCTCTGTCCTTGGAGACAAGCAAGCTACCTCCCTCCTGCCCAACAATGGATTTTAAGAAAGACAAGCTTCCTGTAACATCCCTGTGAGCAATACGAAGAGAGTAGACTCCTGAGTCCAGTTAGAAGTTGCCATTTTTTAAAAATGTGAAGCAGGTATTGAAAACCCTGATGTGAATGAGGTGAGAAAGCAAGGTGGTTGGGTATGCGCTTTGGAGATTTCAACATCCAGTTGTTTCCCATGCAATTTAGTTAATTTCTCTGGGACTCAGTTTCCTCCAATATACTATAAAGTGTCCTGCTTTATAGGGTGGTTTGGCAATTAAATAAGCATGGACAGTTTAGAGTGGTGTTTTCCCTACAGTCCGCACTCCATAAATCACATCATTACTCTATTGTTTCCCTGCTAAAAAGGATTAAACCCTCTTAAAATGAATCAAGCCATCAGATAGGACTAGAGAAAAGGCAGAGACGAGTAAACCCAGAGTGATATGGAATAATGATCTTAATGAGAATTTTGAATCTATCCAGGCCTCTGCCCAAACATTTTCCTGACCTATTAAGTCAAAGCCTGGCTTACGTCTGTGTCTAATCCGCCACTCCTGACTGCTCAAGGACTAATCTCTCAGAAGTAAAATGCACCTGATAACACAGCATCTAGTTTAGCTTTAGTGTGGGCTGACCCCAGATAATCTCAACACCTGCTTTCTAATACCTACTTCTACCTGATCCCAGCCCAAGCAAATGTTGACACCAGCTATTCCCTGAGCCTCTGGGCTGGTAGCCAAGAAGCCAGGGACAGCTAATGCTTAGCACCTGGTTATAGATGCCTTGGAAGAAAGAAACCTTTTAACTTCATTTTTCTCAGATTTTTCAAA
This sequence comes from Pongo pygmaeus, assembly GCF_028885625.2. NCBI lineage: Eukaryota > Metazoa > Chordata > Mammalia > Primates > Hominidae > Pongo > Pongo pygmaeus. Next base: position 81,956,703 of record NC_072388.2, read on the forward strand.
TCTTATCTCACCAATGAATCCTTTTTGCATTTTTCATCAATATTCTGTGGAACTGTGGTTCTAAGAAATATAGTTAGAAATGTACATTCTTAAGGTACCCTTTCATTTTGATTAAAATTGCTCTGTTCTCTAATCACTCTTGTGAATCTTAACTTTACACAGTCTATAGGTTACTTTTTAATTTGTCTTTTGCCAACTTGTGCTCATTATGATTTGATTTCAGTACACGTCTTAAGTCTGCTTTCTGTTCATAATAGCATATCTGTAACTGGTAATTTATAAATGAAAGTAATTTATTTCTCATAGTTACGGAGGCTCAGAAGTCCAAGGTGTAGTGATTGCATTTGTTGAGGGACTTCTTGATGGTGGGGACTCTTTGCAGAGTCCCAAGGCAGCACAGGACATCACATGGCAAGGAGGTTGAGCTTGTTAGCTCAGGCCTCTCTTCCTCCTCTTATAAGGCCACCAGTTCCACTCCATGAAAACACATTAATTCGTTAACTCATTAGTTGATTCATTCATTAATCCATTAATACAGTAATCCCTATGACCAGAGCCCTCATGATCCAGTCACTCTTTTTTTTTTTTTTTTGAGACGGAGTCTCGCTCTGTCCTCTGTCGCCCAGGCTGGAGTGCAGTGGCACCATCTCGGCTCACTGCAAGCTCCACCTCCTGGATTCACGTCATTCTTCTGACTCAGCCTCCTGAGTAGCTGGGACTACAGGCGCCCTCCACCATGCCCAGCTAATTTTTTGTATTTTTAGTAGAGACGGGGTTTCACCGTGTTAGCCAGAATGGTCTCGATCTCCTGACCTCATGATCCGCCTGCCTCAGCCTCCCAAAGCACTGGATTATAGGCATGAGCCACCACACCCAGCCAATCCAGTCACCTTTTAAAGGCCCCCACCTTACAGTACTGCCACACTGGGGACTAAGTTTCATAAGAGATTGGAAGGGGGCAAATATTCAAACCATAGCACCATGCACTCATTACGTTGTCTCCACTGGTTCCGTGGATTACAGTAATATTCAGTCTCATCACTGCTTTTCCAGATGAACATCCTAGTGCAGAACAGGTGCCATTTTACATGCCACACGCTTACACCATCTCTCTTTAGCTAATTTTTTGCCTGTTCGTATCTCACTTGTATCTAACTCTGAGATGAAGGAGAGTTGGAGGCAATTAGTGCTTCACTACTTAATCACTTTGACTTAGTAATGGTTAACCAGGAAAGGTTCACATTAAAATACAGCTAAATACTAAGTGCTTTTCTGAGATGAATGAGCTACTTGTGCCTCAAGAGAAGAAAAAGCAAGTACTGTTGGTTTTGTGAAAGAATTTTCAGCAGTTTCAGCATTTCTTATTTATGAATTAGAAATAGCTAAAATGTACTCATTTATTAGATATTTCAGAATGCGAGGTTTTTCTCTCTCCTAATCTAAGTTCATTTGGTTTGGATGGGATAGCTACTTGGCCATGTAACACAGACTGCCAAAATATAACATCGTACCCTCCCAACCTCCCAATTACACTAGTGTGTACTGGAATTTGTTTTGTTTTGTTTTGTTTTTGAGACACAATCTTACTCTGTCACCCAGGCTTAAGTGCAGTGGTGCGACCTCAGCTCGCTGCAACCTCCACCTCCCAGGTTCAAGCGATTCTCCTGCCTCAGCCTCCCAAGTAGCTGAAATTACAGGCGCCCACCACCACACCTGGCTTTTTTTTTTTTTTTTTTTGTATTTTTAGTAGAGATGGAGTTTCACCATGTTGGCTGGGCTAGTTTTGAACCCATGATCTCAAGTGATCTGCTTGCCTTGGCCTCCCAAAGTGCTAGGGTTACAGGTGTGAGCCACCACACCCTGCCTGGAATGGTTAAATATGGTGGAAGCTGATATGTTTAGCTGTGTCCCCACCTAAATCTCATCTTGAATTCTCATGTGTTATGGGAGGCACCTAGTGGGAGGTAATTGAATCATGCGGCAGGTCTTTCCCATGTTGTTCCCTGATAGTGAATAAGTCTCATGAGATTTGATGATTTTATAAGAAGGAGTCTCCCTGCACAAGCTCTCTCTGCCTACTGCCATCCGTGTAAAATGTGACTTGCTCCTGCTTGCCTTCCACCATGATTGTGAGGCTTTCCCAGCCACATGGAACTGTAAGTCTATTAAACCTCTCTTTATTTTGTAAATCGCCCAGTTTCAGGTATGTCTTTATCAGGAGTGTGAAACAGACTAATACAGTAAATTGGTACCAGTAGAGTTGGGTTTACTGCAAAGATAGCCACAAATGTGGAAACGACATTGGAACTGGGTAACAGGCAGAGGTAGGAACAGTTTGGAGGACTCAGAAGAAGACTGGAAAATATGAGAAAGTTTGGAACTCCCTAGAGACTTGTTGAATGGCTTTGACCAAAATGCTGATAATTACATGGACAGTGAAATCCAGGCTGAGATGGTCTCCGATGGAAATGAGGAACTTGTTGGGAAATGGAGCAAAGGTGATTCTTATTATGTTTTAACACAGAGACTGGTAGCATTTTGCCCCTGTCCTAGGGATTTGTGGAACTTTGAACTTGAGAGATATGATTCAGGGTATATGGAGGAAGAAATCTCTAAGCAGCAAAGCATTCAAGAGGTGACTTTGGTGCTATTAAAGGCATTCAGTTTTATAAGGGAAGGAGAGCATAAAAGTTCAGAAAATTTGCAGCCTGACAATGTGATAGAAAAGAAAATCCCATTTTCTGAGGAGAAATTCAAGCAGGTTGTAGAAATTTGCATAAGTAATGAGGATGTTAATTTCCAAGACAACGGGAAAAATGTCTCCAGGCCATGTTAGAGGTCTTCATGGCAGCCCCTCCCATCACAAGCACAGAGGCCCAGGAGGAAAAAAAATGGTTTTGTGGACTGGACCTAGCGTCCCTGTGCTGTGTGCAGCCTAGGAACTTGGTGCCTTGTGTCCCAGTAACTTCACTTGTGACTAAAAGGGGCCAAGGCACAGCTTGGGCTCTTGCTTCAGAGGGTGCAAGCCCCAAGCCTTGGAAGCTTCTACGTGGTATTGAGCTTGTAGGTGCATGGAAGTCAAGAACTGAGGTTTGGAAACCTCTGCCTAGATTTCAGAGGATGTATGGATATGCCTGGATGCAGAGGCAGAAGTTTGCTGCAGTGGCAGGACCCTCATGGAGAACCTCTGCTAGGGCAGTGCGGAAGGGAAATGTGAGATCAGAGTCTCCACACAGAGTCCCTACTTGGGTACTGCCTAGTGGAGCTGTGAGAAGAGGTCCACTGTCCTCCAGACCCCAGAATGGTAGATCCACCTACAGCTTGCACTGTGTGCCTGGAAAAGCCACAGACACTCAACACTGGCCCATGAAAGCAGCTGAGGGAGACTGTACCCTGAAGAGCCACAAGGGCAGAGTTGCCCAGGACCATGGGAACTCACCTCTTACATCACCATGACCTAGGTATGATACATGAATCAAAGGAGATCATTTTGGAGCTTTAAGATTTGACTGTCCTGCTGGATTTAGGACTTGCAAGGGGCCAGTAGCCCCTTTATTTTGGCCAAGTTCTCCCATTTGGAATCATTGTATTTACCCAATGCCTGTATCCCCATTGTGTCTATTAAGTAACTAACTTGCTTTTGATTTTACAGGCTCATTAATGGAAGGGATTTCCCTTGTCTCAGATGAGATGTTGGACTTTGGATTTTTGAGTGAATGCTGAAATGAGTTAAGACTCTGGGGGACAGTTGGAAAGACATGATTGGTTTTGAAATGTGAGAACATAAAATTTGTGGGGCCAGGGGTGGAATCATATAGTTTGGCTGTGTCCCCATCCCCAAATCTCATCTTGAATTCCGCATGTTGTGGAAGGAACCTGGTGGGAGTTAATAGAATCACGGGGGCAGGTCTTTCCCATGCTGTTCTCATGACGGTGAATAAGTCTCATAAGATCTGATGGTTTTATAAGGGAAAGTTTCCCTGCACAATCTCTCTCTTTGCCTCCTGCCATCCATGTGACTTGTTCCTCCTTGCCTTCCACCATGATTTTGAGGCCTCTCCATCCACATGGACTGTAAGTCCACTAAACCTCTTTCTTTTGTAAATTGCCCAGTCTCGGGTATGTCTTTAGCAGCATCATGAAAATGAACTAATACAGAAGCTATACCAATGAGTGCCAGTCCAGCCCTGGGATTTTGCTGGGAACTGTTTCAAAATAAATGTTCTGTCTTGTTGGAGTTGCTCGAATGAGAGACATATGTAATGGATAGTGCTTGTATTGACACCATGAGAGAGCCTGCACCAACACAAAGACAATCTTGGGCAGAGGGTATAGCGAGGAGACTGAGTTCCAAAGATGTTGTTTGAACCTCTGTATCATGCCATGCTTCACAAGAACTACCTTCCTTCGGCCTTCAACTAATTATTTTTTGTCACTCACGAATAAAAGTGCCTAGCTGTACAACTGCTAATGCATACATTTAGAATAAACCACTTGAAATACAAAGCACAGAATAGTGAGGCAAAACATTTTAAAACAGGAAAACTAGTAATATTTACATGTAAAGTACCTTCTAAATAGTCCTTTTAGAGTTCTTACCCTTTATATCAGAGTTCTTGGATTATATTACCCGTCATCATATACATGCCATTAGAAAATCTGTATTAATAAGCAAGGACTCTCGCATATCTTTGAGACCCTCCTTTATGCATCAAAATGATTGTGCTGGATATTATAGCCAGAAGATAACTTTTTTGAATGATCAATAGAATGCTATGATTAAGTGATGGGAGTTACCCAATTAAATTTGTTATTTTGGATAAATTTTAGAGAGGAAAATATTCACATAATCAGCAGTGGCATTTCAAAAATGAAAACACTAAAATTGGACATTTCTAAGCATTTTGTTCAAATTTAGGTTGATATATTTATTCTATTTATCATTGTATTATTTTATTATTAACTTGTTAAATTATTATATTTCTTTAGAAAAATGATAAATTATCATCAAACTTGCTATAAAACTCCTTTTGCTACCTATCATATGAATCTACAGTTATTAAAAATATTCTGTTCTGGAGAAAGTTAATTTACTGTACTTCGTATTGTTGTCTCTTGAAGGAAAATACTTACTGTCACTCAAATGTGCAAAACAATCTGCTTTAATTGTGAGCCAAATATGAGACCCAAACTTTCCTATACTCCTTGTATGCATGAGCCACCAGTACTATAAACATATATTAAGTCTGTTTTCCATGGAAATTTCTGATTGTAAATATGTGGACCAAATAGCAGATCTAGATGGATAACTCATAAAATGCCAGAGAAGTGTTTAGGTTGGAGACAGGAAGTTATGTGATAATTGTGGGAGGAGGTTATAATTTAAAAGATGTATTGCTTATACTACACCAATAATTTAATAGTCTTAAGCAGAATATAAATTAAATAGAATATCATAGAACTATACAAAGCTAGGCAGAGCTGCAGGTGACAGCAAAGAGATACACACGCCCACACATCTGCAAGTGAACAAAATCACATTTCATTCTTTTCCTATTTTAACTCCCTTTATTCCTGCTCATTTTGCACACTGATTTAAAAAATGAAATACAAATGATATTCCAATTCCTGAGTGCAATTGTGTTAAAAAAAATTCTGAAAAATATTAAAAGGAAAACACTTAACTCTTGAGAAAGTACATCAAGGCATGAGTTCCATTGTTATTGTCATCCTTACTATCATCATCATTATCATCATTGCTGTCATCATCATGATCAATCATCATCAGTCATCTTGCTCAATGAGTATGTATTTGGCTACATGACAAATGTCAGATGCTTAAGTTTGCTAAATGGGAATAAAAATGCAGCAAGGTAAAGGGATTACAGAAGCATTTTTTTCTTGAATTAATTTTAGTTAATATTAATCTAAAATAATATATTCTAATGGACATTAATGACTTGGGTTTTGTCAGACATTAAGAAGGCATAATTTACAGACTTTTCTTTGTCATTGTCTTTTGTAAGAGTCACACCCCTAAACATAATAACTTCACAACTGTTATATGCAAGATGTTTCTCCCTCTCTACTAGTCAAATATACACAAACTAAACAACATTGGAATTTATTTTAGGCTGACAGGCGTTAAGTTGACAGCAGTGTTGGAAAGACTTGATGGAACATACATTTTCATTTACTACTGGTAGGAGTATAAATGTCTACCTTTTCTGAATAGTAATCTGAAATTATTTATCAATGTTACAATGGACATACTCATTAATCTAGCAATTCCACTTCTAGAAAAAGATAAAAGCATAATGGGTACAAGCAAGAAATTTATTGCATCAATTTTTTTTGTGACTGGAAAACAAAAGAAAGAAAAAGCAGTCTCCATGTTACTAAATCCAATGAATATCATTATGTGCTCATCATACTTGACTCCTCAGAGGTGTTTGACACTGTTGTCATCAAAATCGTTTCTCTAATTGTGTTATCCCACCACCCTCTTCGGCTACTCTTTCTGTCACCTTTGTGGGTAATCTTTATCCAGTTGAGAGGCTCTGGAGCCAGACTATCTGCTCTTCCACTTTCTAGACACATGATCTTCAGCAAAACACTCATGCCCCTCTGAGGCATAATTTCTACATTGCAAAAAGTGTATAGAAGTGCCTGGCTTCATAAATATAAGCTATACTATCAGTATTTTAAATATTAAGGTGTCTGAACTTTCTAATAAAATTTTAGGCCTTTTTCTCTTTGTATACTTTACCTCCTGTAAAATCTCATAATATTTATGAATTCAGGTCTTGCATACTTGAACTATTTCTATCTCTAGGCTTTACGTCTTTGAAAAACTTTAAACTCATTGACATGATTTGACTGTGTCCCCACCCAAATCTCATCTTGAATTCCCACGGTTATAGAAGGGACTGGAGGGGAGGTAACTGAGTAATGGAGGTAGATCTTTCCCGTGCTGTTTCCATGATAGTGAGTAAGTCTCAGGAGACTTGATGGTTTTATAAGGGGGAATTTCCCTGCACAAGCTCTCTCTTTTCCTGCTGCTATCCATGTAAAATGTGACTTGCTCCTCCTTGCCTTCCATCATGATTGTGAGACCTCGCCAGCCACAGGTATGTCTTTATCAGCAGAATGAAAAGAAACTAATGCACTCACATATCCAGCCTCCTACTTAATATTTCCACTTGCTTGTTGGTATGATACTTCAAGGACTACCTATCCAATCTGAACAAAATCTACTCTCTGTCCTCAGTCAGCCCTTCCCATATATGATTCTTTTCTAGGTTGATCTATCACAGTGCATATGATCACCATTTGTGTGAGAGATACTTGAATTCACTACATGCAATAGTGAAAAAGGGGCTAAGCACTTGGATTAGATTTGAAATCCATACATGGAATTGATGGCATCCTCAGAGAGAGTATATTGAAAATAATTCAAGGTGAAACTATTTACAATGAATTGGCCATAGACTGGGATAATGCAATTCCCAGACCTAGTATATCACTCCTAGGCCTAAAGGGGGTAATAGAAAAGAGTGTGTGCCAGATCCAGAAGAAGGGAAGGGGAGAGGGCCACCAATAGGCATTATGATGTTTGGTTAAGTGATGCAATCGGTTCACAATGACCTATGGGGAGAATATTGAGTAAAATGCAAATAAGAATAATGAATATGAATGAAATATAATGAATATAATGAAAATGAATTATGAAAGGAAAAAATGAATGCTCTGGCCTCACTCTTTTCCCTCCCTTCAGTCCCCTACCAGTGCTTCTCATTGGTTAAATTCAAATCAAAACAAGAGGGCAGGAGAATTTATTTCTGTAGTCTCTACAGAACAACCTCCAGGGAAGCAGGAAGGGAGAGAGAGGGTGGAAATTGATATAGAAAAAAGTATATGTTTTTAGCACAATCCTCATTGTCCCTATTACCCAGCACACTTCTGAAAACATCTTCAGTTGAATGAGTAAAAGAAGTAGCACATTCCTTATGGACACTGATTTTCTTTTTTAAAATCTCCATTACTGCATCTTTTACTCTTTGTTCAAGATACTATCTTCTTTGTCCTAGATTATTTCAAATGCTTCCTAGCAGATCTTTCTGCTATTCCTGCATGTACTCAGGAATTCTTTCTTTCTGCACTCTGTCTCTGTCTCTGTCTCTCTGTCTCTCTCTCTCTCTCTCTCTCTCCTCTTCCCCAGAGAGTGACATTTTCAAAATGCAAATCAAATTTTGATACCTCTTTGTCTAATATTTTCCATTACTTTTAGTTTTCTATCACTGCAGGCTATTACCAAAAACTTTATGACTTAAAATGACACCAATTTATTATCTTAGAGTTTTATAGGTCAGTAGTCCAAGTAAACTCAACTGAGTTTTCTGCTAAATATCTCAGGAGGCCAAAACAAAGGAGTCTTCTGGCTAAAATCTTATCTGGAGACTCTGGGAAAGAATTCATTTCCAGGCCCATTTCTGTTTGGGGCAGAATTTCCTTTCATCAGGTTTAGGACTAAAGTCCCTGCTGCTTTGCTGGCTGTCAGCCAGGAGTTGCTTTTAGCTTCCAGAGACCACCTAGACTCTAGGATGAGGACCCTTTCACCTTCGAAAGAAGGAATGATGCATTGAGTCACTCTCATGCTGCAAATCTCTCTTTTTTTTCGGCTACCAGCTAGAAAAAACTCTAAAAACCCTAATGTGATTAAATTGGGTCACGTTTTTGCCAAGTTAAGTAACATAATTCTGGGGAAATGATATCTCATCATGTTTAGAGGCTCCTCAGACACTCAAGTGAGAGGGAATTAACAACAGAGAGGGTCATTGGGTGTCATTCCCAGGATTCATTTACAACATTGTTCTCATGATAAAGACCAAAGTTCTTATCTCCTTGGTGATGTTCCCTTGTCCATCTCTCCAGCCTATTTCATGTCATATTTCCCATTTTTTATGTGTATTTGACACACATGCCAGCTTTCTCAGGGCATCTGCTGGCTCTTAGCCTCTCAAATATTAATTCCACGGGACAGCAATTGCTAATACCTCCCTATTGTTCAAACTTCCTCACCTCCAAACTCCTCAGACTACAGTCAATAATGCTGAAATATATGTATCTGGTGTTTATACAGAGAAAGTGGTTTAGAATAATGTGTTCAAAAATACTAGAGATTATCTTTGTAGTGGGTTTGTTCACAATTTGTAATTGGAGTTCCAAGCTTCCCACATGTCTGATATGTGTTATAAGTATAAATTACCTTTATCATCAGTTAAAACTCATTTTATTTTAAAGTTTATAACAATAATGGAACATACAACAAATGTTTCAAATATATTGTCTACACCTGAATCAGCAGTAATTAGATATATACTATGACATTATTATTATTTATATTTCTCAACTATTATAAAGTTCAATGATACACACAGAGTAAAAGTTAATAAGTTAATGTTGATAAGCCATACAAATTCCAGTCACTCTAAGTAAATGGTAGAAATGTTTTTCCTTCATAATATTAACTACGAAATCATCCCTTTATAATTTCTTCTGACCTAAATTTTAAACTTAAATATTAACTTAAATCAGTTAAGTTCACAGTATCTTAAAACTCATTACAAATGTAAACATATATTTGAAATTTCAGTGAGGTCTATTTCATGGTTTTATGTACCTATGTGGAGCTTACTACAGATGATGACATAAATATTAACTGACATAGAACATTTAAAATTAAATAAAACCTGTAGATATTCTGTCATATCACATTAGATTCAACAAAGTTTTCTGGTTGCAGTGAAAAGGGAACACTTTTACACTGCTGGTTAGAATGTAAACTAGTGCAACCACTATGGGAAACAGTGTGGAGATTCCTTAAAGAACTAAAAGTAGAACTATCATTTGATCCAGTAATCCTACTATTGTGTGCCTACTCAGAGGAAAAGAATTCATTATACAAAAAAAGATACCTGTACACATGATTATAGCAGCACAATTCACAGTTGCAAAAATATGGAACCAGCCCAAAAGCCCATCAATCAATGACTGGATAATGAAATTGTGATATATATAATATACAATTATATATAATATATAATTATATATTATTATATATTATATAGAATACATAATTATATATTATAATTATATAATATATATTATAATATATATAATTTCATATATATATATGAAATTATGGCATTCACAGCAACCTGAATGGAATTGGAGACCATTATTCTAAGTAAAGTAACCCAGAAACGGAAAACCAAATATCATATGTTCTCACTCATAAGTGGGAGCTAAGCAATGAGGATGCAAAAGCATAAAAATGATACAATGGACTTTGGGAACTTGGCGGAAAGGTTGGGAGGGCGGTGAGGGGTAAAAGACTACAAATTGGGTACAGTGAATACTTTTCGGGTGATGGGTGCACCAAAATCTCACAATTCACCACTAAAGAACTTACTCATGAACCAAACATCACCTGTTCCCCCAAAACCTAAGGAAATTTTAAAAAATCACAAAAAATTCCTCTTATGTCACTGCATAATTAATACATAGACAACTTTTTCCTTTGAAGAATTATATAATAAACAGAAGACCTTTCTCAGAGCATGAGAAAAAGAAATGAGGGGCAGGAGGAAAAAGCAACAATTTTAGTTTCTCATTTCCTTATTAGACACGTTACATACCCATAATAGAAAACTGCAGCACAAGCAAAATGTATCTCAACTGCTGGATCTAATGTCAAAGAACTAAGAGCGAAAACAAATGAAATTTTGAATACTCAGTAAAATGTGATGGATCCCTGACATATGTGACATGTGCTTATTTATAAGTCAGAATGAAGCTTGAATAATGTTTTCTTTGAAAGGACAATGAATTGTTACTACTTTGTATTTTGACCCTAAATAACACCCCACCCCCACCTCTTTCTCTCTCACTCTCTCTCTCAAACATACACACATGCGCGCGCACGCACACACACACACACACACACACACCTTCTAGAGATGAAGGGGGGAGAAAAGAAAGAAAACAGGATAACTCACCTTAATGTCCTGTTCTCAGATTTCAAATTAAGGAAACATTTATCAAGTACCTCCAATGTACTAGAAATTGAGCTAGTCTCTGGATATGCCATAGTGATCGCAATGCCCACAGAGGTTATAGACTAGTGCTCAGCACTTACATGTACATAAGTCATATTTAATCATCATGCCAACACAATCAAGTAACTTTTCTTCCGATTCCATAGATGAATAACTAGTCAAAGGTCACTTTAGCAATTAAGTGTCAGTGGTTTTCCAATTCAAATCTTCCTAAAGATACACGTTTTGAAGTTCACTTTTTTCCTGTTGATTTATTTATCATCTCAGACATGATTAACTTAAACAACATTGTTTTAAAGTTTGAAGTTTGTTCTGCTGGTTCATTCTTTTAATGTGTTGTAGAGAAAATCTTTCTATTCAAAAGTCTGTAGTATGGTATTTCCTTTTATTCATTCATTTGTTTATTCTTCTTTTATGAGGCACTTATCTGGGGCAGGCTTCATAGCAAGCCTAAAGGAATTATAAGGTAAGTTGCTAAAATTTAGAAGATTACCATGCAGAAAGTGGGAAGTGAAATATACATAACCCAGATGTCAATCAGTTTCTAAAGTCTGAACCAAAGTAAGATCTGTTTAAACTTTATAGTGGAGCATTGCTAGTGTTTTTGTTTTTTGATTTTGTTTGTTTGTTTTCTTGCTTTTTTTTCCTTTGGTTTCGTTTTGGCCATAAAGGATTATAACACCTCTTTTGTACATAATATCCCAATTTCTTCTCAAGATTCATCACCTTTTCTCAGTTGTTTTAATGTCAAATGACTGTGTCTCTAGCTTTTATTGTGAGCATACAGCTCAGGTCAGGCCTATCAAAACATCCTTTTCATGTACACATCTTCTTGTCCAGAGATAATAAGCATGCAATTCAATAAAAACCAAAGCACTTCAGTGAAACTTCTCTGGACCTGCTGCAACAGAATGGATAAGCTTCTCTGCTCATACTGTATGTGAGAAATGCAACACAGCCTGTGCCCAGACATTTTGCAACTTTGAGAATAGAGCAAATTCTGAAGAAATGGAAAGAGAGAAATAAGGTTCATATTTTAGTAACGTTAAGGTCAGAACTACACATGATTTTTTAATTATCACTTTATGCCAGACTTTGCCACCCTCCCTCCTCTAGTATAATTTTATGTTAATCCTTTTCCTCATCAAACCACTTATACAAGCTTTATGTAGTGGCCTTTTAATGGAGTGTGAGTCTAAAGTTGAGAAAGGATATATTATGGCACCATATACCATTTAATTTAAAACTGTACAGTAAACCTCATTGTTTTGTGTGTTTGTGTGCTTTTTAATTTTTATGTCCTGCATGGCCTACTACCATGTATTTTCTTCTTCACTAACTCATCTGTGCTTTCTCCTACCCACATTTTAATGCAGATGAAGTTACCAGATAATTAAAGGGTGCTGGGTAAAATGTGAACTTAAATAACTAACAGATAACTTTGTAGTTAAAGCATGTCCAAGTTGTTACATGGGACATGCTTGTGTGAATAATATTTATTTACTTGAAATTCTAATAGATGAATTGAGAATCCTCTATTTTTATCTGTTAAGTACAACAACCTTAATACTAGAGCCATTTGCTGTCTCCACCCAACCCTTGCCCTGAGGATTTCACTTACCAAGTAGTTGTTTAAAATGTTTCTCTTCTGATATTATCAAAGAAATATGTATTCAAATTTCTCATTTAATTATAGAAGTAGTTATTATAATTTTTACATATTAATTTAATGTTTTATTTCCTTCTATATCCTGGCACAAAAGAGCACATTATAAATTAGTAAAGTAGATGAAGTCTACATGTAAGTTCTCTTTTCTATTTCTCCATCCTTTGGGGCTCCTTACCCTTTTCTGCACTCCCTTTTGTTCTCCACACTCTCTAACCCTCCTAAATACAGCACACACATTCACTCTTCATTCAGCCAACTTGTCCAGTGTTTTTCCAACTGCTCCTTTTTTGATTATTAAAAAAAAAACCCCACAAAACCTAACAATGTCACAACGAAGAAAGAAAACTACAGGCCAACACCCCTGAAGAACATAGATGCAACAATTTTTAACCAAATACTGTTAAACCAAATCAAGCAGCACATCAACAAGTTAATTTAGCACGATAAAATAGGCTTCATTCCTGGGAGGCAAGGTTGGTTCAACACACACAAATCAATAAATATGATTCACCACATGAACAGATTTAAAAACAAAAAACATATGATCATCTCAATATACAAAGAAAAAGCTTTCGATCAAATTTATTCATGATAAAAACCCTCAAGAAACTAGGCATCAAAGGGACATACCTCAAAATAATAAGAGCCATCTATACAAACCCACAGCCAACTTCATACTGAATGACAAAAGCTAGAATTCCCCTTGAGAACTGGAAAAAAACAAGCATGCCTACTCCCACTTCTCCTGTTCAGCATAGTACTGAAAGTCCTAGCCACAGCAATCTGGCAAGAGAAATAAATAAAAGGAATTCAAATAGGAAAAATAAAAATAAATAAAAAAGTCACTCTCTTCACTATCAGAGTCTAGACCTAGAAAATCCTACAGACTCCACCAAAAGGCTCCTGGAACTGATAAATGACTTCAGTAAAGTGTCAGGACACAAAATCAAGGTACAGAAATCAGTGTCATTTCTATACACCAATAACATTCAAGCTGAGAGCGAAACCAAGAATGCAATCCCATTTACAATAGACACACACACACACACACACCTAGGAATACAGCTAATGAAGGAGGTGAAAGATTTATACAGGAAGAACTACAAAACACTGCTGAAAGAAATAATAGATGACACAAACAGATGAAAAACATTACATGCTCATGGACTGGAGGAATCAATATCATTAAAACGACCATGCTACTCAAAGCTATCTATAGATTCAATACAATTTCTGTCAAAATATCAATGTCATTTTTTTCACAGAATTAGAAAAACTATTTTAAAATTCACATGGAACCAATGAAGAGCCTGAATAGCAAAACAATCCTAAGCAAAAAAAAAGCCAGAGGCATCGTGTTACCTGACTTCAAACTATATCATATGGCTACAATAACCAAAACAGGATGGTACTGAACAAATACAGACAAATAGACTAATGAAACAGGTTAGAGAACATAGAAATAAAGCTGTGCACCTATAGCCATTTGATCTTTGACAAAGTCAACAAAAATAAAGGATTCCCTATTCAATAAATTGTGCTGGGAGAGCTGACCAACCACATACAAAACAATGAAATTGTACGCCTACCTTTCACCACATACAAAAATTAACTAAAGAAGGATTAGAGATTTAATCAAATCATAAATATCCTTGAACAAAACATAGGAAACACCATTCCAGACATCTGCCTTGGGAAAAAAATTTATGACTGTCTTCAAAAGCAATTGCAACAAAAACAAAAACTGACAACTAGGACTCAAACTAAAGAGATTCTGCACAGCAAAAGAAACTCTCAAGAGAGTAAACATACAACCTGCAGAATGACAGAAAATATATTCAAACTATGCATCCAACAAAGGTCTAATATCCAGAATCTGTAAGAAACTTTAATTCAACAAGCAAAGACATTTCTCAAAAGAAGACATACAAGCAGCCAACAAACATATGAAAAACAATGCTCAACATCATTAACCATCAGAGAAATGCAAATTAAAATCGCAATGCGATATCGTCACACACCAGTCAGAATGGCTAGTACTAAAAAGTGAAAAAGCAATAGATGCTGGCAAGGCTGTGGAGAAAAGGGAATGCTTATACACTGTTGGTGGAAATGTAAATTACTTCAGCCACTGTAGAGAGCATTTTGGAGATTTCTCAAAGAACGTAAAACAGATCTACCATTCAACCCAGCAATCCCATTCATGGGGGTATATCAAAAGATAATATATCATGCTACCAAAAAGACACATGCATTCATATGCTCAACACTGCTCTCTTCACAATAATAAAGCCATAGAATCAATCTAGGTGCCCATCAATGGTGGATTGGATAAGAAAATGTGGTACTTATACACCATGAAATACAACGCAGCTGTAAAAAAAAAGAATGAAATCACATCCTTTGCAGCAACATGGATGCAGCTGGGGGCCATTATCCTAAGCAAGTTAATGCAGGAGCAGAAAACCAAATACCACATGTTCTCACTTATAAGTGGGAGCTAAACATTGGGTCTTTATAAAGATAGCAACAATAGATACTGAGGACTTCTAGAGCGGGATGGGAGGGAGGAAAGGGTTAAAAAATTTATTGGGTACTATGCTCAGTACCTCAGTAGCAGGATCAGTCATACCCCAAACCTCAGCATTTTGTAATGCACCCATGTAACAAAACTGCACACGTACCCCCTACTAAATATAAAACAAAAATTGAAATTATTAAGAAAAAAAAACACCTTAGGAACAAGATTTTTTTCTACTAATTGCAATCAATATAGGATTCTACTGTTTCGATTCCTGGATCTGAAATTTCTCCAGAAATTATTTTTATCTTGCTATATGAATAGTGTTTTCTCAAACCTGTGGAATTCATCTGCCATTTTTAATTGGTCCATAAGTTTGAGATTTTTCTTTCTGTCTAGTTTAATTGAAGGTAGAGATACAAAAGGTTTTAATTATCTTTGCCTATTCCAAGCAAAGAATTTGCCAGCCTCCTTATTTCAACATCTCACATATAGAAAATCTACTTACTTATACACCTTTTATCACCACTTGTAAATCTAATTCTTCCCAGCAGTCAGTTAAAAAAATAATAAGCAAACAAAAACTCTCTGATCCATCATCTCTCATATATTTCAATTTTTTCTTTGTTTTTTTGATTCTGCATGTTAAGTTGTTAGTCCAGAGGTAGATATTTTGCATATTTCATCTTTATACTGACTAGGGTGCTCTATAAGATATTAATGAAGGTTTTCAGAAAATTATTATTGCAATCTCATACACCATGCAATTTAGGAAATGAATTTCACTTAGATATCGTGGCTTTCATGACTCACACTTCTCTAATGCCATTCTTTTGATGTGCTTATAGCAATACACAAGTTTCTTAAGAGCTAAACATTACTAGGAGCTAGGCAGGAGAAAAGCATTAAAGATCAGTATCTGTCTTAAAGAGTTTAGAATCTTCAAGTGAGACACCCATTCACAAGTCTTTATATGATTATAAATTTTAGGTGAATAGATGTGCCTAGAGAATGCTTGACAATTGAAAAGTTTTAACTAACTCATCGTTTTCTGTAGACTGTTTCCCATACATATTTCTTTAATATTTCCCCCCTTAAATCTCCAGGCTGTTTTGTTAAGTTTGTTCTAAGGCTTTTATATTTTGTTCATTTCTGGTGACTCAATAATAAATGTTCACTGAGTGTGCAGAAAGTAGTAATCCTCTCCCTGAGACTTTGTGGAGGAAGATTCTTCCTGTCAAAAGTAAAGGCAGTTTGTTCTGAAAATAAATTACTATTATGTCTGCCAACTTTGGGTGGTCTGCTCTTATTAAAGACCAGATTATCAGGATTCATTTTAGATGCTTTGAGAGCTCACAAGTGGATGTCTCTGGGGCTTGTGAATACAAGGAGGAGTTTGTTATGTCTAAGGGACCAGAGCCCTGAATCTGGGAGGTAGCTTTGATTGACAGGTTTATTTTTTTATAGTTCTGTGGGAAAACACAAAATCCTAGTTTCAGCCTGGCTTCTGTTGTTACCTTTGTTTCTTTTATAAAGTATTTTGACACCAGGTAAAACTGACACATTAAATATCAATACAATCATTTGAGATTTACTTCTATAAAAACTTTCTAGATCATTCTGAGGTAGGCAAGACTATCAAATTATCTAGCATTTAGAACCTCCTTTCTTTCCCACCTCTGCCAGTTCACCATTATTCCCTGCAGTGGACTGAAAGTTTGTGTTTCCCCAAATTCATATGTTGAAGTGCTAATCCCCAATGTGACAGCATTTTGAGGTGAGTCTTTAAGAAAGTAATTACGTCATGATGGTAGACCCTTACGAATGGGATTAATACCCTTTAAAAAAAGATGTAAGAGAGATAAGTTTGCCACCATGTAAGGGTACAACAAGGTTTTCCTCTGCAAACCAGAAAGAGGGCCCTCCCCAGAAACTGAATTATCTGGCACTTTGATTTTGTACTTCCCAGCCTTCAGAACTGCAGTGGATAAATGTTTGTTGTTTAATTCTACAGTATTTTTTGTTATAACTGCCAAAACTGATTAAGATATCTCCCAATTTTAGAAGCTCATAAATTATTTTAGATTATCCCTTAGACCAAAAACTCCTCTTTGAACAGCATGCTGTGAACATTTAGCTTAATAATACCATAGACATTTATTGAACACCTACTATGTGAGAGTAGTGCCGGGAAATATCTCTTGTATTTGAAAGCAACATGACTTAAATTACAACATTTTTGTAATAATTTGCACTTAAACAGGACCATAGACCAAATTTTATTGAAGTCCAAGTGATGACACTTAAATTGCCGCAATTTAGGAACTCACACGCCATTTAAAAAAAAGTGCTTTGTGTAACAAGGACTGCTATGGCTATTGATTCAGAAATCGTATGAATTGTGAGGCAGAGGAATTTGAAAACCAATCTACAAATGCACCAATATAGCATTAAGATAAATCCTGCAAGATCAACCCAGGGAAGTCTCAACACTCATATTGAAACCCAGATGAAGAGGTACGAGCTTTTTCTACATTCTCTTTTGCCCATCCATTCTCAGAAATGTCTGTATTTTGATCATATTATCCTACCGTTCTTCTCTGCATGATTTAAGTTCTAACCAGGTCATCTCTCTATCATGGAGAGATACTGGATAAAGAATAACACACCTTAAATTTCATTTGAACCCTTACTAAAATAAAAATTTTATGGAATTTTTTTATCTTCCAATTTTTTAATATTCTCCACAAATACAAATTGACTTTATAGTATTTGCCATGTATCAGGCACTATTTTATGCCCTCATTACATAAAGAAAAGAAGACATAGCTCATGCTTTTTGGCGCAAACTTTCTACAGAAGTCAGAAAATGAAGTATTCAAACATATGTGAATTTTGCAATATAAAAGATACTTTGAGAAAAAGAGATCATGTTGATGATGTTATTTACTAGACACATATTTATTAAGTGTATATTACCCCAGACATGGTTCCATACTAAAAGGTTAAGAATTGCATCTTTGAATCTTTCAAGTCTAGTATACATACTTTAACTTACTAGACATTTAATGAATATCTTAGGAAATAAATTTTATTCAGTTTGAAAAAAAGGAAAAAAACTTATTTTGCTTTGTTGGTTGAGAGATTACTTCTTTCAACAAATACTGAGTAGTTTCCATTCATTTATTAAGTCATTCATTTAGTAAATATTAATCACTTAATATTAAGAGAAAAAGAAGTGGTTAACTATTTCAAGTGCTACTGAGAGAGCTGAAGATTGAAATATGTCTATTTTATGTAACGCTTTAGAGGTTAATGGTAATCTTACAGAAAGGAAATAATTTGTCTTGTGGAGATTGGAACCACACTGGAATTACATGTTTTGAGGACCGGTGAGATATCATTACACATCTATCAGATTGGAAAAAAAAATGTAAAGAAAAGAAAATCCAACTATTGATGAAGATATAGACACACTGGAATTTTCCTACATTGATATCAGGAGTATAAATTAGAACAACGATTAATGAGAAATTATGTACTATCTAATCTGGTTAATGCTATGCATATTTTAAGTTCAAATATTCTACTTCAGAATAAAAATTTCAGAAAACTCTTAAACGTGTGCACAAGGAGACATACAAACAAATTTATTGAAGAAATTTTAATATACATATATTAAGAAAAACATACATCTTAAAACATGCTATTGACTATAAAAGGCAAGATGCAGAGTTTTATTTTTACATAAAGTTTTAAAAATACACAAAATAGATGCACATATAGTGAAAGCTTAAAAAGATGTATAAATAGAGTAATATTAAGAGGGGGAAGAAAGAGGATAACTGAGAGGAGAACCAAAGGATCAAAAGATTTTACTATCTGCAATGTTTTACTTCAAAAGAAAGAACGAAAAAAGAACGGAAAGAAGGAAGGAAGGAAGGCAGGCAGTGAGGGAGGGAGGGGAGGGGAGCGGAGGAAAGGAGGGAGGGAGGGAAGGAGGGAGGAAGGGAAGGAGGGAGAGAGGGAAGGGAAAGAAAGAGAGAAAGAGAAAGAAAAGAAAGAAGAAAGAAAAAGAAAAAGAAAGAAGAGAGAGAAAGGAAGAAAGGGAAAGAAGAGAGAGAAAGAAAGAAAAAAGGAAGAAAGAAAGACAAGAAAAGGAAGAGAGGAAAGGAGCAAGAAAGAGGAAGAGAGAAAGAAATGGAGGAAGAAAGAAAAAATAAAAAAATGTTGAGCTGTTAAAACTAGATATTTATGTACCTGAAGTTATGTTTATTTTTAATATATAATTCTACTATGCTCTACTTTTATTGTATATTTGAAAATAATTCATTATGAAAGAAAGCTTAGGGTAAAAAACTTGACACATGTGTAGGCAGGTCCTTTCAGCCTCCTTGAAGAGATTGGCCTGGTGCCAGAAAAGAGGGTACCGTTAGAAGAGGAAGACTTTTGTGTTGAATAGGGAGAATAAATGCTTTGTAGTGAGAAATCAGTACCTGAGAAAATACCCTTTCCCCAATTATGAGATACACGGAGTATGAGGAGGGGCAGGGAAACAAAAAGCAGTCCCCACCTGGGGAGCAGCCATGTTAGGGGATGGCTGTTTCAGGTACAGCAAAAATATAGAACAAATATTCAGAGAAGAGACCGTCAATATGGAGTGGGTCGTACACAAGTGAATACAATTTCTCTTTTGAGGATCCATCCATTGAACGCACTCAAGGCAGAGGTGTTCACAAAACACAACATTTTTCCAGGACGAACTTTGAGAAAATAGTTGAGAGACTAGGAAGCAAAGCAAGGAAAAACAAAGCAAAACAGCAAAAGACACATAGAGTCAGAAGTGCTTTCTTTTCTTACATAATCTTGAATGTTAAAATTAATGTATAGAATATGAGTGTTCTTGGACAATTAATAGAAAATCACAGACAGTGGGATCAGCGTCCCCCATCTGCAGCACATTTTTATCACTGTTAGAAGGCCATTAGAAGTAAGCTGCACCATTTTTGTCTTTGTTTCTCTTATCTTAAAAGGAAAACACACGAGGTAAAGCATATGCTAAAACAATCTCCATGAACGTGGAATATGTGTTAATTTTTTACATGACCACAAGTTGAACATAAACAATACATGTACAGATATTACACAAAATAAAACGGCTGATTGTATCATTAAAAGTAGCCTTTTTTGATTAAACATTTTTGATAGCATATGATATTCTGGCAGACTTCTGATAAAACTTTTTTCATAATTCTTTATTTTCCTAAGCTTAATTTATCTTTATGCAGGTCTGCTCTCAAAATATTCATTAGCAGATAACAATGGAAATTTATAGGGCCACTGGCCTAGAAGAAAAACCATATTATTTCATAACCTGCCTCATACTGGAATCATTCCACAACTTAAGTGGGAACTATAATAACAATAGTGGCTACAATTCATTGAGCACTATTCTAAGTGCATTTCACTTCTTAACTTACTGCATCCTTATACATTTACCAGGTATATACAATTGTTTCAATTCATGGAAGAAATGAAAGAGATGAGCACATTCCCAAGATGGCGTAGCTGTTGTGGCTCAGAGTAGGAATTAGAACCCATGTCTTTCTGATGCTAAGCCCAAACTTGCTATTGTACATCCTGTTTTAGTCTATGATGCAAGGGCAGAAAAGACAAGCTACCCTATGTTCTATTTAAAGAATTAGGTGACACTTAGAAAGTATTTTCACTGATCACTGTAGCAATTAGAGGCAAAATTATAGACACTGCTAGAAAATTGTGCTGATGGAAATGTGTGATGGCTCAGTGAGAAAAATGGCAATATAACATAACCTTAAATGGAAATTATCTTCCTGTCTCAGCTTTCTTCTTTACAATTGATTTTGATATTGTTTTATAAGGAGACTTGCTCTGCAAATATCACAGCAATCATTGGCCAAAAGTAACACAATTCTGAGTGAATCCCTGGTAAACGAATGATAATAGTCCCAATATTATGGGCATTTGTCAGGAGCATCATCCATAAAGACAATCCCCAAATGAACATAGTTAAGGCTTAGTTTTCTTGGACAATTAAAAACAGTAAAAAAAAAATACTTGGAGGCAATGGATTTTCTTTCCCATTGTCTCTATGAATATTAATCACCATTAAAAGTGACTCTTATTTTCAAAATCTATACTTTGATAATGGATGCATAATCATGATATCACTAAAAGAAATCTTACTGCACACATACTTAGCTTCCCCTCAAAACTACTACAAAGTTTTCCTCAGGGCTTGATTTCTTCATTAAAATTGTTTATTATCTAATTTAAACTATGCTGTTTATTGAGATCTTGGAAAGTAAAGTTGGTATGGAGAAGGTCTACAAGGTAAATAAGAAAATGACAGAAAGTCTTGAAAACTCTGTACAGATCCATAACCTATACACAAACTATTCAGAATGCTCAAAGAATAACAATAATAACTCATTCAACAGTCAAAAAAATTATAGGTATAGCCAGATATTTTACTGATTGAAACTTGGAAAAAGAAGGCAATTTTGTTCAAAGTAACAATGGCTGCAAAAATAAGATCAAGAGTTTGAGCTACTGATAATAAATCTCTCCTAAGTGGATTCCAGATGTCAGTCATTGTAACTAAGTCATGGCCAAAGGCAATTAATCTCTTAAAATGAGTGAGTAGTGAACAGTTCTTTAGACCTGAAAATAGACACATGATCTACAGTTTGTAACAGCAGCAGCCGTCCACGTAGTCATAGTACTAGTAATAATAATGATAATACTGACATTCACCCATGAAGCGATGCTTTTAAGCAGAAAGCAAATGTGTCAGGTCCAAAAATATTATCTTTAATAACTATAATCTTCTGGGATTAGACAGGAATACTCAAAATATGTGACTCTACAGCCTGGGGACTTACTATTGATTATGTTTTTTAATCTTCTGTGGCCCATTTTCTTTTAAGTACTCTATCTGTGCCTACACTTTAGGCCCCAGTGTGTTGTAAATGGTGTAAAGAGAAAGCTGTGTTTGATTAGGAAAAAATAGAAACCATTTCTCTTATGATTTGTTAGCATTAATTTTCATTGTTTACTTGTGAGAATGACTCAGGTTTTGGTTTAATTATGTCTATTTTATGAGCTACTACAATAAGGGGACATGTTTTCTGCCTATATATCTGTATGAGCTAACTTTCTTATAAAATGTACTCTGAGATAATATTCTGATCTTGAACAAATATCTTGGTCCATAAATAGGCTCAATGAGATAAGAATAAAGGGAAATAGAATGAGAAAAATACTACAAAAATTGTGTTTAAATAAAATATGTTTCATCTTGTCGCTAGTGTATCATCTCAACCAAGTTCACTTGCTGGTGTTGGGTGCTCAGAGTGTATCTGATGTCACTAACACCTTCCACTCCTATCACAAGACCACTTTCCATACCACTACTGAAGTCTCTGCTTTCTGAAATACTTATTTCGAGATCTCAGATGTTTTTGCATATAATAAGCTCATGAATTTAATTAGTTTTTGTTTTAATATGTAGGTAATTTAGGTTATCTTTTTTAGCTTCAACGTTAAACAATTCTGTAATCGCAGGAAATATTTATATTGAAGCTACCATAGGACTACCTTGCATAGGAAAATTATACCCTGTATTATATATTATACAGCATATACACAGTATATATATATTCAGTATATATACACAGCATATATAAATTATACAGTATATATATTATCTATTTCCTACCTTGCATAGGAAAATTATACAGTATGTTTGAGGGTTGATGAAAATCTGACCTACAGATATGTACCAATGACTTTGAGTGTTTACCACTCAGCCTCTGTTAATGGATGGTGAAAAAAAAAGTCAATGAAATAAAGAATAACGTCACAACTCAAATTTATTGAGAAATCTTACCTACTGATGAATTTGGAGACTTGTGCTTAGGAAGGAAAAACAATATTTTCCAGCCAAAGATAAATAATGGACATTCGAATAGTAGAATTTGTGCAGAAAAATTTATAGGAATAAAAATTGGAGGTTGGGATGATTTATTAAAACCATCAAGAAAGAGCGGCTTCTGGGTGCATGTGTTTGATAAAAATGTATCCTTACTGAGACCATTTCAAAAAGGAGTCATTGAGTTTCTTTGCCTGAGCCACAGTCGCTTCCTAATTTTAGAATTCATAGGTATTTTAAGAATTCATGATTGATATAAAAATGTATTTGGATTGGATCCTAAGAACCAAAAAGATGTTTCTACTAGCAAATTAAACCATTGTTTCTAAAAAGAACCACAGAACAACCAAATGGTAACATTATGATTATTGAAAAACATGTTTATTTTAATGAGGTGAAATGGTACATGTACTGGAGTCAAATTGACTTGAAACTTAATTTTACCCTAGCCTTATCAATGGTAAGGGAATAGGTAGCATACTTTTATTTAAGCAGAGACAAACTGATCAATAATGCTGAAATTGTGACTAGTAGTAGAACACATTGAAAAGTAACACTTATATCACTATTGTAGAGTAGTAGTTTTACAGAAACATGTTAATTCAACTTAATTATCAATGGTAATTTATGTAACTGTTGAATATCGCATTTTATTGAATTTCATTTTATAAAGAGCAGAAGAAGATATTTCTTATTGAAGTTTTTATTTAAATGGCATTTATTTCTTATGACATTACAGGAAACTGAATTGCTTTTTGAAACAATATTAACAAAAATGCATGAAGCATTTAATAATCATTTATTGTTCATTAATATTATTAAATAATCAACTGAATTTTAGAAGACTCAACAAATAAGTGTAAACATAAAATTCATAAGTGGTTGCCACAGGAAATGTTTACCTTATTTGTGTAATGTTATAATTGCTAAGAAGGACATGATGTGTATATTTGGAGTTATTATGTTAGTTATGCAGTAAAACTGACACTATGTCAAAAGAATAGTATGATGTATAAGTGGTTCAGTATAAGACACAGCCAAAACCCTAGGATTTTCCCCAGAGGTGTGTGATGTATGTATAGCAGATGAAAATGCACAATAATTGTTATTAGCTGCACGAATGTTCATTAGGAGATAATCAATTACCACAGTTAGGGTTTTACAGTCATTTGCATACTAGACCAGCAGTGGCATAAAGGCTACAAAGGAAGACACATATTAAGTTAAAGTCTGTGTATCTCGTTAAACTTGATTGTTCCTAACTGGATGTTCTCTAGCATTGTATGCAAGCATATTTTACATAACTCACACAATATGTTGTGCCACTTCTTAGTGATAGGAACATTGATGTAGATTTCAAGGATAGTAATACTTTCCTCTAGTAATCAGTCTAAAGAGTTTTAATCAATCCTGTAGTAATCAATCTAAAGAGTTTTAATCACTTTCCTCTAGTAATCAATCTAAAGAGTTTTAACATATTTAATCAATATATTCTGCAGTTAGAACCTGACATGTTAGGATTAAGATAAATTTCACCCTTTAACTGTGGTGTTTTATAATCATATCTGCTTCTGTATATATTTTATTAGCAACAAATAATTTATTTTTGCTGTTCTGAAACAAGAGAAAACATTTATTCCACAGCCTTTGACTATATGTTTCACTTACCACATATATAATTCTCCCGCCACGATTCCAATGAAAAAGTTTTACGGATGACACAGACAGCATAATTAAATAGGTATAAATATAAAAGAAAAAAAATGATAGCAGGGTAACCTTTATTTTATAGTTTATTTTAATCTAAAGCTGTTCAACTTGAAGAATAAAAGTGAATGTTTTTGAGGATAAAAGCGATTTTACTGGGTCAAAATAACATGCTGTAAGTCACTTTTAAAAGGAAATCATGCAATCTGATAGTTTCACAAATAGGAATGTTTAGCTTATTAGTTACTATTTATTTTTTAAAATAGTTTTTCAACTTTACACATTGTTGAAAATATAAGCCACACCAATTAATAGGAACATCACTTTTAGTGACATAAAAAAAAATAGACATACGGCTTGCATTAACAATGGCACAAAATGCTTAAGCCTTAAGACTCTAGTGTTATAGCCAGCCACAATATTTTTTACAAAGTTTTGCAGAGAGATGTTCATGTTGATAAAATAGGAAATCACTTTTAGTTCACACCCACTGTGGAAATTATCACAATGTTTACTCAAACAAAAGTAAAACCTCTTTTACTTCTTTTACATCTTCTTCATATATAATATATTTTTAAAATCTATTTAAAAATTGGAAGTTTGATCATCAACTTCAAGACAATAGGCTGAGCATGCATAATTAACTTTCCTTGCTCCCAACAGAAATCACAGTAAATATATGTTAAAGAGTGTATATCAAGTGTAATGTGCAGAAGGAAAGCAGAAACCACTAGCAGAAAAAGGACAGCATTTCAGTAATGATTAACTGAGCAGTGGAAATAACAGCCAAGAAAATTCTTAGAAAATTTCTTCACTGTCCAAAACAGTCGTGTTTATTAGGCTCCAAACTCATGTTAGCAAGTGTGGAATGTGTGTGTGTGTGTGTGTGTCTGCGTGTGTGTCTGTGCGTATGTATGTGTGTGTCTGGGTCTGTGTGAAAGACCACAATAAACTAATAGAATAATTAGCTACAGAAACCAAAGGTAATTGAACAACTGGAGGATATTTTTTAAAAATCTAATGAATATCCTATGAGAGATTGAAGATGATAGTTTTCTTGTACTAAAATCAGTAGCATGCTGTGATGAAAGAGGATAAAAGAAAACGAGAGTAGGTTCTTAGGAATTAAAATATACTTTTGTTAAAAAAGAAACAAAATCCATTTTATGTAAAGATTAAAGAAGATAAGGTTTAGAAAATAGCTCAAATTATATTTTACCAAAAAAAGAATTTCCTCTTCCAAGCATGATGGAATGAGAGGCAGATTTACATTTATCCTGTAAACAAATGAAACTCTGAACAAAATATATGAAGTAATTCTTTTCAGACATTGGATTACAGGTGTTACAGGACTATGACTATTGAAATAAGGATGTAAAATCAGGTGAGTCACAGGATCACCCTAACTATCAATGTGTAGATACATTTCAGATAGGGGTAGGCATAGGGATCTTGCTGAGTTTTAAAGACAATGATCAGACCTCAGGAACCCACGCAGAAATCTGTATAGGATTCACCTTGAGTTTTGCTGAATACTAAAACCTTCATGTGTAAGGCAAAAAGCCATGATGTTGACCTAAGAAATGCCAGAATGCTGAGACTTCAATGATTCCCAGTTTATGCAGATAATAAGGCATTTAAGTTCTGACCACGTGGAGAGTCGTCATTGATCACTCAGATAATTTAGTAGAGATCCCAGAAGGGCCAAACCCTACTGTGGCTTGCCTATCCCTAGGGTGAATATATAAGACCTGGCTATCAACACTCAAAATCATGCCTCAGAAGAACAAATTGAACCCCAAGTAACTTCACATATTGCCAGAAAAATAATAGCATTATTTTATCTAAAAGGAGACAGAAAAATTTAATATACAATAGCATAAAATCCACGATGTCCAGCATTCATAAAACAAGGGAAAAATCAATCAATCAAAATAGTTTTGGAAATGATAAAGTAATGGAATAAGGATGGAAGGTGTTAAAACAACTGTTATTATTATAATCATATATTTAAAAGAATATATGAACACATAAGAAGAGAAATGAAACACTTAAAACAACAAAAGAGCTTCTAGAGATGTAAAATGCATTATCATTTAAAACTTAACCAGATGGAATTAGCAGATGATTAAGAAGTGCCAAAATCAGAAAACTTGAAGACATAGCAGTGAAAAGTAGCCAAAGGAAAGCATAAGGGAAATAAAAAGATTAAAAAACAAACAAAAAATCCAAACAATCAATGGGTAGTTGTGAGCCAATGTAAAGCAGGTTAACATATACCCACTATAATTTATGTATATTTGTATATACACACACATATATATACTTTATGTATTTTGTATATATACACATATGTATTTGTATATACATACATATATATTTTGTACATATATATTTTGTGCATATATATTTGTATATATGCACAAAATACATACTTTTATACATATATATTTGTATATATGCACAAAATATATACTTTATATATTTTGAAATGTGTGTATTTTAAATATATATTCTGAAATTTATTTATCTTGAAATTTGATGGAAACACTAGACCCACAGCCCTAAGAAACTCCAAGCAGCCCAAGTAGACAAAAACAAATGAGCAAACAAACCAAAAAAACAAAAACTGAGGCAGTTTCTAATTAAAATCTTAAGAGCAAATAAAATTTAGTAAAAATAAAATGAAATCTTCAAAAGTCTCAATCCAAAAAAGGCAGGAAAGAGGAACAAAATGATAAGTTAATAGATAGTAATAGCAAAATTATAGATTTAAAAGCAAATGTATTCATAATTGCATTAGATTCAAATAATCTAACCATTCAATTAAATGGCAAATATTTTTAGACTGAATAAAAACCCAAGGTCAAATTATATACTATCCCTAAAGAACTCGAATAAATATGAAACATTAAGACTAAAAAAAGAGGAAAAGTATTCAATGCGTACACTGATAATAAGAAGGCTGGAGTTACTAAATTATCATTAGAAAAAACAGAATTTAAAAGAATGAATATTACCAGAAGTTACAAGGGACATTTCATAAAAATAAAATGGTAAATTCATCAAGAAGACAGACATAACCCTGAAAGTGTATGTCTCTAGTAACAGGGCTTCAGGAAACCTGTAGCAAAAACTGAAAAACTGCAAATAGAAATAGATACACCCACTAATTATATTTGAGAACTTTCACACTTCTCTTTTATTATTTAATAGAACAAGTTGGCCTGAAAAAAATTAACAACTAGCTAAATAATTTGCAATTATAGACACATTCGTACACAAGAAAAGTTCATATTCTTTTGAAGGGCACATGAAATATTCATCAAAATAGAACATATGCAGGGTTTTTGTATTAGAGTTCTTCAGAGAAATAGAAGTAATAGGTTCTCTCTGTGTGTGTATGTGTCTCTGTCTATGTGTGTATTTGTGTGTAGAGAGAAAGGGAGACATTTGTTTTAAGAAATTGACTCACAATATTGTGGAGGCTAGCAAGTCCAAAATCTGCAGAATAGGTTCACATGCTGGGTACTCAGGGAAGAGCTACTGTTGCAGCTCCAGTAGTAAAAAGACAGGCAGCCGGCAGAATTTCTTCTTCTTTAGGAGAGGCCAGTATATTTTTTTTGCTTGAAGGCCTTCAGCTAATTGGATGGGTCTCATTCACTTTATGGAGGGTAATCTGCATTACTGAAAGTGTACTGATTTAAATGTTAATCACATCTAGAAAAAAAATACCTTCACAGAAACATAAAGAATAATGTTTGACCAAATATTTGGGTGTTATGGTCCAGCCACGTTGACAGATAAAAATTAAGTATCGCAGCCATAAAACAAGTTAAATACATAAAAAATGATGGATATCTTACAGAGTACATTAGTGTACTCTCTAAGCAGAATAGACATAAATTATAAATAAAGAAAAAATAATCTGACAAACACAAAGTATTTAGAAATCAAATGACACATTTCTTAATAACTCATGGCTCAAAAAAAAGCAAAAAGAAAATTAGAAATTGTTTTGAAGTGAATAAAAATTAATATATAAAATGTAAAAATTTCTGTGGCACAGTTAAAACAGTGATTAGAAGAAAACATATAGCACTAAATATTTTTTAAAATTTCTAAAAAAATTATCTAAGTGTACATCTAAAGAAAATAGACAAAGCTGAACAAATAAATATAATACAAGTAGAAAGAAAAGAATCATAAAGATTAGAGTGTAAATCAATAGAATAGGAAATAAACGAACTACAGAAAAAAATCAGTGAAGCGAAAGATTTTTTTTAAATAAGCAAATAGCATTAGTACACCTCTAGCCATATGGGTTAAAAAAGAATACAAATTACCAATATTAGGCATGAAAAGAAGACACCATGATGGATTTCTAAGATATTGAAGGGTTATAGGGTACTATCATGAGCTACTGTACGCTAATAAAGTTAGATGAAATTTTCATATTTTATGACAACCATAAATTACCAAAAGTGACTCAAAAAGAAATGAAAAATTTGAATAGAGTTATAGCAAATGAAAAATGTGAATGTTTAATTTCAACATTCCCACAAAGATTTTAGGCCCAGATGACTTCACTCGTTAATTCTTTCAGATTTATGGAAGAAATAATGCTAATCCTACACAGTATCTTTTTAAATATAGAAGAGGAGAGGTTTATCAGCCTATTAATGAGTTTGAAATTGCCCTGATGCCAAATCATGCTGCCTATCTCAGTAGTATATTTACAGGAAGCCAAATATTGTTGCTGTTCTAGAGCTTAGAAAGTAATTAGATCAAAGTAATCTCAATAAATAGTATACTTAAAAACCTGTGAAAATATATGTGATTTTCTAATTTAAAAAAAAAAAAAACCCTGAACATACAAATCTAAAAAACAATTAAACAGGTAGTATTAGAAAGTAAAGTTAAAAAAAAAATAGACTTGCATCCTCTGAAGCCACAGCCTGAGCTCTAGGTTGGCCCCTTTTAGCCATGGCTGGAGCGGCTGGGATGCAGGGCAACAAGTCCCTAGGCTGCACACAGCATAGTGACCTTGGGCCCTGCCCACAAAACCATTTTTTCCTAGGCCTCCAGGCCTGTGATGGGAGGGGCTGCTGTGAACACCTCTGATATTTTTCTCAATGTTTTGGGGATTAACATTTGGCTCCTTGTTACTTATGCAAATTTCTGCAGACGGTGGCTTGAATTTCTCCTCAGAAAATGTTTTTTTCTTTTCTATGACATTATCAGGCTGCAAATTTCCCAAACTTTTGTGCTCTGCTTCCCTCATAAAACTGAATGTCTTTAACAGTACCCAAGTCACCTCTTGAATGCTTTGCTGCTTAGAAATTTCTTTCACCAGATACACTAAATCATCTCTCTCAAGTTCAAAGTTCCACACATCTCTAGGACAGGGCAACATGCAGCTAGTCTCTTTGCTAAAACATAACAAGAGTCACTTTTGCTTCAGTTCCCAAACAAGTTCCTCATCTCCATCTGAGACCACCACAGCCTGGACTTATTGTCCATATTGCTATCAGGCTTTTGGTCAAAGCCATTCAAGAAGTCTCTAGGAAGTTCCAAACTTTCCCACATTTTCTGTCTTCTTCTGAGCCCTCCAAACTGTTCCAACCTCTGCCTGTTACCCAGTTCTAAAGTTGCTTCCACATTTTCAGGTATCTTTCCAGCAACGCCCCACTGTACTGGTACCAATTTACTGCATTAGTCTGTTTTCATGCTGCTGATAAATACACATCAGAGACTGGGAAGAAAAAGAGGTTTTATTGGACTTACAGTTCCACATGGCTGGGAGGCCTCAGAATTACGTTGGGAGGTGAAAAGCACTTCTTTACATGGTGGAAGCAAGAGAAAAATGAGAGAGATACAAAAGCAGAAACCCCTGATAAAACCATCAGATCTCGTGAGACTGATTCACTATGAGGACAGTATGGGTGAAACCATCATACTGTTCCCACCAGGTTCCTCCTCCCACAACACGTGGGAATTATGGGAGTACAATTCGAGATGACAGTTGGGTGGGGACACAGCCAAACCATATCAGGCCAGATACCCTAAATCATCTCTCTCAAGTTCAAAGTTCCACAGATCTCTAGGACAGGATAAAAAGGCCACCGATCTCTTTGCTAAATTATGGCAAGGATCACCTTTGCTCCAGTTCCCCGTAAGTTTCTAATCTCCATCTGAGACCTCCTCAGCCTGGAGTTCATTGTCCATATCACTATATTAGAATTTTGGTCAGAAGTATTCAACAAGTGTCTAGAAAGTTCCAAACTTTGCCACATCTTCTTGTCTTGTTTAAGCCCTCCAAACTCTTGCAAGCCCTGCCCATTACTTAGTTCCAAAGTCACTTCCACTTATTCAGGTTACCTGTAGATCAGCACTCCATTTGTGGTACCAATTTTCTCTATTAGTTCGCTTTCACACTACTATAAAGATACTACCTGAGACTCGGTAATTTATAAGTAAGAGTTTAATTGACTCACAGTTCTACATGGCTGGGAGGCCACAGAAAACTTATAACATGGCAGAAGGCAAAGGAGAAGCAAGGCATGTTTTACATGGTGGCAGGAGAGAGAGAGTGAGAAAGCAGTGCCACACTTTAAAACCATCAGCTCTAGTTTTATAGTGACAACACATTCACTATCACAAGAACAGCAAGGAAGAAACAGCTCCCGTGATCCAATCACCTCCCACCAGGTCCCTCCCTTGACATGTGGAGATTTCAATTTGAGATGAGATTTGAGTAGGGACACAGAGCCAAACCATGTAATATGTGTGTATATATACATATATATATAAATATATATTTATATACAGTTTATAAAAATAGTAAGATATTTTTAATTCTCATAAACCAATTTTTGTCCCCGTGGGGGAAATATTATCTCTATTGAAAGGCATGATTTATAATATGAGATGATTTTGAGTAATTTAAGCCATTCCAAAAAACATAATCCATTCCAGTTAAAACTAGTCATTACATATATATATTATAAATATATAACATGTATATTTTATTAGACCATAAAAGAATGTTTGAATTATTTTTATTTTTCTAAGAAATAGTTTTTACATAACTTACCTTTGCTTCTTGGTGAGGCCCACTGAGTCTTAGATATGAAGTGCGTGTGAAAACAAAAACATAAATGTGACTATAGCATTGTAGTGCTAACTTTTTCTTCTTACCTAGAGAAGAGTCAAGAGAGACTTTTATACAATGTGCTTTTTGAAATTCAGTGTCTGATAATCTTGTAATGATAGAAAAAAATAAGTGAGCCTAAAATGACTGAAATTGAGAAATTTTGGCAGCTAACAAAGTCTTCAACATAAGTAATAGCCATCAAAATCAGTGGGGATCACGGGCCATGGCCCCCTATATCAGAGTCATCTGGACTGACAATTAAAAGTAAAGATGCTTAGAACTCTTTGCAGACCTAGTAAATCAGCCTCCTTTCAAAGCCAAATCTAGAAGTCTACATAAAAGCAACAACAATACGGTTTCTCCTGGAAACTACATTTACTCTAATCTTATGTACAAATGCTGAAATTAGTGTAAAAAATTCCCAGCCATATCTGGCTTAGAATTTACTAATTCTCTAATGAGGAATAAAAGGAAATTTCTGTAAAACACTAAGATGTAGTATCTATAATCTGTGTAGAGTATTTTGCTCAAATTCATGTTGAAGGAAGCTGCTTGACGTGCCATGGTGTGTTAGGTTCTTCTTGCATTGTTGGAGGCCAAGGCACGGGGATTGCTTGGCACAGGAGTTGAAGAACAACCTGAGCAACCTAGTGAGAACTCATCTCTACAAAAGAGAAATTAAAAACTAGCCTGGTATGGTGGTGCATGCCTGTAGTCTCAGTTACTCAGGAGGCTAAGGTAAGAGGATTGCTTGAGCCCAGAAGGTGGCGGTTGCAATGAGCTGAGATCATGCCAATGCACTTCAGCCCGGGCAACAGACCAAAACCCTGTTTTTAGAAAAAGAAAGAAATACACGAGAGTGTGTAATTTAAAATGCAAAGAGGTTTTAATTGGCTCATAGTTCTTCAGGCTCTACTAAAGCATGATGCTGGCATCTGTGCACCTTCTGGGGAGGCCTCAGGAAACTTACAATCATGGTGGAAGGCAAAAGAGTAGAAGGCACAGTCACCTGGCCAGAACAGGAGCAAGAGAGCAAAAAGGGAGATGCCATCAACTTTTAAATGACCATATCCCATGAGAATTCTCTCACTATTGTGAGAACAGCACCAAAAGGATGGTACTAAACCATTCATGAAAAGCCACCCACATGACCCAATCACCTCCCACTAGCCCCCACCTCCTACATTGGAGATTACAATTTGACATGAGATTTGGCGGGGGTTCACCGGGCTATTCCATCCACACTGAAGCCCAGCAGGTAGACCAAGTCTTAAAGATTAGTCAGGCTTACTTACTCATGCCTATACACACTACCTATAGCATAAGTTTAATTATTCACTTAACAATCACGCATTGAAAATCTATCATGGTATATAATATATGATATTAGTATATTATATATACTAATAGTTATCTTGATGTTCTGCTACAAAATTATATTACAAAATATAACAAATAGTCAAGAGATAAGATCACTCTTGAAATATATGGTATGCTGTTATTGACGAAATAGCTAAAGGAATCTATTTTTTTCTTCTCAAGAAGCAATACCTAAAGATTAATTTAAAAACAGTAGTTAAGTAGTTGGTTCAAGGTTAAATAAGAACAAAATAAAGCATGGCTATCTATGATTTCCTTTTTAGCCTCGATGGAGTAGAATAACTAAAATCATAGATAGCTATTAAATGGCATGTAAAAATATTCCTGAGAACAACAGAAGCCAAACGTAGGGAACATTCTCCGGAAAAAGAAAGAAATGGAACAAAATATATTAATAAAATTGTCCTTCCCTGCAAGTGAGAAATTAGACTAAATATTTCCTCTTTACAAGCGTTGTTGGCATGACTCCACCTAACACTAGTTATTTTCCTGTATTGTACCAAAAAGTAAATGCCTTAGGAAGGAAATAATTGATAACATTTAGGAATAGTTAAAATTTTGCTGGTGTACAAGTCTAATGGTTCAATAGAACTATTAAATATTTGGGTTAATATTTTTCTTATGATCATGTGATTCCAATATAAATTATGTAGCTGAAAAGGCTGATAGCTCTGGCACACAAATATTTACCCCCAGTGCTGTGATTTTACAGGTGCTATGATGTGATGCTACAACTTTATATCATTTTTATACTTTTAAAATTTTGTATGTTTAAAAAAATACTTTAATCCAACATCTTTTGACAATTTTGCTTTGTTATTCACTAATGTGGATGAAGTTTCAGGCATTTTGAACTTTTACCTTCCCCAGGGGTTGTCTGGGGCTTGGAGAGCTGAGACTTTTTTATTTTTGAGGGGCCAGGAATATACTAAATCAAGTATTTGATTTAAAGCTCTGAGGTTTAAAATAAAGTGTGAGACTCTTAGTGCTAGGGAGCTTCTCAGCATGAGCAAAATTTAGTAATAATAGAATGGATGAACCACAACGGGTCCAAAGCTTAGCATAAGTAAGTATGCAAGATCTTGTATGCTTATTCTGACTTCTTTATTTTGGAAATGAACCAAGAACACCCTCCGCTGGGGGATTACCAGTATTCAGTAACTCAGTAGTGGTGAGAAAAATTATGAGAATCTGATTGCCATGTAACCTTCTTAGCTGTTAGCCCCAATTGCCATCACCATGCAGTTTCAAGAGTGTTTTCAGTTCACAGCAACTCAGGTTTCCAGTTTGTTCATGATTCTCAAAATGATTCAAGAGACTTCTTTGTAAGTGTATTTTCCATTAATATGATGTATCTTAAACTACTTTTCTTTTTACTGTGCCTGCCTTCTCAGTAGGAACTCTTCTGTCAGACATCCAACAAAATCATATTTTAATCACATTTATAATGTCCTCCTGTAGTTGGGGAATAGCAGACATTGAACTGACTCACTTAAAGGTGAAAGAGAAAATTAGGCTTTGCCTCCCTTAAAGCAGGAGTACATTCCTACCATAATGACATTTTCAGATTGCTCTGCACTTATAAATAACACCTGTTCACATCAGGTATATGCACTAGGCAGTCCTTCTCCAAGTGATGAAATGAATTCTTCTCCACACAACGTTCAATAATCCAGTATCCAATTCTTTTATTTCTATTTGTGACCTATAACTCAAACATGCCAGAGTCTGTATGTAAAGTAATTAAAATGAAATAGAATTGAGGTTAAATTAGTCCCTTTGCAAAAGATCCATTTTGGCAGTATAAATAATGTTTAATAGATTTGTGTTAGATGTACAAAATAGGCAGAAATTTAAGAAAATATAACTTATTTTGTATATTAGCCTAAGTTAAACTAAGAAATAGAGGAGAGAATGAGAGTAAGAAAGTGTGTGTGTGAGTGTGTGTGTATGTGTGTAAAAAGAGAAAGAGAAAGAGAGAGAGAGAAAGAGAGAGAAGGAAGAGATAAGAGAGAATAAGTTACCTAAGAGCACTGGTTCTGTAAAGTTTAGTGGATAAAAGATTTGAACTAAGTAAAAGCAAAACTTTAAAAAATTAGGACTTTTTATGGAAGAAAACCCATAATCCTAGACACTGAGACATCACTGAAATTGCTCCATTTTGATATTCTGTGAAAGAGAACTAACGATTTAAAAAGACTGAGTATTTCCTGTATATTACAAAAAGAAAGTGGTGGAGAAGGAAAATCAGATCAAAGGAAAAGGATGAGAAGTTCAGTAATCATTGAACCTTAGGAAATCAGGAACCTCAGAAAAAAATCAAACTTGAACGTACATGGCACAGAGAACAAACAACATTCACAGTTTCATTTGTTAATGCTATGTAACTCATGTATCTACTATTGGATACATGAAGACATATATCTTATTTCAGAAAAAAATGAGATTAAGAATTAATTATCATCAGAACTTCAGTTTAACAAATTTTCTTCTTTTTCTTTTCTAGACTGTTCTAATAAGCTATTAGTTGCCATTTGGAAGTCAATAACAGCCTTTACAATAATACAATCATGTATGTTATTCTGGGCTGCTATGACAGAATACCATAGATTAACAATAGAACAGTGACTTAAATTGTTTCTCACAATTCTAGAGGCTGGGAAGTCCAAAATCAAGGCCAGGAAGATTCCGTGTCTGGTGAGGGCCCACATCATAGTTTGCAGGTGGCTATCTTCACCTTGTATTCCCATTTTGTCTAGAAAGTTATCATCTCTCTCATGTTTCTTTTCATAAGGGCACTAAACTCATTGTTGAGGGCTCTGTCCCTATGACCTAATCACCTCTCAAAGTCCCCATTTCCTAATTCATCACAATGGGAGTTATTTCAATATAGGAATTTTGTGGGGACACAAATATTTGGTCCATAACACATGATTTTTAATAGTTATAATTCTTATCATTCAGGCAATACTTTATAATAGATTTTTAGCTTTAGAGGCAGAAATGATATCGTGTTTTACTGCTGACCCATAGATGGGTTAGAATTTTTAAATTAATGACTAATTTGTGAAGACTCTATAGTAACTAATTATTTCCCATGTATCTATATAAAATCTGCAAGCAGCTTGGGACTAGAAATTATGTTTTACAATTTTTCATTGTTGTTTCCATGACAACCCACATAATGCAAGACAAAAAGTGGGGATTTATGAAACATATTGTTTTCTCTGTTAGAATAAAGATCTAGTATTATAACAAATAGATAAAGGATAAAACTTTAATATGCATTTCTTATTGAATTATTTCCCAAAAATATCCTTTTGATCTTAAAAAATAATTAAACTTACACATCCAACCAAGCTGGAGTAACAGGAAACAAATTTACCTCTTTGCCTGAAACCAAAAACTAAAAAAACGATACAGAAGAAATTATGAAACAATGGTTTTTATACATGTGAAAATGGCTGGTGCAAGATAATAATTCCCAAGAGAAGGGAAATTAAGTTACGTGGAACATTTATCCTAGGCTAATGGCTAGAAAGCGTTTTCAATTCACAGTTCAGAGAGAGGAAACACACAACACACAACACACACACACACAGAGAGAGAGAGAGAGAGAGAGAGAGAGAGAGAGGTCCTAGCAGTTACCCAAAGTGAATAAGATAGTTTTAAGTCCTGGGAGGTCAAGGCAGCTAGAATTCATAAGATAGAGTATTGCAGAAAACATTCTGCAAAGAGAATGTTATAGAACTCTTCAGAGTGATCCTCATTAGTCTTTGGCTGAATACAGATTAATAGATGGATATATGGAGACTGAGTTCAGAAAATGAAACAACTAAAAGGATGAGAGGCACAATTCCATTGAGAGAACACTGGACTGAGAGTAGTCTGTGTTCTCACCTGTCATAGGTGTAAAAATACCTGTAAATTCCTGAGATGTTAGTAAGAATACTCAGATGGGTATAGCCTCATTAGAGCAGAAAAACAGCCTTAGGATAAGGGCTACTCTGAGTCTACCTAAGAAAGCTTAAGGCAAGCATTAAAAGGATCAAAGTGTTCCCAAATAACTTAACTCTATCCCAGAAGAGAGTTCAATAACATTTATAGAAATGAAAAATATTTAACAGCCAACGATGTAAGATTCCAATGTCTGTCATCAAATACAAAAATTGCCAGGAGTGCAAAGAAGCAGGAAATACAGCTCACTATGAGAAAAAATATAGCAATTAATAGAAACAGACATGAATTTTATAGGCAATATCATTAATAGGCAAGGGCACTAAAATATTTATTAGAAGTATGTAAGATATGTTCACGAATATAAAGAAAAGTTTAAGCAGAGGAATGGAAGACATAAAACATAAAAATTAAGCTTCTAGGATGAAACCTAAAATATATGAGATGGAAAATATATTGAATAGAATGATACCTGATGAAGCACTGGAAAAGAAAAGGTTATTGAAATTGAAGACATGCCAGATATTATGCAAAAAAAAAAAGAAAAATAAATTGAATATTAGTAAATTCTAGGAAAACTTTAATTAAGCTAATATATTAATTGGAATCCCTGAAGGAGGTAAGAGAGAAGAGGAACAGAAAAAAATATGAAGATATAATCACCGAAAATTTCCCAAATTTGATGAAAACCATAAACCCACAGATTCAAGCTCAGTGATCTCCAAGTCTGAAAAACAAGAAGAAAACCACAAAGCAACCTTAATGAAGTTACTTAAAACCAATAATGAAGAAAAAACTTAAAAACAAACAGGAAAAAATACATTATGTAGAGTATCAAAGATAAGAATGATAGCATACTTCTTGGCAGAAACAATATAAGCTAGAATACAATGGAGAAACATCTTTAAAGTAATGAAAGAGCAAAACTGACAATGTAGAATCCTATACCCAGTAAAAATAGCTTTCAAAAGTAAAGGTAAAAAGAAAAAACATATTTAAAAAACTGAAATAATGTAATCTTATCAAAACTGAAATAATTTAATATTATTAATATTAAATATTAATATTTAATAATATCAATTATAAGCAACATTAAGAAAGTCTATTTAGAGGAAAAAATGATATCAAATGGAAATCTGAATCTACACGAAAGATTAAAGAACACCAGAAATGATAGATACAGATAAATACAGACATAAAATTTTAATTTCTACATAATAACTAACTGTTGAAAGAGAAAATAGGAATGTATTGTAATCTTTGTAAGATACGTAGAAGTAAAATTGTGAGAAAAATAGCACAGATGTCATAAAGGGGACTACAACTTTTCCCGTTGTAAGTTTTTTTACACTCTATATAAAAAGATGCAAAATTCTGTAAAAGGAGATTGTGATAAATTCAAGAGATATACTATAAACCATGAAGCAACACTAAAATACCAAGACAAAAATTTACAACTACTAACTAGTAGAAGAAAATATTGAATCATAAAAATATTTAATTAATCCTAAAAATGACAGGAGTAGAGAAAACCAAAGGAACAAAAATCATATAGGGTCACCAAGTCTAGAGATCTAATGCGTAACATGAGGACAATAGTTAATAAAATTGTACTGTACTAGCGATTTCTGCTAAATAAGTAGATTTTAGCTGCTCTTCCCACAAAAAAGGACAGCTATGTGAGATAATGGATATGTCAATCTGCTTCATTATAGTAATCGTTTTACTATCTGTCTCTCACAACATCATGTTGTACACCTTAACATACACAATAAAATTTATGTTTAAAAAATTTTAAACATTGTTTTTTTTTTGAGACAGAGTCTCATTCTGTCACCCAGGCTGGAGTGCAGTGGCACGATCTTGGCTCACTGCAACCTCTGCCTCCAGGTTCAGTCAATTCTCCTATCTCAGCCTCCCGAGTAGCTGGGACTACAGGCTCCCACCATTACACCCAGCTAGTTTTTGTATTTTTGGTAGAGACGGGGTTACACCATGTTGGGCAGGATGGTCTCGATCTCTTGATCTCATGATCCACCTGCCTCGGCCTCCCAAAGTGTTGGGATTACAGGCATGAGCCATCGAGCATGGCCAAAAATTTTAAAACATTTTAAAAAGATTATGTGGGACAAGTAAAAATCAAATAGTAAGATAGCAGTTTTATGCTTAACCATAGTGTGTCATGAAGAAAAGGAAGATAATTTTAGATTGAATACAAAAAAAAACCTGACTATATGCTGCCTAAAAGAAATCCATTTTAAATATAAAGATAAAATAAGTAAATGGTAAAGGAATTTAAATACATATACCGTAGCTAATACTAATTAAAATAAATTAAAATCGTGCTGGAGTGGCTACATTAATATCAAACTATGTAACTGTGAAATTTTTTATATATACATATTCTTTAGAGAGAGAGAGATAATAGATGATAGACAGATAAATAGGCAGATAGATCTTTGCCCTTGCTTCCTGAAACATAGCTTTTAAAACTCTTCCAGATAGTGGTGTGGGAAGAATCCATTGATAAAATTTTTCATCTTTGATCCTGGGTTTCTGTTACAGAGTCACAGAATTTTTTTGAATTTCTGGATTGATAGGAGTGTCTTTTGTTCTAATGGTTCTTGATGACTCTTGGTAGGCTCTTAGATGGAAGCTCATCACCAGAAAGGCCAAGCCATAATTAGAAGTTGGGAATTTTCAGCCCCACTTTTCACGTGCTTTTGGAAGAAGAGAGAGGCTGGAGATTTAGTTAATAATAGATTATGCCTATGTGATGAAGTCTCCATGAAAATTCGTAAGTTGAAGGGAGTGTGGAGAGCTTACGGGTTGCAGAACATGTGGAGGTGCTAGGAGGGTTGGGGATGGAGAGTAGAGGTGGGGATTTTAAAGACAGGTATGAGGGAACTTACGCCCACATAGAGATGGGCTCTGATGTGCGCACACAGTAAGGGCTCAAATAAGTCCTTGCACCCATGTGATGACCATTGGAGCTGCTCCCTCTCCCAGGCAACAGCTAGTCTCCATCTGTTCTTGCCTTATGTCTTTTAAAGAAGTCCCTGAATAGAAAAGTCTTATGCTTATGCTCAAACAGGGTGTTCTTTATTAGCTGAACTTTGGAATAAGAGACAGAAAAAGAGCTGAAGTCATGTACCTCAAGCCAACTCCATAATTCATACGGGCACAAAATATTCCAGAGATCACAGCAGTTCAAGCTACACATAGCAGTAACTCACCAAGTCAGGTTTTTTAATTATCTCAAAAACGTGAATCAACACTGAGTACTATCAAAAGCAAAATGAATGTACATTAATCACAGAATATTTTAGTCACATGGCATCTTTCATCCCAGAAAAGGTCACAACCCATGGGTCTGTTTCTCATCACACTTAACCTGAGGAAACAAGAGAGCAAGTAGCTTTGAAGAGATTGAATGGGAAAATGTTGAGTGTTTAATCTAGACAGAGCTACACAATTGTTGCAAAAAGCAAATGCTTTCTCTTACTGGGTCTTGTTTCTAGAGTTGCCGTATTTGCTTCCCCCCAGTGATAAAGAAATGGACAACAGCTTATATGTATGTTCATTAAGATCATGGGTGAAAAATAAGTCTTGAGAGAAACTTATAACTAGTATATTTTATAGTATATACACTATAGTATATACCAGAATATTTTTATAGTATATATACTATAAAATATACTACCTAATAGAATATTATTAAAATTATTATTATTTCTGCCAAAAATAAGTATGTTTACTATACTGAGTAATTGATTTATTATTTCTGGCAATACATTCATGGGAAATCAAGCACACTATGCATCACTCATGGTACTGATGAACTGACGATTTAGACTAAACAGATCATTATTACCTTTTCTTGCTCTTCAAACTGGGGTCTGGGTAAAATATTATCTATTTCTTTCTACTTTTATGGTAAAGTGAGCCGAAGGAAAGACTGAGGCATAATAGAAAAATGCTATTTTCCTGAGGCATTACATTTTCTGCAATAAATATTATCAGATCGTTTTTTCAGATAAAAGCATTTATTTTCGAACAATGCTCACTAAAACTTTGGTGCTTTTACATATTTATTC
The DNA here is from genome assembly GCF_028885625.2 of Pongo pygmaeus. Taxonomy (NCBI): domain Eukaryota; kingdom Metazoa; phylum Chordata; class Mammalia; order Primates; family Hominidae; genus Pongo; species Pongo pygmaeus. Next base: position 81,998,282 of record NC_072388.2, read on the forward strand.
CAAGCCTTCTGCAAATAAAGAAGTATTTTCCCTCAGTACATCAAATTCTCTGTTGAGTTTCTGAATAGCTTTCATTACTTATACATATTAGAATTTCATTCAAGGATTTCATTGTGAAAAAATTATTGAAAAGCATTTGAAAATTATTCTATTAAAACAAAGATGCATGTGATTGTAGAAAAAAGGCATATATTCATTTGCTTTTACAGGTCAATGAAAATTTGAAAGAAATTTTGAATGTTATAGCTCTTTTATAATTTGTCTAGCGGGCTTTCTGTTTCTTACGAGAAAGTCCTCCCAAAAAATTGTTGAAAAAAAAGAAATTGTGTGCTTATCCCCAAAATAAATAACTCACTCTTCTCAGCCTTTTATTATTCCGAGTGAGACTTCATTTGAATTTTGTTAATAAAAGCAGAAAACTATGATTCTTTGGTAAATGTGGGGATAAAACAGTAGGTTGGCTACAAATTTATTCTAAAATATTTAATGGACCCTTACCCTGATGTAGGCCAAATAGTAAGTGCTGGGATTCGTTCAGTGTCTGTTTTAGAGTAGATCTCAGGCTATAAAATGGGATAGAGATGTAAGCAAATGCAGTTATGACATTCTCTGGCCAGTCACACACCATAAAATATATTTTTCTGATTTTAATTAAAATGTAATTTAACATTTGTTTCCTCTGTGGTGATAGTGATGTCATAGCGAGGTAGGGGACCAGTAGGACTTAACTCCCGGACCAGATTGAAAACCGGCTAAAACTGACAAGGGGCCCTGAAAGCAACCCCTGCTTGTTGTTGCTGCCCATCAGCATAAGACATTCCCACCAGCACCGCGACAGTTGACAAATTCCATGGCAACACCCAGAAGTTACTGGCCATTTTCTAGAGATTTCTGAATAACCCATGTCTTAATTTGCATGTAAATAAAAGTGGGAATAAATACAGCTACCTAAAACCCATAGAAGTACCCCTATGGTACTCAGTGCAGTGCCTATGAGCTAGCCCTGTTCTGCAATGAGCAGTCAGAGAACTGTAACACTGCCACTTCAATAAAGCTGCTTACTTCTACCACGAGCTTGCTCTTGAATTCACTCCTAAGTGAAGCCAAGAAGCTGCCCTACATCACTGGCAAGTCAACCAGTAGCTTGAGAAGAGGTGGCGAAAGGCAGCGAGGTAGGGAGAGTGGACAAATGATGAGATGTTAGCAATAGGAGATGGTCAGCAAAGCAGGAAGGCAACTGGCAACCCAAGCTCCGAGGGTTGTAGTATTGAGTCTGTAACATCAAAGAGCTGCTAATACTGAACAGCTGGAACACTAACCAAAGGCTCTTTTCAGGGCCGTCATCTTTCCTGGCAGGTGGTGGAGCCAAGCTAATGGGCAAGCGGCTACAATACTGCTGCCTTGTAGAGGACTCACTGTTCTGGCTGGTGAGTGATGGGTCTGCACTGTGGTCTACCCGTGGCAGCTGAGCCTATCCAAGCTGGGGGGTACCTGAGGAGACCATCACCCAGTTCTCATGTTGGAGACTGGTTGACACAATTTTGGCTCTTGCAGGTGAGTGTCCCCTCTGCCACCCCCTTCAATATCAGGTGAACCAGGAGACAGAACCTCTGTCTAGGTGGTCAATTTAAAGTCCCCCATCATTTGGGTGCCCTGGACAGAGGCACATTTTGCCCCATCCCTCAATCTTTTATTCTCTAATGCCATTTTATTATTCCACCTGCCATTTTATTATTCCACCAGCCATTTTATTTTCTGCCCTGGATGTGTGTTTCATTTGCAGTAATTTTGTTTTCAGCCCCTGCAAGCTATATTTTGACAAATGTTTAAGGCAGGATCTTTATTTGTGAGAGGTGCCCCAGTTTATTGACTCCAGGACACTGGAGTTATGTTGTTTTGTGACCCCAACTTGGCATTTGGGGCTCACTGTTAGCCCCCACTGGATGTTCTGGAGTTTTCAGCCTTTGGTGAGGAGACACTCATTGGCTCTTACTTGGTTGCTCTGGGTTTTTTGGCAATGGTACTGTTGTCCACCCGGCTGGATGCTCCAGGATTTTCAGCACTGACATTCCCTCTAGAATTGAGGGGAATTTCCCCACTCCCTTTGGGGAATCTTGGTGTCACCTTTTTTGACCTGAAGTTAGAAGTTGTTATTTTCTCTAACAGCCAGTTGTGGGCCCCTCGCTTGTGCTGTCTTCTTTTCTGTCCAATAAACTGCCTTGTTCAAGCTCATCTTGGTTAAAGTGGCAAGGGTTTTTCGTTTTCTTTTCAGTTTCTCTGCTACTGGGAGAATTCCATGGCAAGTCAGGGTCTTCAACGTCTCCCCTTGAATAATGTTGTTCACCTCTTAACTTTCTCCCTTCCACAATAACCTTCTGTTTCTTTTGGTCCCTCTTTGTGAAAACTAAGATGCTTGCTTTTCTCTCTGTAGCATTTAGATTCATCATTCTACTGCCCACTCATAGCGCATAATCCATTTTTGTAAAGCTTTGTTACTTATACTTACACTTTCTTTGCAGAAGATGGAAATTTAAAATGGAAAATAACTAGGCTTTCATTAAACTTAGGCAAACTAAAAACAATTTCTGTAGAGAACCTTATTTCGTATGGATACAACAGTGAGCATCTTAGAGGATTTGCCACTAGTGTGTCTTTGAGGCAACTGGAGCAAATTCAAATTAGATGGTCTAAATAGGAAAAAAAAAAAACATTTTCTATTGCAACACTGTTTGGGTCCAATACAAATTGGAGCACCAAGAGGTTGGCCTAAACAAGGTTTTTAAAGTTATAATGCTATTTTACAATTAGACTTATTCTGTAAAAGGAGAAGGAAAATTGGGAGAAGTTCCTTATGTGCAGGCTTCAATGACTTTCCACCAGGATTCTGACTTACAGGATAGCTGGATGATGTGTCTGGCTCATGATACTCCCAGGCACCTAGAAGTTGTCTCAGATATCCTAGACGACTGTCTCCTAGCTGCTCCCCCAGAAGGTCTACACTCCCTTCAAAGCTTCCTCAGTCCCCTAGTTCTGAGAGAGGACCCACAGGTTATCTTGCACAGGATTCCAACCCAAGGTGATCAGGCACCCATCTCCCTTATGTAACTAGCCCTAGCCTATAGCTCCCACTGCCTGAGGAAATCAGCCCAACCAGTACCACCAGGAGTGGGACCCCTATCAGCCCTTAAAATTGAAGCTGTGTTCATTGTGGGAGGTAGCCAGTGGAGATGGGGGAACACAGAGTGTACGCATCTTTTTCCATGTCCAATTTGGCTTTATGCAAGGGGAAATTTGGCTGGTTTTCAAAGGATCCAGGGAAATTTACAGAGGAGTTTATTAAGTTGGCCATGTCCTTTGATTTACCTTGGCATGGGTTGCAAATATTATTATCCACTTGCTGTACCAAGAAGAGAAACAAAAAAATTCTAGGTACTGGCCATAAAAGTGCAGATGGAGTGACCACTCACAACCAAGGCCATGACATTTATCATACTGGGGAGATGTAGGTCAGTGGCATTACCAGAGGGTTTCCCAATATCTCAAACACAGAAATAACATGCTAACTTGTTTAGTAGAATGTATGAAAAATTGTGTGGTAAGCAATTAATTATGACAAAGTTAGAGAAGTCAGGGGAGAAATGAAAATCCTGCTGTGTTTCTGGGCTCCTTGGTTAAGGCACTCAGGAAGTATTCTAATGTAGACCTTGACTCCCCAGAGGGATGAGCTCTCCTGGACATACATTTTAATACTCAATCTTCCCCTGACATTATAAGGAAATTACAAAAGGCAGCAGTGGATCCCCAAACCCCCATGAGCCAACTCTTAAGCATGACCTTTGGAGTTTACAACAATAGGGGTAGGGGGGAGGAAGAGATAAAAACCAAAATAAATAACCCAAAAGTGCAATTGTTAGCAGTTGCTTTAAGTGCTCTGCTACCTCAGATTTACCTATCCTGAGGATGTTTTGAGATCGGCATCTGGAATGACCAGACAAGAGCCCCTGACTCACCGGGCCCTGGGCCAAAATCAGTGTGCCTTCTGTGAGCAAGAAGGCCACTGGAGTAAGGACTATCCCTGGCTTAAAAGGGAGTCTGAGCCACCCACATCCATAATAACCAAGAGAACAGAGGACTGACAGAGCCTGAGGTCGTCTACACCTCTCACTGTACACATTACCATCTCCACAGAGGAGCCTCAAGTGACACTTGACATGGAAGGTAAAAATACTGAGTTATTGAATATGGGAGCAGCCTTCACAGTTCTAACCCACTACTTAGGGCCACTGCCTTCCCACTCCTTTACCATACAGGGATTGATGGCCAGCCAAAATTTAGGACATTCGCTTATCCCCTTCATTTCACCATGGACAACCATACATTTTCTCATAGTTTTCTGCTTATGCCTGAGTGCCCTATCCCCTTACTGAAAACACTTATTTTCCCAATTACAGGTCATAGTTCAATTTGGAGAGCCTCATGAGAAGACAACAGGGCAGGAAGGGGCACTTCTCCTAGCTCTAAGTACTTGCTTTAACACACACACACACACACACACACACACACACACACACACACACACACAAAGGCTCTTCCATGACATATTGCTTCTCAACTAAACAGCTCTGTTTGGAATATGAAAGGTACTGGTAGAGCTGTTAATGTACCCCCAGTCCAGATTATTTTAAAACTCAATGTTAATTATCCATGGAAAAAAAAAATCCTTTGAGACCTGAGAAAAAGAGGACATCCAGTCCCCAATAACAAATTTTCTAAAGTACAGATTACTACAATCCTGTCAGTCCCCATGTATCACTCCCATTTTTTTTTGTAAAGAGACCATATTGGGATTATAGATTTGTTCAAGATCTGAGGGAAGTTAAGGAGGCAGCAGTGCTAGTCCTCCCAATAGTTCCTAATCCTTACACAATATTGACCCAAGTCCTTGAAGATGGTAATTGGTTCTCAGTATTAGACTTGAAGGACACCTTCTTTTGCATACCTTTACTTCCAGAATCCCAGTATATTTTTGTTTTTGGATGGACTGATCCAGACATTCATGCTGCATCTCAGCATACCTTGACACTCCTTCCCCAGGGTTTTAGGGACAGTTTCCATCTCTTTGGCAATGCATTGGCAAAAGGGTTGAGGGAACTACTGTAAAGTAATGGATCCCTGTTGCAATATGTGAATGACCTATTAATTTCCAGTACTATTAGGGAAGACTATGACAGGAACACAGTGCAGGTCCTTAATGTTCTTGGAAAATAAGGGTATTAATTACCCCCACACAAGACTCAAATTTCTATACAGAAAGTTAAATATTTGGGGTTTATGCTCATTCCTGGGACAAGGACCTTGGCCCAAAAATGAAAACAGACTATCCTGGCACTCTAGCCCCTTCAGATGAAGAAACAGTTAAGAGCCTTTTTGGAAATGACTGTATTCATTGGATTTGAATTCCTGGGTTTGGGCTCATGCCAAAACCACTCTATGAAGCTCTATAAAGCAGTGATCATGAGCCTTTGAATTGGGATAATACCTGTCAATAGGTATTTTTAACCCTAAAAGAGAAGTTGGGAACAGCCCCTCCTTTGGGACTTCCAAATTTAGAAAAGCCTTTCACCCTCTATGTGGCTGAAAAACAAGGGAGAGCTTTGGGTATTATAGCTCAAAGACTCAGGTATAATCCCAGACAAGTGGCTTACTTTTCTAAACAGCTAAACCAGGCAGTGGCTGGATGGCCAGGATGCTTGTGAGTTGTGGCCACCACTGCTTTATTAGTAGAAGTAGCCAGTAAGTTTATCTTGGGACAACAATTTAAATTGTGCAATGGCCTGGAAAATCAAGTACATGGTATCCTAGTGGCAAAAGTGTCTAACAGGGGGCCAGTTACTCAAATATCAAGCCATTCTGCTTAACGCCCCAGATGTTATTCTTAAAGTATGTCTACTCTGCTACCCTGCTGCCAGATTTCACATCCCCAGAAACAGGTCCTTAATTCATTCACTCTTGTGTGGAAACCATAGAATGGACCTCCTCCTCTAGCAGGCCTGACCTCAAAGATTAACCCCTGCCTAACCCTGGTGTTGAGTGGTTTACAGACAGAAGTAGCTTTATTCATGAGGGCGTTAGAAAGGCAGGTTATGCTGTGGTTAGCCAGTAAGAAGTCACTGAGGCCAACACTTTACCTACCCAGACTTCTGCCCAAAAAGTAGAAAAATTGCTCTAATTAGGGCCCTCCAACTGGGAAAAGACTTAAGAGTCAATATATTTATTGACTCCAAATATGGATTCCTGGTGTTCCATGTTCAAGCAGTGATATCGAAGAAAAGGGGATTATTAACAGCCAATAGATCCCTCATACAACATCACTCTGAGATGTTGGAACTTTTAGACATTTCCAACTTCAAAAGGAGGCAGCAGTTATTCACTTCAGGGAACACTAAAAGGGAGATCCCTCTATTATTAGGGGAATTGTCCTCCAATAATTGTCCTGGCAGCCAAGGCCACAGCTAAAGAAACACTGGCATTCCAGGCTACTGTACTAACACCAGGAACTCCGACCATGCCAGTGGCACCATGCTATACACTTGAGGAAATTAAATGGGCAGAACAGAAAGGCTTACAAAATGATCCCTCAGAGTGGTTAATAGAAACAATAAACTCTCCCCAAAGCTGATCAGTGGGAAATAATTAAGCATTTTCATGATTCTTCATATTTGGGATGGGATTCTCAAATATTCTTGGAGAAGTAACTATTCTAGACTATAAGAAGGTTCACCAAGGCCTGTGAATCCTGTGCCTATAACAAGCCAGGAAGCCGCCCCATACCCCACCCCCCACTACTCAAACTTACACACCAAGGAACATATCCTGGAGAAGACTGGCAAATAGATTTCACTCAAATGCCACCTTACAGTGGACTAAAATATTTGCTAGTATTTATAGACACTGTCACTGGGTGGCTAGAAGCTTTCCCCACAGGGGCGGAAAAAGCACTGGAAGTATCCAAATTCTTACTTAAAAAAAAAATTGTCTCAAGTTTGGGATTACCAAAAAGTTTGCAAAGTGATAAGGAACCCTCCTTCACAGCTGAAGTGACCCAGCGGGATTCCTCAGCCTTAGGCATTATCTATCATCTTCACTCCTTCTGGAGGTCTCAATCCTTAGGTAAGGTAGAAAAAGCCATTCATGTTCTAAAAAGGACATTAGCAAAACTCTCACAAAAGATGTCAGAGGCCTGATGTTTCCTCCTACCGATAGCACTTTTGAGGAAGAGGATGGCTTCAAAGGGAAACTTAAAGCTTCATCCATTGAAATGACTTATGGAAGACCCTTTTTAACTTTAGACCTACTACCCTACTACTTGATGAAGACACCCATGGAATACTCACTCATATTATCAATTCAGGCCAGCTTCAAGAGGCCTTTCAGGCATATGGAAATGAAGTGTTACATCCTCACTCAAAGGAACAGAATAGCTTCCCTGTTCAAGCAGGAGACTTAGCCTTACTAAAAACGTGGAAAATGTATTCTCTGACGAACAATTACAACCAAATGGAAGAGCCCTTGTTGACTGTTGTTGAGCACCCCCACTGCTGTTAAACTCCAGGGAATTACTAGCTGGATGCCCCTCTCCAGGATTCAACCTGTTCCTTCTGAGTACCTGCAGGCACAAAAAGAGGACCTACGACCTACACCTGTAAACTTTTGGAGGGTCACCGCTACTCATTTAAAAGAATCAGCACTCAGCTAGAAGTGGTAACATGGTGCTGTGAAATGTGAATTTTCTCTTCTTCCTGATACTTCTTTTCTATTGCTTTGGCCAACTGCTTTCTTTCTCCTTGGAAAAACCTCCTTTATCTTTGTTGGGTATAGAGGCCACTCTAAAGCCCAACCAGACACTGTGACTACTGTTTGTTCCCCTGATTAGCATAATCCACTGTGAGTGAAAACAAAACTTCAAAGTACATATTTCAAAAATTATAGTGTCAGGGAATCAACTTAATGGTTGCTGTATTTGTCATCAATCCCCAGGACAGAGAGGTCCACCATCTGGCACATCCAGAAAAAGTTTACAGTCATGTGTCCAGACTTCCTAACAAACCATAGTGATCTCAAAGTATTTAGACCCCACTACTTGTTAGGCGGAGCTCTCTCCAACTTAACGGATTCCACATGGTATCTATATCTCCAGTATACTAATGATACTATTTTTTTGCACCCATTATTGTGCTGATAATACAAAAAGGAAGGTTTCCCTGTGATGCTCTGATCCAGCTCTAGTCACCAAGTTCCCAAACCACAGTGAGGTAAATGGGATTCCATTTGTAAGAGAGGAAACTATATGTGATGCCTTCTGCTGCATCAGAAAGTGCAAGAACAAAACAACCGCCTAATCTGGCAATGTGAGAATACAGCCCTCTCTGGAAAACAAGGACTGTTTAACCACCTCATTGGAGCAAGGGAAAAATATTTCTATATACCCAACTTGGCAGTAAAGGATGGACATCACATTTCTGTAGGGCCTCAATTTTCGCCCTAATAGGGCTCATTTTTGTTTGCGGCCATGAGTAGGAAGAAGTCCCACTCTATAACTACTTCTAAATTCCTGAGGAGCCACCTATTCTTTTAGGGATAGCTTTCCCTTGCATATCAAAATCGGAACAGGAGTGAATGTACATTGGCCACCTTTGCCCCATTAGAATTCACCCTCTATAACCCCGTAAGACCCAGGAGTATCAGAAAAAAATTAAGCAATATAATTCATACAGGCAGGTTTATGGCCATCCCACCCTGAGCACACCAAGTCTTGTCAGATTTAATTCTGGGAATCTGGGTGGCAATAGTACTAGCAACCTTCTTGGGGTGGATTTGCTATCCATGAGTCAACATTAAAAAACTTGACTCAAATCCTAGAATCACTGGCTACCAACACAGATCAGGCATTAAAAAGAATTCAAGAGTCCCAACACCTGCTGGCAAATGTAATCCTTGATAACAGACTAGCATTGGATTACTTACTAGCTGAGTAAGGTGGAGTCTGTGCAGTTATTAATAAAACTTAATGCATATTTATTAGTAATTCTGGGTAAGTTGAGATTAATATCCAAAAAATGTACAAACAAGCTACCTGTTTACATAGATATAACCAGGTCACTGATCCCAACTATATCTGATCGACTATTATAATTGCTGTCCTAAGTCTCACCTGGTTTTTAACCTTTCCTAGTACCTTTACTAGATATCTTATTACTATTAATTTTTGGCCCTTGCTTGTTTAACCTCTTAGTAAAATTTGTGTCTTCCATATAATATAATTCTGTGTAAAAACAATGGTGGTAGAAGCCTTCCAACCCATCCTACCTTCTGATCTGGAGAATAAAAAGCATCCTGCATTGAGTCCCTTGGATCAGATGTCCAGAGATTTTTACTCATCTAATGCTAGGCAGAGCCTACAGCCATAAAATCATTAGGAAGCAGTTACAGAAGATGGACCTCCATCTTTTTCCAAACCCTTTAAAATTAAGGAGGTGTATCCAATTTCTGAGTGGGGAATGAGGTCTGAGACTGGCAGGACTCAGCTGCCTACCAGATTGGAAACCAGCCACAACTGGCAAGTGGTGCTGAAAGCAATCTCTAGTTGCTCTCACCATCAATCAGCATAAGACATTCCCACCAGCATCAGGACAGTTTACAAATACCATGGCGACATGTGGAAGTTATTGCCCATTTCTAGAGATTTCTGAATAACCTGCCCCTTAATTTAGATGTAATTGCAAATGGATATAAATCCAGCTACCCAATAACCCATAGGCTGCTACTCTCAGTGCACTGACTATGGGCTAAACCTGCTCTTCAAGGAGCAGTCACAGAACTGTAATTATGCCGCTTTAATAAAACCGCTTTCGTCCACCACTGGCTTACTTTTGAATTCCTTCCTGAGTGAAGCCAAGAACCTGGTCTGTATCAATAGTGCTTATTTACCTAGCTCCACCAAATCATAGCTTTACCTGGAGTTGTGACTATCTTGCTTTGGGAAACTTAAACAGTGCTAATAGGTTGGGAGGAGGTAGAGTCATCAATTACTCTGTTGTTCATCTAGCCCCACAGGTCATTGAGGAAACATTTATTCCTATCCAGTATGAAAATTCATCAACACAGATTTTATTAAATTGCCCACCTTTCCTGTTTTCAATGGCTCAAATTTGATAAAGCGTCTTTCTCTGCTCATTATGTGTTCCTCTTGGGCACACTTAGGATGTGGTTTATGATACTCAAACTCCAGAAAGAAACTAGCTCTTAATTAGGGTTGAAGGATAAAGGGCAGGGCCGAGAAATAGAAGTAAATAGTAGGAGAAGTAAATAGCAATTGGCTAATAGTTTAATTATGTTATTACAACACAAGGAACTGCAATGGAGAGAGACAAGAGCTAAAAAAAATGAAAAAAGAAAAACAAATAATTGGCACACACAAAAGGGAGATCAGCTGTTGATGGGGGTAAGGGAGGAGGTAGTGTTCAGAGAAGGCTTCCTAGACCAAGAGTGAATGCCCAGTAAGACCTGCTGATTTCATCACTCTCTGTTTGGCTTTATTTAAACCCTCAACCTAACAAAGGTAAGGGAGGAGGTAGTGTTCAGAGAAGGCTTCCTAGACCGAGAGTGAATGCCCAGTAAGACCTGCTGATTTCATCAGTCTTTGTTTGGCTTTATTTAAACCCTCAGCCTACCAAGGGTCCTCTTGGTTTGATGTCTTTGAAATACACATACGTTCCCAAACTTTTTCAACGGAGAAGTTCATTTTTATAGACTAGGCCTATTAACTGGTTTAATATAGAATGTCTAAAACATTATCATATACCCTTGAAAATTTTCTTCATGGATTATTCTAGCCATATGGCAATGTATATCTAGGAGAACATAGGTTTTCAAATCAGGCATGTAGATTGAAATCTTAACTAGTTGTTGTTTACTAACTGAAGAATCTTATACAATTTAATTTCTCTGAGATTCACTTTTCTAATCTATAGAATTGGAAGATACATTTTTAAAACTTTGATAAAGATGTTGCTAGAACTTGATATAATAACCTTAATACAATGCCTAGCCGAGAACTGAAAGAAAATGGCAGTTTAGTATTACAGATGGTAATAATGATATGAAAAATAATGCCCTCCTCCTAAATAGAAGATACTCTATGGATATGAATGACTTTGGATATTACAAACTCTTAAAGAAACCACAATCAATCAAATGATTTTATAATCTCATAAAATCATAAAACTGAAAAGAATTCAGTTCCTTCACCTTCAAGTAATTCTAATAATTAATATACTTTTTTCACATTTCAGAAAAATCCAAAACTTTTAAGTGCAGAATAAATTAGCTATTTTTGTCTTTTGGAAACCTGACATTTAGCTTTGTAGCTGAATGATGAGTAAAGACATAATTATGTTGAATTTAGAAGAAAAACTAGCAAATTTTTCTTTTCTATATGATGCACAGTTCAGCAGCTCTACTCAGTATTTTTAAACATACTGTTTAAATTAAGTACAATAAGTATTTAATAACAGAATAAAAATATTAACCTACCAATATTCCATTTTAAAATTATGTTGCTTCCACCCTCTAATTAGTCTAATTTATAAAACAAGCTAAAATGTAACAGTTGTTACTCTATGTATATAAATCTTAATAATTCCTAGTGGAAAACGTAAACAACATGGCCTTGTCAGAGGTGGCTAAAATTAATCTCAAATTAAATATTTATAACAGATAGGTCCATAGACTACACCTAGGAAAATAATAATATAGCCATAAAATTATCCACAGTGTAGCTTTAGATTAACAGGTCTATAAAAGAACCTTGAAGTCTTTTGGTTTGACTCTATTTTTTTTTTTTTTCAGAAAAATATCCTAGCAATCAGAGATTAAAGGAAAAGAAAAAAAAAAAAAAAAAAAAAAGGCCGGGCACGGTGGCTCATACCTGTAATCCCAGCACTTTGGGAGACTGAGGTGGGCGGATCACAAGGTCAGGAGATCGAGACCATCCTGGCTAACATGGTGAAATCCCGTCTCTACTAAAAATACAAAAAAATTAGCCGGGTGTGGTGGCGGGCGCCTGTAGTCCCAGCTACTAGGGAGTCTGAGGCAGGAGAATGGCATGAACCCGGGAGGCGGAGCTTGCAGTGAGCTCAGATAGCGCCACTGCACTCCAGCCTAGGCGACAGAGCAAGACTCCGTCTCAAAAAAAAAAAAAAAAAAAAAAAAGTTAAAATCCAGATGTATGGCAAGAAAAAAGAAAAAGCAAATGTAAACACATAAAATATAATAAAAATTTCAGCATAATAAATGATATATAAATATATTCAATTCAGAATATCATACCCTGAAGATAATTATGTTCTGGAATTCATTCTAATCATAGTCTTGTTATATAGAGAAACATTGTTTTTGTTTTTTCTTCATTTGGGGACCTTGTATTTCTCCAGCTTCCTGACCAGCATTCCTACAGGAGAAGTAAAACCACCTAGGAAAGGGTGAATGAGTATAATGTATCGAAATTTTCTTCCAGATCAGGGAAAATATATAAAGTCTGCCCTCCAGCCACAGCGAACAGTGAGAAACAGAATAGAGGTTGAAGAAGCAACCGTGAGGCACATTTGATTTCACTTCTTTGGTTTTAAACTTCTGAAGAAGAGATGTGTTAGCTATGTTGTTTGAAAAACATGGGAGATTTTGCCCCGAGTTCTATTTTGAAATCTGAAGATAATCCCGCTCTATGGGGAGCTGTGCGGCAACCTGCCAGCACAAAGAGTGCAGGCATGTTTGAGTGATGAGATAGACTGAGGTACCATTTCTTGCCCTACGATGGTTCCTATGTGCATAGAAGGAAACCACAATATCCACATTCCCCGTGGGGGAAGTGTAAAGTAGCTGATTAATGGGTAGTTGAGGGGTGTGGGAGTCCGGAAGGGATATGTTTGCAGAGAGATGGGGAAAGTGTAAAGTAACTGATTAATGAGTAGTTGAGAGGTGTCGGTGTCCAGAAGGAAAATGTTTGCAGAGAGACAAAGCAAGCTTTTGTCCTAAAGCTGTAGGGTGAGCCATCAGGATTTAAGATTTAATGGGAACCACAGTCAGACCTTGAAGTGATACAGTGCCAGCGAGAGCTGAGATGAATCAGTCAGCAAGGGGAGGTGGGCCCTGCACTGGGTCGTTCTCTCGCCACGAAGATCATGGGTTGCATGTCACCGAGAGTGAACGTCAGCACGTCAGCCATCAAGAAGGCCAGTGACAGACTCTGGGAGTTACCTCACACACGCGTAGGAGGATCAAAAGAGTTTCATTGAAGAGCTGACCGGCTCACATAAGGACTAGTATCAGAAAGAGGCCTCTCCTCCATCCCCTGAACTCTGCTCTTTAAACCCCTGACAACCATACTTTCTCTTGGGTCCAGAATCCATCTTCGAGAAGAAAAAAGAAAGCAGGGGACAGCTTCAGCCACATCATGAAATTTGCCTTTGAAGAGACAGGATATTTATTCCAATGATGCTATGTAGATCAGGAAAAACTGAGATATCATTAATTGATTCTTAAAATATTATTCTAGCTTACTGCCTCCCAGCAATTAGGAAGATTAAATTACTGAAGATAAAAATTTTTATTTTAATTGTTTATCTGAGTTTTATGAACAAATTTGCTATCCAACTACAGTATACATTTTAATTTTCCAACATAAATGTATGCTTTGTGAGGGCAGGCATACATTTTTTTTTGGAATCGCATTTGTACAAACCTATAGCATAGTAGTTTAATTGTGATTTCAGCTATTTCCTTACATGATTCTTAATTTATCTGACAGATATTAAATTGGAAATAATCTGTTTTTAATCACCACTATTGCTATTGAATAAACAGATATCTTAAACATTTTAATATCTATCTGAGAAAATAAGAAAACTACATGTGAAAATATAGATTAAGAAACAACAAATATTTAAATACTAAGAAAATCAGCAAAAGCAGAGACTTCACAATTTCTCCATTTAATAAACTTTATCAATATTGTTCTGGGCTATTATAGAAATAATCCAAAAAATATATAAATAACAATTAAATATATTAAATTGAAAATAAACTACTAAATTTATTATGACCATTGAAACAAATAAATTATGAATAGGCACATTGCTTTTTCTGCCACTTGAAGAATTCACAAGATAAATAACTAATTAAATAACTTCTTACAACATTTTCAGGTACTTACGTGCTAAGTAGGCTATTGGGTCAGCTAGTAATATCAAGTTACAAGGTTGAACAGAACGTAGACTTATATAGTGAAGGACTGGCAGCCTGGTGGGAAGCAAGGCATGCTGGCACGTAGATAGAGCAATGTGGCAGGATAATGTGAAGAACGGTATATTGAAGCTCAATAGAACAGAAGCAAAAGCTCCTGACTATGAATGTTAGGGAAACTTTCAGGGAGAAGAAATCTGAGTTTGAATTCTGCAGACAAAATCCATGTCCTCATGAATATTATGGTAGGAAAGACACTCACACTAGCCCAGAAAGAGGGGCTAGTTTGATCAAGAAGTAGATACATTTTGAGAAAAATATTAAAACCTTTGTTGGGTTAGGCCATGAAAAAAGCCAATTCCAAGCCTAAGTAATTTTAAATTTAAAAGTCTTTATATTTCAACCGTAAGCAACATAAAGACTGAACTTTTGAAGACAGTGAAGACATTATTGAAAAAGGAAAGAGACTGTTCACATAGTTCATTCCCTAAAGGATCTGGTCATGTATGATGTATAAAAGTTATTCAAAATATTCTTAAATTAAACTTTCATCTCTGTGTTATCTTATTTCATGATTAAAGATTGAATTTGGCATTCCTAAAATCAATTACAATTTCATATGAGCTTATTTTTCTTGGTTAAAAGTCATCATAATGTATTTAATAGTATAATCAATTTTCTGGTTGCCTACTGAAAACTTAAAAAACACAAACTGTTTTATGCAATATTAAAGGCTCATGTTTTTAATGATAACATACTATTTGTAATTGCTGTGTTTCAGACATACTTTGAACAGTCTAATGTTTCAAAATACAAATGTGCTTTGAATGTTTCGCTCTTCAGCTTTTTTGATGTCTGCTTATGTCTGATTTTTCTTACCACTAAACTTCAAGAAAAATCACCTTATTAATGTTTATGGTGACTCCATGCTGCCAAGCCCAGTGACCCAGTGACCAATTCACAGGACATGTTACTTGACATTTCTTCAGCAGTTAATCAGGCTATCCTTCTTTAAACACTAACTTTTTTAAACTTGATTTTAGGTTCACCACATTCTCATAGCTTTCCTCCAATCTCACTGACTCCTCTGTATCAATATCCTTTGAAGAGCCCTCCTTCTCTTTGCAGCCTTTGAATGTTGCAGTGCTCCAGGGCTCACAACTTAGACATCTTTCTGTCTCTTTTCATTCATTTTCCTGAGATGTGTGGCTTTAAAAATATCCAAGACTTCAAAATTTTAATTTATTGCATGGAATTCTCTTGTATACTTACATATCTATCTATCTATTTACATTCTTACTCAAATGTCTAATAGGCATCTATCTTAACTATCATAACCTTAATATGGCTTTTGCCTAAAGTTTGACCTTTGCACTCATCTCTGTTATTTTCCAAGTGTTTTCAATTTTAGAAAACGACACTGCATTGAAAATATATCCCAAATATATTTTCTTTACTTCACTATTACTACCTCTGATCAAGCCACCATCCCTCATCTCTCGCCTTGATTATGTAATTGTCTCCTAGTTTGTCCCACTTCTGCCATATTTGTTTCTACCCATAGTATATTCTTCCATACAATAGTCATTGCGATTATTTTAATATAAAATCTTGTTTCTAAATCTCTTAAATTGTTCCAACTCCTTTCCATGAACTACTGTCTTCTGTATGATCGGGTTTTTGCTCCCTTCAAACTTTATGCCTTATTTTTCTCTTTTTTCTTGACATGTTTTAACCATGTTGGCCTCTTTGCTTTTTCTCAAATATGTTAAGCATATTTTCAACTTATTTTTCCTTGGAGAAACATGTTTCACCTTTTTGCCACATGTATGTCTCTGCTCACATAGCGACTTCTTTCCTTATCCAATTGGTCACAGATAGTCACTTACGTTTAATCTCTATTCACTATTCTTATTCATTATCTGTTCTTCCTACTATTTATTGCTACTTGGCATTATATATTTATGAATTTGTTTCTTGGACTTTTTATTTTTTCTGTCTTCCTTACTAGAATGTAAGAGTCAAGAAGAAAAAGCCTCCACCCACTCTTAGAAGAATAACTGAAGACCTAACTGGTTGCATGAATGAATGAATGAATGAGTGAATGAGTACATAATGCTGAGCTTTTTTGAATATTGTCTCCATCTAACCAGTTTCCTTTAAATAACTGTATCTTTGGAAGCCTAGCCTTAACGAGTCTCATCATACACCTTGAGAGTCAAGCCACTTAAAAGAAAGTTGTGCCCTATCATTTACAACACATTTAGTTTTTATTTTACTCGTAATAGTACTGTTACTGCTATAGAAACAACAATCTGCTTGCTGTGTTTTTAGAAAGTGCATACTATTTAAACAATATGCACTTTAGCAAAAAAATTACTAGAAAATATTTTGCCTCAGGATAGTATGATCATCTTATTTAAAAAAACTAATAAGATGGGCCACAAGAAGATTTTGGAGGAGGTTTTAAGATTTTTAAAAATATTTAGTTATTATTTTCCCAGAGCACTGAGAGATATTTTTTTAAGTGTCAGGTAACACGTACTAAAGGTGGTGGCTTGTCCTGATCTACAAAATACAAGTATTGGAAAAAATAAATAAACGGTTTTAACATCCTGGTAGCTTTTGAGAATTTTCGTGCCTTTGGCATAAAAGAACTATCATAGAATATGTTCAGCATTTGATTAGTATAAGAACCTTCAATATTAACTGGGAAGAACTTCTGAAAATTAAATGTATAGTGGATGTTTTCTCTCTCATAAAGTGAGTTAACTGGAGAAATATGATAATATATGGTTACCACTGTCTGCATAATTGACAGAAATATTAACAAAAGTTGTTTCTGGGTATTATTATCAAGCAGAATGAGGAATTAGGCAAATAATAATGAAATCCCTGGTGTTTTAAGTTTCAGCAAGCAGAAACAAACACAAATATTTCTTATACAACCTTACTTGAATATCCAATGATAATCAGGTTTCTTTTACTGTAATTTTTAAGGAAGAGTGTCTGAAAGTTATCACCCATTCTACAAAAGCTTGCACTGTTGATTCTTCATCTGACATGATTTGAAACTCTGGACGTCACACTTTCATCTGCTGCCAGCCATAGGGTCCATAGATCATATCATAACTGAAAAAGTTATCATGCAACTTGATACCTTGGCTACCTATATTAAAATGTAGAAAGAACATGTTTTAAAGCTTCTATGTGCATCTGAGGCTATCTGTATCACCATCTACCTTTTTCTTTTTGCCTAATTGCAAACTTATGATATTCACAAAGACACAAATCTTAAGTAAATTAACTCATCAAGTTGGTTTTGGCATGCCAGAAACCATGTGTGACCATAGCAATTTTCTTGAGTAAATCCCCTGAAAATTTGTTTTCCTTCACATATGCTTCATTTTTTCTGAATATTTCAAACCTAAATAAAGTCTACCTTTTATTATTTAGTTAAGTATACTAGGAGATAAATTACGCATAATTTTTGAATGCTCAATTGATAAAAAGATGACTCATAAAATATACAACTGTCTTGAAGAAATATAGTTTGTACAGAGTCAATAATGAAATGAACAGGCCACATTCATATACAAACCAACAAAATCCCAGCATCTAGATGTTAATGTGGACCTCAGGAGTTAACTAGGCTGAAGTCATAGAGTATATAAGAGTATGTTTGTGCTTTTTATACCATCTGCCATTTATCAGTAGTGGTTGATAAAGTATATGCCAATATTTAATTTTTAAGTGCTTTTAAAAATTAAATATTTCTTCCAACTATAATACACAATTATAAATGTATTTGGATATAAGACATTTTCATTTAATTGAGAGTTTATTTTTTAGTGAATGGACATGTCTTTTATTTGTAGAAGCTCCTTTCTTAGTATAATACAGAGTTTACATTGCACAACCAGGCAGCTTTTACTGGCTGATTACACGAATTTGTGTTTTCTAGCTATCCTTGGAAGTCTTTGATATTGTAGAACTGAATTGACTGGTGCCAAAGGGGAAACTTTTGGAAATCTCTGATATAAAATGTTCTTCTCTGAGTAAAAGAAATGCCCCCAGAAGGGGATTTTAAATCCATTTTGGGTCTTTTTGGCTGGTTGTTAACTCTACATTCATCATTTTGTCCCTATTTTATACGTAAAGTGCTTCAATAGATGTTTTTATGGGTGGTTCTTAACACCTGTATCCTCATAGATTAACATGTTCTGCTGATTAATAACATGTGCATTTCCATTGTTTATCTGATAGCATTTTAGATTGGTTTGTAGTAATCCAAAACCTTGCACCAGTTTAATCTCTTTTAAAAGATGATATATTAAAACCTTCAATGTGAAACGCAGCATGTTTGTTTCTGGGCATATGAAAATGAATAAAATATACGTGGCTTTATACTTTCTATTTCTACTGTAGATGAGAAAGATGCTAAAAATAACTAACTTAATTACCGGCACACTTCAGGGATATTGTGGGTTCTGTTCCAGACCACCACAGTGAAGCAAATGTAACAGTAAAGCAAATCACATGAATTTCTTGTTTTTTCAGTGCATGTAAAAGTTATGTTTACACTATACATACTGTAGTTTATTAAGCGAGCAATACCATATGTCAAAAAAAGTACATGCCTTAATTTAAAAACTAGCTAAAAATGCTAACAATGGACTGAACCATTGGCAAGAAATAATCCTTTCACTCCTGAAGGATCTTTCCTTAACAATGATGGCTGCTGACTGACCAGGGTAGTGGTTGCTGAGACTGTGGTCACTGTGACAAGTTCTTAACATGACAATAAAATTTGCTACTGAATTGATTCTTCCATGAAAAATTTCTCGGTAGCATACAATACTGTTTCATAGCATTTTACCCACAGTAGATCTTTCAAATTTGGAGTCAATTCTCTTCAACCCTGCCACTGCGTTATCAATTAAGTTTACGTATGTTTAAATCCTTGGTTGTAATTTTATAATTCTAACAACGTTCACAACATCTTCACCAAGAGTAAATTCATGCATAGTAAGAAACTCATATCATTCAAGTTTTATCATAAGATTGCTGCAATTCAGTCACATCTTAAAGTTTCACTTCAAATTCCAGTTTTCTTGTGATTTTTACATCTGAAGTTACTTCCTCCACTGAAGTCTTGAACTCCCAAAGTCATCCATAAGGGCCAGAGTCAATTTCTTCCAAACTCCTGTAAAAGTTACTATTTTGACCTCTTCCCATTAATCCCAAATGTTCTTAATGGCATCTAGAATAGTGAATCCTTTTCAGATGCTTTTCTGTTCCCTTTTCCAGATCCATCAGAAGAATCACTGTCTATGGCAGCTGCTTGTTTTGGCTGCTTTGATCATCTATCCAGCCTTGCAAAATTTATTTATTAAATTATAAGACTTGAAAGTCAGAATTACTTCTTGATGTGTGTGCTACAGAATAGGTATTGTGTTAGAATGCATGGAAACAACATTCATGTCCTTGTACATCTGCATCAGAGCCCTTGGGTAATTACGTACATTGTCACTGAGCAGTAATATTTTGAAAGAGATCTACTTTGTTTTCTTTTTGAGCATTAGGTTTTGAGAGTGGGCTTAAAATATGGAGTAAACCATGCTGTAAACCATGCTGTCATCCAGTCTTTGTTGTCCCATTTATAGAACACAGACAGAATAGATTTAATATAATTCTTAATAGCCCTAGGCTTTTTGAAATGGTAAATAAACATTGGATTCAGCTTAAATTCACCAGCTGGCTGAGCCCCTACCAAGAATGTCAGCCTGTCCTTTGAAGTTTTGAAGCCAGACATTGGTTTCTCCTCTCTACCTATAGACCTAGATGGCATCCTCTGCCAACATAAGGCTATTTCGTCTTCATTGAAAACCTGTTGTTGGGTGTAGTTACCTTCATCAGTTATCTTACCTAGATCTCTTGATAACTCACTTCAGCTTCTACCCCAACACTTGCTGCTTTGCCTTGCATTTTTATGTTACGGATATGGTGGTCTCTTTACTTAACCTCGTGAAGCAACATCTGCTTGCTTCAATTTTTTCTTCTACAGCTTTCTCACTTCTCTCAGCCTTCATAGAGTTAAAAAGAGTTAGAGTTATGCTCTAGATTAGACTTCGGTTTAACAGAAGGTTGTGGCTGGTTTGATCTTCTATCCAAACCACTCAAACTTTCTCCGTATCAGCAATAAGGCTGTTTCACTTTCTTTTCCTTTGGGTGTTCACCAAACTAGCATTTCCTTCATGAAAGTTTTCTTTGCATTCAAAGCATGCTGACTGTTTGATGCAAAAGGCCTAGCTGTCTGCCTATCTTGTTTTGTGACAATGTTTTCCTCACTAAGCTTAATCGTTTCTAGCTTTTGATTTAAAGAAATATGTGTGACTCTTCCTTTCACTTAAACACTTAAAGACCTCTGTGGGGTAAGTAATAGGCATAATTTCAACATTGTGTATCTCAGGGAATAGCAAAGCTTGAAGACAATGGAGAAATGGCGTTAGGGCTGGTCAGTGGAAGAGTCAGAACACACACGGTATTTATCAGCTGAGTTCTCCATCTCATATGGGTATTGTTTTTGATGCCCTCAAATTATTTCAATACTATCATCAAAGATCACTGATCACAGATCACCATTACACATATTATAATAATGAAAAATTTGAATATACTATGAGAATTATCAAAATGTGAAACAGAGGCCTGAAGTGAGCGCATGCTGTTGGGAAAAATGGTGCTGACATGCATGCTCTATGCAGGGTTGCCACAAATCTTTAATTTGTAAAAATTACAGTATTTGCAAATTCAATAAAGTAAAGCACAATAAAATAAAATGTGCCTGAATTTGAATAAAATTGTTATAAATATAATAAAAGGGCACCATCATTTTACAATTTCTGTTGTAAATAGTTGTATATACTGCATGCCACAGTCGAAGAAATCAACTGTAATCCAGTTACCAAAACAGAAGTCAATTGTAGCTGACATACCAAAGCAGAATTAATATTGTCAGTCATTTAAAAATGTGGTCATCTTAGGGCTTTTTTTTTTTTAATTAAATGAGCTCACCTCCATAGGCAAAGGAAAAAAAAAGTAGTATCTATGAAATGGCAAATGTGAGATGGAGAACATTTTATGCAGTGATTTTTTTATCTCACTGGCTTTTTGGATGAATTAAAGGTAACATAATGAATTGAATGGTGCCTAGCCACTTAAGACTGAAGCCATAACAAACTGGTTAACAGATGCCAACAGTTGTCTGCCGGCTTTGGGTTGAAGTTGATAGAACATTAGATGCATACAAAATTAATTCCACTCTGTCAGATTTTCTTTATTTTTGTTGTCATTTTTGGATGCTTTTATTTTCTCTAATGTAACTGTGATCTTTGTAGGCAACCAAATAAACAATGGATGTGTCCTATTTTAATTTTTTATACAAATGACATGTTAAAAGATCACATACTCTTTGCTTCTATAAAAAAGTTTAATAAATGAGGAAAACTATTAAATTTTAATAACTATTGGTATATTTTTCCAGCTTTATTAAGGTATGATTGACAAAAATTGTGTGTATTTAAGGTGTACAATGTCATTATTTTATATACATATACATTGTTAAATTATATCACAATCATGCTAAGTCCCATAGTGTATGGGCACTTAGATTGTTTTCATAACTTGACTTGTACAGTAAATTAATGGTGCAATAAAGATGAGAGGGCAGATATCTCTTCAAGATGGTGATTTTATGTCCTTTGGATATGTACCCAGTAGCAAGACCACTGGATCACATAATAATTCTATTTTTAATTTTGTGAGGAGCCTTCATACTTTTTTCTATACTGGCTTTAATAATTTATATTCCAACCAACAATATGTAAGAGTTCCCTTTTCTCCACATCCTCATCAACTTTATGTATTGTCTTTTTGATAATAGCCATCCTAATAGTCATGAGGTAATAGCTCATTGAATTTTAGATTTACATTTCCGTCATGAATATTGATGCTGGGCACCTTTTCATGTATCTGTTGGCCATTTGTACGTCTTCTTTGGAAAAATGTCTATTCAGGTCCCTTGCCTATATTTTTAATCAGGTTATTTGGTATTTTGCTATTGATTGTATTTTGGGCATTAATTCATATATATATATGATTTGTAAATATTTTCTTTCATTCTGGAAGTGGCCTCATCATTGTTGATTTTTTTCTTGCTGTTTGAAAGATTTAATGTGATGTAGTCGCATGTTCTCATTTTTGCTTGTATTTTCTATGCTTTTGATGTTATATCACAAAAATCATCTCAAAGGTTATGAATATTTTCCTTGTGTTTTTCTCCTGGGAGTTTTATCAATGCAAGTCCTACATTTAATTGTTTAATTCATATTGAGTTGATTTTTGTGTATGGTGTAAGGTAAAGATTCAATTTCATTCCTTTGCATATGAGTATCTGGTCTTTCCATTTATTGAAGAGACCCTCCTTTTCCCTTTGTGTATTCTTGGCATCTTTGTTGGTGATTATTGACTGCATATGTGTGGGTTTATTTCTGGGCTCTCTATTTTAGAATAGACTATACCAGTATATATATATATATATATATATATACACACACAGACACACATACATGTATATGTATATGTATACATGTATGCATATGTGTCTATTTTTATACCAGTACATATACCAGTACATATATATGTGTAAGAACACACACACATATATATGCACACACGTATATGTATATATGTACGCATATATGTCTATTTTTATGTTAGTATCATACTGTTTTGATTAATAAGACTTACAATTTGAAATCAGAAAGTGTGATGCTTCCAACTTTTTCTTCTTTCTTAAGATTGTATTAGCTACTTTGTGTTTTTTGTGTTTTCATATAAAAATGTTATAATTTTTTCTCTTTCTATGAAAAATGCCAGTGAAATTTTGATAGGATTTGCATTAAATCCGTAGATTGCTTTAGTACTATAGATATTTTAACAATATTAATTTTCCCAATCCATAAACAGGAGATATCTTTCCATTTATTTGTTTCTTATTCAATATCTTTTAACAATGTCATAATTTTAAGTGTATAGAACTTTTACTTCCTTGATTAAATATATTCCTAAATATTTTTTATGTTACTGTAAATGGTATTGTTTTCTTAAATTCTTTTTCTGGCAGTTTGTATTTAATGGATAGAAGCACAACTTGAACTTCTGATTTTGTTTATGTGTTATCTTCCTGATTTCAATGAATTGTCTATGTTTTCTTGTAGCTCACTAAGCTTCCTTCAAAAAATTGCTTAAAATTCTTTGTCAGGAAGTTCATAGATCTCCATTTCTTAATGGTTAGTTACTGGAGAATTACCATGTTTCTTTGGCAATGTCATGTTTTCTTAGTTTTGTGTGTCCCTTGAAGTCTTGTACTGTTATTACATTTTTAGAAAGACCCATCTCCTGCAGTCTTTATTGAATGGTTTTGGGAGAGAAACACCTTTATCAGTCAGCTCCTTAGGCATTTTGAGGTTCTTTCTTTCACTTTCTCCTATGAATGTAGTACTTCACCGTTTTGGTTCCCTCTTGTGGAACACTTAGGCATTACTAATTCAGACGGAGAAATCATTGCAAGCACAAATAAACTAAAGGAGTAATATACGTAGTCTCTGATCCAAAAGTACAGTAACCATTTATCCTAGTTTTCTTTTTCATCTAGCTTAGATAAGTTGCCTTGACTTAGTTTAGCAATTAGCACTCTCAAAACTGTCAGCTTGGATCATAAATTATATCACCTGTTGTGGATCTTTAGGGAAAGGATAAACTAGTTAACAAATGTTACGGACCAAAAAAATGGATATTCTTAAATAAAAAGTTAAATTCGATGTCTATCCACACTAAATATCAAATTCAATCAACACAAATATGGGAAAAACTATTTAGCATTACATAGTGAGGGTTAAAATGGAGCAAATGATCACTGATTATCTCTTCAAGCTTTGGCTCTGGTTCTCACCTTAGAGTAAGGATGTCTTTCTAGTCGGTCTGCTGGAGGGGGCACTTTATCCTCACTGGTCTATCAAGTAGAGATATCTTTTGTGACTGGACCTGCCTGGAGCAGCACTTTCTTCTTTTTTTTTTCCGAATTCTCACAGAAGTGTTCTAATGTGCTAGCTGTGGCCCAAATTGAATTTTAGTTCTAGTTAGTTACTATCTAAGATCACTTTAATTTTTGATGCTATAGTTATCACCATTTACTAACATTTTATTCACTATTCTTTAAAGTCCTAAGTCATTTTTATGTGTACTATTCCTAACCATTATCTTTCATCTTATTATTTTAGTCTTATTGGTTACTTAGGCCACAGCATACGCTTTTTAGAGGGCACTATTGTACAAAGCAGATGACATATTCTGAAATTATACTACATTCGAAACCTGAATTTGTGACTTTGAGAAAGGTACTTCATCCTTTGACTTCCATATCCATCAAACATGGATAATAGTAACACACATTCCATATTCCAGGGTTGTAGTGAGAATTAAATAAGATAACCTATGTAAAAACTCTCAGTATTGTGTTTCACATCTAATAGTGTTTAATGAATGCTCTCTTTCATTCATATTATGTTTGTCTTCATTAAATTTAATTTATTATATTAATCTCTTCTCTTTCACCAGCAAATACAGTTTTGTTTTCAATTTTGCCATCTATTGTAGTCATGATTATATTATTCATGTATGCAATATTTTGAAGTAGTTTCAATGTAATCATACAAGTCATTGAATCAAAGTGTAGAATAGTAAAGGGTCAAAAATCAGAGTTCATGTTACCCTGAAACATACCTCACTTTTGGTGAATGTCTATCAGCTCACATTGGAGATGATTATTCAACAAGTAATTAATATATTTATTTTACTTGAATTTGGTGTATAGGGTAATCAATCTAGTCAATTATCACTGAATTGTTATCACTTCTATCCAATAAAAAAAGAAGTCTGAGTGACTGAGAAAGGGTTTCAACAAGGTGTATATTGAGTTTCTAAATAAATCACAGATATCGAAGGAGTGCTCTAGGACACTGGTTAGGATACCTTTTTTTTCTTGTTTTTTTTGGGGGGGGGTGGGGTGTTAAGACCTCAAAAGCACAGACAACCAAAGCAAAAATAGACAAATGGGATTATATCAAGCTAAAAAACTTCTGGACAGCAAAGGAAACAATCAGCAAAGTGAAGAGACAACCCAGAGAATGGGAGAAAGTATTTGCAAACTATCCGCCTAACAAGTGATTAACAACCAGATTATATAAGAAGCTGAAATAACTCAATAGCAAAATGTAATAATAATGATCTGATTTTAAAATGGTCAAAACATCTGAATAGACATTTCTCAAAAGGAGACACGCAAATGCCAAACAGGTACATGAAAAAGTGTTCATCATCACTAGTCATCACAGAAATGAAAATCAAATCTACAATAAGATATCATCTATCCCCAGTTAAAATGGGCTTTATAAGAAGACACACATTAACAGAAGCTGATGAAGACACAGAGAAAGGGGAACGCGCATACATTGTTGGTAGACATGTAAGTTAGTGCAGCCACTATGAAGAACAGTATGGAGGTTCCTCAGAAACTACAAATAGAACTACTATATGATCCAGCAATTCCACTACTAGTATAACCTAAAGAAAGAAAAGAAATATATTGAAGAGATATCTGCACTCTCATGTTTACTGTAGCCCTATGCACAACAGCCAAAATGAGGAATCAACCTAAGTGCCCATCAAGGAATGAATGAATAAAGAAAATGTGATATGTATACATACTGAAATATTACTCAGCCACAAATAAAAATCTAATCCTGTCATTAGCAGAAACATGAATGCTGGAAACTATTACATTAAATGAAATAAGTCAAACACGGAAAGACAAATATTGCATTTTCTCACTCATATTTGAGCTAAAAGAAAAGTGGATCTCATGAATGTAGAGAGTAAATATGTGGCTACCAGAGAGCAAGAAAGAGAGGCGGAAATGAAGAGAGGTTGATTAATGGGTACAAATATAGTTTGATAGAAAAAATAAGGCAATGTTTGATAAATCAGTGGGGTGACTATAGTTTACAATAATCTATTGTGCACTTCAAAATAGCTAGAAGAGAAGAATTAAGATGGCTCTTACATCAAGAAGAAAACAAATAATTATGGTAATTGACTTCCTAAGTACACTAATTTAATCTTTACAAATTATATGAATGTATTAAATTATCACATGTACCCCCAAACTATGTATATTTAATATGTATCAATAAAATTAATACAAAAAAGAAAAATCTAAGTGCAGTAGCATAAAAATAATATAAAATACTGTTGTGATGTTCATACTTCAAATATCCTTATTTCAGGAATACAGTGTTAAATCTCCATTATGTCTGGATACCTAGTACTTGACATTATTTATCATGGTACCACAGTTCATCACTAGGTTTATTGGAAACTGTGACAAAACTAAATTTTTTCTCCTTCATGTTGCCTGCTAGAAAACATCAAAGGTATTGGCTTAATAAAACACTTATTTATTTTTCAAATATTCAATTATAAATCTGAATACATACACAAGAACAATGTTTCTGAAGGGACATGCAACTGTGACTAATTTACTTCTTCAAAGATCCCCTGAGAGCTGAGCAATAGACTAAAACCTTGTGCACTACCTCTGAATGCTATGATTATATTGAAATTTCCTGAAAGAACAAATACATAGAAAGAAAAAAGTTCCCGAAGACATAGAGTGTGTGACTATCTTAACTCTGAAGACTAGCTTTGAATTCTGTCAATCCTTCCAAAATTAGGGAAATACAGAATCCTGATGTTAAACTGAGATAATTTATAGGAATATATAAAGCAAATTACAGTACTTCAAAACAAAACTCCAAACCTGTTGATGTTGTTTGCCCAACAAGTTCCTACTGGAAGGATGTAGCAAAAATATATTCATTACGGAATGTAGTTTCTGTTTAAATAAGCAAAGTTAAAAGGAACTAAGCAATTGGCCAGGTTCAAAACTTACAGCTTCTATTGAGTCTTAGTGTGGCAAAAATCCAAAGGAAGGAGACAAGGGCATGGTACTTATCCAAGAACCATTTGCTGTGGAAAGCCGGCTTGTTGTAAGTTTATCTTCTAAACTTAATAAGCTCATTACAAATACTGCTTCTTCCCATCATTTTTTTCTGGTATATTAGACATTTTTTAGAAAGATAGTATATCAACTATATTAAAAACAATTTTAGAGGATAAAAATGAATCATCTGTAATATTTTTAATAAAATTATTATTTTAAAAATTGTATATTCAGAGGGTACAGGCACATGTTTGTTATATGGGTATATCGCATCATGGTGGGTAGGCCTCTAGTGTAACCCACATCCAAATAGTGAACTTTGTACCTGGCAGGTAATTTTTCAACTCTTAACCCCCTCTTACCCTTTTCCTTTTTGGAGTTCCCGATGTATATTATTTCCATATTTCTGTCCATAGGTATCCTTTGTTTAGCTCTAATACGTAAGTGAGAACATGTAGTATTTTATTTTCTGTTTGGGAGTTATTTTACCCAGAATGGTGGCCTCCTGCTGCATTTATTTCACTGCAGAGGACATGATTTTATTCTTTTTTATGACTGCATAATATTTCATGGTATATATGTACCACATTTTTTAATCCAATCAACCATTAATGGACACTTAGATTGGTTTCATGACATTGCTATTGTGAACAGTACTGTGATAAACATAAGAGTACATTTATCTTTTTTAATATAATTATTCATTTTTTTGGGTAGATATCCAGTAATGGGATTGCTGGGTTGAGCAGTAGTTCTATTTTTAGTTATTTGAAAAATCTCTGTACTATTTTCCATAGAGGTTGTAATTTGCAATCCCACCAATAGTGTAAAAATGTTCTATTCTAAGTCCATGCCAACATCTGTTATTTCTGACTTTTCAATGATAGCCATTCTACGTAGTGTTAGAATATATCTCATTGTGGTTTTAATTTGCATCTCTCTGTTGATTATTTATGTTGAGCATTTTTTTCATGCGTCTGTTGCCCACGGTATGTCTTCTTTTGAAAAATATCTGTTCGTGTCCTTTGCCTAGTTTTTAATGGAGTTGTTTGTTTTCTTTATGTTGAGTTGTTTGAGTTCCTCATAGACTCTTAATACTAGACTTTTCTAGAGGCATAATTTGCAAATATTTTCTCCCATTCTGTAGGTGGTTTGTTTATACTATTGATTATTTCTTTTGCTCTCCAGAAGCTTTTTAGTTTAAAGTCCATTTTTTTGTTTTGTTGCATTTACTTTTGGGGTCTTTGTCATAAATTATTTGCCTAGGCCAATCCAGAAGAGTCTTTCCTAGGTTTTCTTCTAGGACTTTTATAGTTTCAGGGCTTATGATTAAGTCTTTATCCATCCTGAGTTAATTTTTGATGAGGAAATGCCTTTGTGTATGATGAGAGATGAGGGGGTCCAATTTCATTCTTCTGCATATGGCTACCTAATTTTCCCAGTACCATTTACTGAATAAGGTGTCCTCTTTCCATTGTCTATTTTTGTTGATTTTTGTCAAAGATTAGTTGGTTTAGGGTATGTAGCTTTATTTCTGGGTCCTTTGTTCTGTTCCATTGATCTGTATGTCTAGTTTTGTTATCAGTATGATGCTGTTTTATTTACTATAGCCTTGTATTGTAATTTGATGTCAGGTAATTAGATGCCTCTGGATTTGTTCTAATTGCTTAGGATTGTTTTGACTATGAGCTATAGTATTGTCTTTTCTATTTCTATGAAAAATTACACTGGTAATTTTATAGAAATTGCATTGAATCTGTAGATCTCCTGTGCTTTATTGTCACTTTAACAATATTGATTCTCGCAATCTGTGAGCATGGTGTGTTTTTGTATTTGTTCGTGTCATCTACAATTTCTTTTATAAGTGTTTTGTAGTTCTCTTTGTAGAGATCTTTCACTTCCTTGGTTGAATGTATGTCTAGGTATTTTATATTTTTAGTGGCTGTTATAAATGGGATTGAGTTCTTAATTTGATTCTCAGCTTAAATGTAACTGGTGTTTAGAAAAGCTTCTGATTTTTGTATCCTGAAATTTTACTGAAATCATTTATTAAGTCTAGGAGTCTTTGGAGGAATCTTTAGTGTTTTCTAGGTAGACAGTTATGTCATCAGCAAACAAAGGTAAATTGACTGCCTCTTTTGCAATTTGGATGCCTTTTATGTAACAAAATTATTTTTATTCTTTTTCATATTTCCTCATTCTATAAATGTGAAAATATATTTTATGTAGTCAAAATATTAATAAAAATAAGATTTCATGCACTAAAATATTGTATTCTTACTGCTTTTCATGTTATTTTATAATCACATTTGTTGCTTCATGTTAGTTCATCACATATTGTAAAATGTAGCTATAAAAACAATTATGAAAGACAGACATTTCCTCACTTTTAGATAGTTAAAATGGTATCATTTGTTTTACTAGTTCTGGCACTGGCATAGTAAATAATATGGTCTGAATATTTGTACCCCCCCCCCCGAGATTTGATGAGAACCCAATCACTAATGTAATGGTGCTAGGAGGCAGGACCTTTGGGAGGTATTTAGTTCATGAGGTCAGAGCTCTCATAGATGAAATTAGTGCCCTTGTAAAAGATATCCCAGGATGAATCATCTATTTATGAGATGGGCCCTTACTAGGTACTGAATCTGCCAGTACTCTGATTTTGGGGTTTCCAAACCCTAGAACTGTGAAAAATAAGAGTTGCTTATAAGATACCCAGTCCATGACATTTTGTTACAACTGCCTAAACAGACTATGACCAAAAAAAAATCAGTATTGAAAAGGGAGGTGGTGCTGTAACAAATATCTAAAATGTGAAAAGTCTTTGGAACTGGATAATGGGTAGAGATTGGATGAGTTTTGAAGTGCAGTCTAGAAAAAGTTTATGTTGCTATGAACAGACTGTTAAGGGTGATACTAGTGAGGGCTCAGACAGAAAGCCTCAAATTTCAGAGAATACCTAAGTAATCCCGAACAGAATGCTATTATAAACATGAAGGATAAAGGCCATTATGATGAAGTTTCAGACAAAAATGAGAAATGTGTTATTGGAAACACAAATAAGAAAAGGAAATTCTTATAATGTGGCAAAGAACTTAGCTATATTCTGTTTGTGTCCTAGTGTTCTGTGGAAGGTAGAACTTGTGAGTAATGAAATTAGATATTTAGCTGAGGCTATTTCTTAGTAAAATCTTGAAAGCTCAGCTTGACTTGAGTGCTTAAAGTAAAATGCTAAAAGAGTATAATGCTTAAATGTTACATTTTTAATCCAAAGGGAAGCAGAGCTTAGCATTTTTGAAAGCTCTCAATTTATCCATATAAGAAAAATAGGAGAAATCTTTTTCAAAAGACAACAAGGATATGTCCAAGCTACTATTTAACAGGGTGATTTCTGTGAATTTTCCATGTCAACAGAAGCCAGGTGCTATTCATAAATGCAATAGAAGAATGAGCCCAAAGGCATTTTGGAGATTATTAGAGCTGACATTTGCATCACAGGCCCAGAGTACAAGGGCCTAGGGGATAGAATAATTTCCATGCTTTGCTCCTGACATTCCAGGGCAGCACTCCTCACTCACACCAAGTGTGGCTCCAGTGGGCTCAGATGTGGAGAGGGCTATGGTGGCTGCCCTTTCAGAGGGCACAGCTGATAAACCTCTGCAGCACACATGCACAGAGTATACTAGCAGTGGGACCATGGCTATCTACATCTATATTTTGAAAGATGGAGGCTGCCAGAGACTTGGGTGCACTACCTAGGCAGAGGCACCTCAATGTAGGGACAGAGTCCCAACTAATGGAGTGCCTAGTGTTGTGAAGATCCTATTTTTCTTTCACAGCACCAAACATGTATTTTAAAAAATTATCTACTGCCTTGAGGCAGCAGTAAGAAAAAGTGCTTATTGTTCAACAGTGTGATGTAAAGCAGTGATAAGAGCTGCCTACATCCTCTCCTGGTACAGTCAGCACCTGTTGAAGTCCTATTGATTTTAATTCAAACCTACCCAAGGTGATGGTATAGTGCCCCCTCATGCCTTCTCTGTCCCTCTGTCAATAATTTGAAATGTCAACCATTTGGAAGGATAAGAGTCTGCAACTTCCATTATGATCCCTCAGGAAAAACTATACCTAATACAGTATGTGTGTGTGTGTGTGTGTATGTATGTGTGTGCTTACACGGCTGCATAAAACCTACATAAGTATTTGTATGTACATAACACAAACTTTCAGCTCGTATTCTTATTTGCAGTTCACTGTATCAAGAAAAAGTTACAGAGGATGGAGCTATGACTACAAGTTACTAGAATTCACTGTGGACCACTCTCAAAGGAAAGCCATTAAAATGGACTTTTTAAAGTTAGGTTACCTTTATTATTTAGAAGACTTAGTCCTCAGTAACTAACAACCATTAGGCAAAGTCCCAAGAAAGAAATGCAAGAGGGAAGGCCAGAGAAATGCATATTTTTTTTATTAGTTTAGTGAGCTTTGTGTACAAAATTAAGTTTAGTTCTCTACTGGACTAAATTAGACTATTTAGTAATATGAGAGGTCTACTTATTTGGTTATAGGTAGATCTACATCCTGAATTAAAGGCAGTCTTGGTGTTTTGCCTTTAGGCCATCACTCCAGTCTTGGCTCTTAAGCTCTAATTTTCCTGTTCATATTGAAGAAATGATGGTTCCCCTGTAGTATTATAACTGACATAATTATTAAAGCATGAACCATAAGAGATATTCTGAGAGTTTTTTCTCTTAAAGAAATGAAAATGTGAAATTACGGTAGTTATATTATTCCATTAATATCAGTGTTAGAAAAGCATTGAACAGGCTAGTGGGAACGTAGATTTAAAAGAGAAAATCATTTCTTAACATTAAAAAGAAGATGCCAGGTCTTAATAATACATCAAAAATCAATAATTGAAATGATCTATTCCAAAACATGTTGTCCTCAAAACACTAGTCTTTTATTTAAGAAGGTGATCTGCTTATTTCAAAAAGTGTGATGCTGCTCCATCTTTCTGCACTTCCCTAAGAAGTCACAATAATTTGATGCTTACGTTACTGTTCAAAACATTTTTTCAGTTTTTATGGAAAGCTTTGATGCTCCAAATAAATCTCATTATACAGTAGGTCAAAGAGGACAATGCCTTTCACCAAAGAAGCATAACACACCAATTAGCATTTCATCTATTGGAAGTTATATATATAGTTTTCCTTCAATAACTCCTATCAGTACCTACAATGTGCCCAGAATATGTGATAGGACTATGTAGGTGTGTTTTCAGTGACAGGAAAATAGACCTGGGATAGGTAAAATGTGCTGAGAACAAAGGGTGTTAAAGTTCTATCATTATCATAAAATGCTTTGTATTATTAATAATACTAATACTAATGCCTATTATTAAATAGCTATTTTATTCTATGATTTCTTCCTCTTGAAAATATGTCATAAACTAAGACAAAATGTTAAGTGAATTAAAGAGAGACCTATTCTGTTTCTTCCATAAATGAAGCTGGAAATCTAAGCTTAAAAGACTAGATTCCAGCTTAGAAGAGGGCACCAACAGCTATGCATCACTTGAGGTTGTTTAAACAGAGTGCCAGCCAGAAGCATTCTGCAATGCATCAGCAACTTGCCCTCTATGAGAGGGTTCTGACGTTTGTGGGAGCTGTATGCGCATCTACAAAGCTGAAGTTCACTCCCCAAGCACTTGGAGTCTGCTTAAGTATCGCATTATTTTTGACTGAGTTCTGATGAAAGTTTCCTTTCTGTGATTTTATGATCTGCATCAAAGTTGAAGTCATGATTGCGAGTCTTATTTTAGATCTACTGTCACCTGGAGAACATAATTCCCTTGGGATACTAGAAGAATTTTAAAAATTTACTAATGCTCATGTTTCTCCCATTTTGCCTAAAAAGTTCTACAGTGCTTTACCTTATATGATAATCTGATACTCAAAGGAATATCATGGCACACAAACTTCAAATTTGTTGCTTAGATAAATTATACTCCTTTATTCCAACTGAACTCACCTACTAGATTTGTGCAAATTGATTTGTTTTGTAATAAATATCTCAAAAAAAATTAGCAGAATTTCCTTTCGCTCTTTAAAAAAAGGGGCCGGGCGTGGTGGCTCAAGCCTGTAATCCCAGCACTTTGGGAGGCCAAGGCGGGCGGATCACGAGATAAGGAGATTAAGACTATCCTAGCTAACATGGTGAAACCCCGTCTGTACTAAAACTACAAAAAAATTAGCTGGGCATGGTGGCACACACCTGTAGTCCCAGCTATAGCACAGGCTGAGGCAGGAGAATCGCTTGAACCCAGGAGGTGGAGGGTCCAGTGAGCTGAGATCATGCCACTGCACTCCAGCCGGGGCAACACAGCGAGATTCAGTCTCAAAAAAAAAAAAAAAAAAGGCAGAAGTCTTGGACATATTTCTTTGTGCATCCTTTAGAGCAGTAGTGCATTATCTATCTATTGCTTCAAAACAGATTACCCTAATACTTCGTGGATTATAACGCTAAACATTTATTATCTAACATTTTCTGTGAGTCATTAATTTCATCATCGATTAGTCAGGTGATTCTGGTTCAGATTCTTTCATAATGTTGCTATCAAGCTGTTGGCCTGAGTTGCCATCAACTAAAGGCTTGATTGGGACTGAAAGGTTCACTCAAGATTGTCCCCTTATGTGGCTATTGGCACAGGGTTTCATTTCCTTGCTGGCTGCTGGCAGAAGAACTCAATTCTTTGCCATGAGGACCTTTCTTTAGGGCTGCTTGAGGGCTCGCAGGACATGACAACAGATTTTCCCAAGAGCAAGCAGTCTAAGAGAAAGAACAGGATAAGGCAGTTTCTTTTATGATCTAGTCTCAGAAATCACACATAATCACCTCCACCATATTTCATTCATTAGAAGCAAATTAGTAAGTATAGTACTTGTTTAAGATAAGGGAAATCAGGCTCCACCTTTTGAAGGGTGGAGGATTATTAAATAATTTGTCGATCTATTTTAAAATGACTACATGGTAAGAAGGGCTGGCTCTTTCTTAGAACTGGTTTGTATAATCTTCTTGAACCTGAAGGAGCACCTTTCTTCTCTACCTTAGTATTCAGAGTAGGAGATTTACACACTATGACAGAAACTTTAAATGCATAAGAGTTATAACTGTGTGTATTTAATAGAAGCAGTATGCAAGATTCCATGCAGAAATAAAGGTTGAGTACATAACAGTTTTCTGTGCACTGTTTCCAATACCAATAAGATATAGTTCAAAATCACTTACCTTAGTGTCACAGACAGAGATTTAAATATATGCAGCATTATTCCTAGTTGGAAGACGTTAGGCAAGTTACATAATCAGTTTTCATGTCAGTTACTTCATTTACTTAAATGGATTCTTACAATAACTCTGTGAAGTGTGGAATATTATCCTCATTTTATGAGAAGACAAAAATTGAAGCTCATTGCAACTAGAAAGTGGCAGAGTCAATGTTACAATCCAAGTTTAGTTGATGCCAAAACATCTTTGCTTTCTCCTGTGATTTCTGGAAAAGAGAAAACACTTAAAATTGGTCAGTGATGTAGCATATATGAAAGTGGAGAGTATTATTATTAATAAAGTTAGTATCTACACATAAAACAAAGTTTCATAAATAAAAATTATTTTTATTGAAGAACAATTAGTATGTGGTTACTTAAATCAACAGAATTTTAACTATCAGCAGACTTTCAAGATTTTTTTTTTATTTTTTTGAGACAGAGTCTCGCTGTGTTCCCTAAGCTGGAGTGCAGTGATGTGATCTTGGCTCACTGCAACCTCCACCTCCTGATTCAAATGTTTCTCCTGTCTCAGCCTCCCGAGTAGCTGGGATTACAGGCTTCATGACGCCTGGCTAATTTTTGTATTTTGACTAAAGATGGGGTTTCGTCATGTTGGCCAGGCTGGTCTTAAACTACTGACCTCAGGTGATCCGCCCGCCTCAGCCTCCCAAAGTGCTGGGATTACAGGCGTGAGCCACTGCGCCTGGCCTAAAGATTGTCTTTAACTTAAAACTTTGAGTTAGGGTATGCAACCAAGTAATACACTGCATTAAAATTATTCAGCCCTACTTATTGCCTTGCTCTGTAATTTCATATTAAATGTTGAAGCAGTATGAAACATTATGATTCACAGCTTAGTTCTAGTGACACAGTGCAATCAAATGTCAGCTCCAGGATGCCCTCGTTTAGTTTATACCTGCCTTATTTATTCAAAACCCAGTTTATGTGGTATCTTGATTATACTGTAAATAGAGAAAGGGATACAGGAAATGTCAGTTACATATTACAGACGCCCTATCCCTTTCATTGTATGCTGTATACCACTTTGAACCTAGTATTGAACACTAGCTTAATAACTCTGAATTGAACCAATCAAATTCAAAACATATTCTTGAAACTCAGATGAATTTCTGATAATTCAAAATCATTGATCCTGCTTTGAACAATGTAGGTTTTTCAGGATATTTGAATTTATTGAATATTTAAGTAGCTAAATTTTCTTAAATTCTTATGCATCCTTATTGGAAGTCTCAATTACAGAATCAAATACTATCATTGAAAGGAGCATCAACTCAAGAAAGCACAGAGATCAATGCCATGTCTAAGGATGCTGGTCTATTTCATTTAGGCTGCAGTTAGCTTACACTGGGCTTGAACAGGTTACTGAACTAATGAGTGTTTAATCTTATTGTGATTTATTACATGACAACTTATTGAGGCTGAAAAAGTGATCAATTTCAAAAGCTCTCCCTTAATATGTGGGAAGTAGTTTGCACACTGGGCAAGTATAAATCACAAAGTAATAAAAGTCATGTAAGATTGTAACCAATATAAATTGCTATATAAATATTAAATAAATTACACAATATTTTTAAGCTCTGAAACATCAAATCACTTTGCAAAGAACTAAATGTCAAATGACATGGTGTGTGTTTATGCATACTTCTTCTACGGGCCATTATTACAACTTTAGTAACGTTGCTTTAAAATTTTCATATACGGAGCATATTCACTTTTGTTATTTACTTTGCTTGGCTTCATTTTCTTTGTTTCAAATAGCAACCTTAATTTTACACGGAAAATTTTGAAATTTGGGGCTTGAGGCTGCTGTGGTGACTGGTCACTTGCTCTGTTTGGAGAAATTGCTAAAGAAGGTAAGGAATGGCAAGTACGTTACCAGAGGGTAAGAGTCCTGAAAAAAATAATGATACCCATTACAGTTACACCAACATTTGTGTGTAGGAATTTCGTTGATGTTCGAAGGCAAACTTAGAGAGTAAAACTACGTAAATTGACAATATATATCTTAAAGGGTAAATATGGAAGGAAACATGTCAAGAGGGAGACTGTCTGGGTAAGTAAGAGATTTTCAGCTGATATCAATAGAATGATTATGCCAATATATAGTGAATTCTTATAATTTTATGTTGCCTTGGTATCCATTTTGAATATGTTTACATTTTTTATACCAGAAGTAAAGCTTAGTCACTCTTGAAACAGTTTCTAGTCCTACACCAACTCTCAGTTCCCCAGTGTGATCAATCCATATATCTGCCTTAAACAACTTCCCAGTGGAGACCACTTCCCTGTGTGACAGCTAGATACAGCCTACTTGACTGGCCCTGCTAATCTCCACATGCCATATGGATTGTGCAGATCAACTGTGACCATTTTCCAGTCACAATGTTACCTCTGGGACTTTGTGTCTGCTTGCTTTAAACCTACCAAGTAAAACTTCCCATAGGAAATCTGATTGAATAATGTCCTAGATCCCAATAAAGACATTGATCCATGGTCTCTTTCTCTCTGTCTCTCCACCTGCTCTTTAACCTTCATGTGTGTGGCCTCCAGACATGTCTATACCCCTCAAGATCTGTAAATAATAAGCTATTTTCATGTCATGTCTCTCCTAATCATTGAAAGGCTGCTCTCCATCTTAAATAGCCTAATTTAAAACACAGTGGTAATTATTACTATTATCATCATTATCACTGGTATTTCATGTTCCTACTATGTTGTTGCAGGTCTTTAACATAAGTATTTTCATTTTTAAACCTTACCCTCAATGAGATAGCTTTTTACTCTCATTTTTATAGATGAGTAATCTGTCAGGGCAGTTGAGGGAGATCACACAGCAGGTGACTAATGATGGTTTTACATAAACCCAGTATAGTCCTGTTCTAAAGACAATGCTGCAGATGTACTATCCCCTCTCCTGACTGCATCTGTGCCATGCCGTTTGAAACAGCTTGACTTTCTTATCATTTCAAGTGTCTTAGACCTCAAATATCTTCTTCTACTTTGCCCCCAGAGCACACAAATTTACCTCACATGCAAAGTCACTGATTGGCCTAGGGTGACTACTGTTGACTTAGCACAAACTGGGATTTTTTTTAAATTTTATTTTCTTGCACCACATTGACAGAGCAAACAATTTGCTGCTTCTTTCAAGGCTGGAATGGAGTACAGTGTTTATTTGTTTCCACTATATCTGACTAAAACACAGGGATAGAACTGGGTATGTGCTGGTGTTGAGAATGAAAAGGCATCAGAGAAGGGACTCCAGATGACAAAGGTATTTCAGAGCATGGCGTGTTACCAGAAACACGATGTTCTTTAGGTAAGGGAAAAGGATAAGGACATGAACGTAAAATAAAAACTATGAGGAAAATGTCTCCTAATTTTCAAAATTCGACAAAAGCAAATCATCAAGGAAGTTCATGGGGGCACTCTGAAGGACTGGCTGGGATTAGTACTAAAATTACAGAACGCAATTCCAGCATTTAACAGGAGTAGTAAAACAAGACATATCTGATCTGGAAACTAAGTCAAGGATTGCCTCGGTCCACAGAGAAAATTCTATTTGTAAGACATAATTGAAGAGGCCACTTCCTAAAATCAGAGTATAGAGTCAGAGAAATTGACTTGATTCCCAGCTGTCAATATAGCTATCTTTGGCTGACTTGTTATACAGCTGAGCAAGAGGAAGTTCCTCTTCCACAGGTAGAAACTATACAAAACTAAGTGATTTAGCTTTATGAAATATGCATCAGAGAAAGGCAGTTATGACATTAAGCATTTTGATGACAAACTCAATTTCTATTTTGACATTCAATAATCTGCAGATGCAAGCTTTTTGACAATAACAAGAAATCTACTAACATTATTTATAGTTGTATTCCTAAATGGTAAATGTTTGGATGTTTGCATGTTAAGTAAAAGTCAAAATAAAATAATTATTTCTACTACAAATGTTTTCAGAGTAGTTTTTGATTTTAAACCTGAATGCATTTTTTGCTGTTTTAGTTGTATCTTTGTTGACTGCATGTATCCTCATACCTAAGCAATTAATGTGAATTCATAAAAGTTGGTGTGTAATAATGTTAATAAAATGACAATAGCTATCATTTAAGGGCTTGATGAGACTGACTGTGATTAAGTGCCTAAACACAGAATTACCATACTTAAGCCTTACAACAGCCTGTCTTGAAGGTTACCTTTATTAATTCCTGGAGAGGCTCAGGAAATTTGTCCATAGTTTCAGCTAACAAAAAGGTATATTAGACTCACACCTAGATTGAAAGCCTTATTCTTATTATAAAATCTAGATACATGCTATGCCAATATAAGATTCTTAATCACCTTCAATTTCATTATGCAATTGTATAGAAAACAGTCAACTTTTCACTGGAGTGAGAGGGAGGACAATTATTAGCATCAAGCTGTCTTGTCCTTTTACCTACTCACAAAGACAATATAAAATTTAGTTAAAATATTACAATCAACTTGAGTAAAAAAGGCATCATCCATGGTTTTCTAATTCAGTATTTTCTTTATTTTGCTATTTTGAATCAAAATGTCTTTTTTATAAAAACTCAATATTTTTGCTTTTTTTTTTTACTTTTTAAAAGCATATTAGAAACATTTGAAGTTTTGAAAGGTTACCACAAGATAGCTGAAAAATTTACTTTATCTGGAAAGGAAAATCTTGGAACATTAGTGTAAAATGATTAAAGTAACTAAGCAGGAAAAACAAGATAATCCTACCAAATGAGTTAAATTTCACATGGTAATTGATTTTGCTGTTTCAAAATGTTTGTAAATGTTATAATATTGAGCTGGGCTTGATCTACGTTGCTCCATTAGATGTTTAATTTAATAACAATAAACTTTATTCTATGCTTTCTTCCTATTTTCCAGTACCCAATTTCTCAAAATTTTATGAAGGCCGGAAAATGTTTATTTACCACAGCACATATAAGACAGCTGGGATCCAACAAGTCTACAAGCTATCCAACTGAAGAGGTAGCCTCAGGTTAAGTTCTTTGGTATGAATTCTTCTGAGATTTTTAGAGGACCTTCTTGCTTTGTTCCTTGAGCCCCAATTTAAGACTATTGCTGGAATTAGAAACTAACAACAACAACAAAAATGTTCACTGTCACTTTGTCATGAGTGGCACAAGGTCAGACATAACCAGATCCATGCACATTTGTGTATTTTCACAGTCAGAATTTTACTATTTCAGTAATAGAAACCATGAGCCACATGGAGTTTTTTCCCAAGGAGGCAATTCTTCTTGGTACTACCCATCACTCAGCACTAAGATCCATGGGAACATAAGCTCAAGCCACTTCACAAGTCAGTCAATATTGCAAACCACACGTAATAGTATATTTAATCAATATATAAATGTTAGAGATTAAAATTTTAAACCAAACAGTATCATTTGACATCAAGAGAAAAAGATGATTAAAAAGGTGTTAATGAACCAGTCCAAGGAGAGTGACATGGACAAGGAGAGTGTCCTCATCCGATCCAGACAGTCATCAATGTCTTGAAAAGAAGAATCCTTGATTTAGGAAGGGTCTTCGGCAGCAGATATGAGATGCTGCTGATCATGAATGATGAAAAGACAGGGGCTATCAAGAAGGCCACGTCTAGCTGCTGAATTTCTGCTCATTTTATGGACCTTGAGTCCTCTGGTGAGAACTGATAGTAAAGGGTTACACCCTTATCTGATTTGGTATTATCTCTACTGACTAGGCAAACATCCGGACCCTATTGGCTTGATGCCTTTTGAAATGTAAGATGGAGTATTTTTCTAAGACAGACTCACTATGTCAAGGGAACTCACTTATTACATTCTGCATATCACATAATAATATATTTTCAAGAGGAAAGATGCCTTAAAAACAATCTACTTTCATCATTTGGTTTTAAAAATTGAGGAAACTGGGAAATGACATAATTTTTGACTTACTTGAAACTAATTTAGCTATACTACAGCCTAAATAAATGTGTTCCCTGAAAATTTGTATGTTAAATCTCATCTCTCAAGTTGATGCTGTTAGTTGATGAGGGTCTTTGGGGGTTGTTGGACCATGAGGATGGAGCCTTCATGAATAGAATTAGTGCCTTTATAAAAGAGACTGCAGGGAGATTCCTCTGCCATTCTGCCAACTTCAGCAAGAAGTTGGCCGTTTGCAACCCAGGCAAGAGCTGTCACTAGAACTCAGCTAGGCTGGCACACTGATCTGAGACTTCTAGCCTCCAGAATTATGAAATAAATTTCTACTTAAAAAAATACTATACCCAGTCTTTAGCATTTTGTTATAGCAGCCCAAATAAACTAAGACGGAAAATTGATACGAAGAAGTGGAGAGCTGATATAACAAATGCATTAAAATGTGGAAGTGGTTTCAGAACTAGTAATGGGTAGAGGCTGGAAGACTTTTGAAGTGCAGGTTAGAAAAAGTCTACATTACCATGAACAAATTGTTTAGGGAAATTTGGAAAAGGCTTAGAAGGAGAGGAGAAGCGATTTAGGGAGTCTCGATTGACTTGGAGAATACCTAAGATATTTTGAACACAATATTGTTAGAAATATAGATGGTAAAGGCCATTCTGATGAGGTTTCAGACAGAAATAAGAAACATGTTATTGGATTTCAGAGAAGAGGCAATTCTTGCTAAAAAGTGACAAAGAACTTGGTTGAATTATGTCTGTGTCTTAGGGTTTTGTGAAAGGGTAGAAATGGTGTATAGTGAAACTGGATATTTGACAGAGGAAATTTCTAAGCAAAATATTTATGAATGGCCTTGCCCCTCTTGACTGCTTATGTTAAAATGAGAGAATAAGGAAATGATTTAAAGACAGAATTGTTCATCAAAAGGGAAACAGAAATTAAAAACTAGGAAAATTCTCCGTCTATCCATATTGCAAAAATAAGAAAGCCTGTGTGAAAGAGAGTATGAGTGTGGTAAAGAGAATAAAGTTCAGCCATCTCAACTGAAGCTAGAAGCTATTCATCAAGACAATGTGGAAATTAGTCAGCCATGTAAACAAAAACGAGGACCTATTTTCTAAGACAATGGAAGAAAACGCAAATCATCAGTGCTGCCCCTCCTGTCAAAGGTCCAGCTTCAAGAGTTATATTCCTATGATCTTAAATGGGTAAAGCCACCGGCAGGCAATTCTGAGCAAGGAGATCTTTAGGCACATGACTTAACCCATGAAAGCTGCAGTTTGAGTTGTGTCCAGCAAAACTGTGGTCATTGGCTCCAGCAGGTCTAAAGGACAGAGGGCCATATTAAAAAAGAAATATATATATATATATATATTCTTGAGCCTTAAGGATTTAGATTTGCTAGAGACATTTCAATCTTCTTTTCTTTCAAATTTCTTTCTTTTTGAATGGGAGTATCTATCCTATGTCAGAACCACAATTGTATTTTAGAGGCACATTATATGTTTAATTTCATAAGTTCACAGATGGAGAACAATTTGCCTCAGAATGAATTGTACCCTAAGTCTCACCCCTATCTGACATAGGTAATATTTAGATGAGACTTTGGGCTTTAAACTTTTTAGTTACTGCTGGAACAAGTTAATACTTTGGAGACAATAGACTGAAATGAATGAAAAGAGTATTGCATCTGAGAAGATTATGAATTTTGGGATCAGGGACAATAATATGTTCTGAATGTTTATGTCCTCCCTAAAATTAATATGTTGAAACCTAAATCACCAAGTGATGGTATTAGAAGGTCAAGTCTTTGGGAAGTGAAAAGGTGATTAGGGCAGAGCCTTCATGAGTGGGATTAGTGCTTTTAAAAAAGAGGCTCCAGGGGGATCCCTCCTCACTCCTTCTGCCATGTGAGGTTTCAATGAGAAGACTGTCTATGAAACAGGAAACTGTCCCTCATCAAACACCCAATATGCTGGTACCTTGATTGTTAACTTCCCAGCCTCTGAAACTGAGAAATAAATTTCTGGGGTTTAAAAATTATCAGGGTATGCTAGTTATAGACGCTTGAATGTACTAAGTCAAGGTAGGATCCACATTTTCTGATGTCCAGGCAACAGTCAAATCCTATTTCCTTTCTTTCTGAACTTGATAATCAAAATTCAATGATACAAGTTTATTTTACAAATTGCCACATTTACATACTAAATTTTAAATAAGACTAATTTTATGAGAATCTCTTATCTTAAACAGAAGACACAAAAATCATAAACTGTTTAGGATTTTTGACCTACAAGTAGATTAATTATATTCACCCTTGAGGATTAAATAGAAATGAAAAGGAGATGTTGG
The DNA here is from genome assembly GCF_028885625.2 of Pongo pygmaeus. Classification (NCBI taxonomy): domain Eukaryota; kingdom Metazoa; phylum Chordata; class Mammalia; order Primates; family Hominidae; genus Pongo; species Pongo pygmaeus. Next base: position 82,041,352 of record NC_072388.2, read on the forward strand.
AAAAATGTAAAATGGCATTAAAATCAGTTTTTTTTTCAGCATAGTGTGAATATTAAACTTTGTGGAAATAGATAATTTTCATCATCATATTTTGTCTCACAAGTCCCCTGTAAAAAAGGAGAACATCTTTAAGGGCATCTGAAGTTCTTTTATATTCTCCCCCATACCCCTCAAAAATCATTTACATCTATATATTAGTTTCCTATTGCTGAGGTAACAAAATGTATTCTTTTATAGTTCTGGAGGCCAGAGGTCCAAATTCTTTCTCAGGGGCATTGGCTGGGGTAGTTCCTTCTGATGATTTTAAGGGAAAATTCATTTCTTGTCTTTCCCAGCTGATAGAAGGCACCCACATGTCTCAGTTTGGGGTCCCCTTCTCTGCACTACACTAACCTCTTGCTTTCCTTCCCTTCATCACAACTCCTAGTACCCTTCTGATCCCCTTGCCTCACTCTTATCAGGACCTTGCACTCATATTTGCTTTACTTTAATTATCTAGGTTAATCTCAGGATCTCAAGATTCTGAATTCAATCACATCCTCAAAATCTCTTTACCCACATAAGATAACATATTACAGGTGCCGAGGATTAGGATGTGTTGTTTTGGAAGGCGGCATTCTTCAGATTACCAGGATCTACCATGAATTTGATACTTAATCTTGTCTTAAAGGTAAGATTTTAAGTACTTTCAAACTACTTAAAACTACCTATTTTAGCTATCTTCATGGATTTCACAAGTATTGGTGTTTAAATCTTGTTCATTTTTCTGCTGTAACCTCAGTTGACCCTTCTAACTACATTAACTGTGAGTGAGTGAATGAGTGATAGGATTTGTTGCAACAGAAATCCTTTGATAAAAGGTCAGTATTAATCCTGTAAGCTAATGCATTATCTTAGTTGTTCATTAACAATCAAAATACGACCATGAACTGAGACATATGAACTTGCATGTAAAATTTTTCTCATTAGAAGATGATTGTTTCAGAAGCTTGTTGACTCCTCTACATTTTTCACATTCATACAAAAATTTGTGGTAAGTAAAACAGATAATACATGAGTAGATAAAAGTAATAATTAACCTTAATGAAAAACCTTAGGATAGGCATTACATTTCAAAACCAAATATTTTTAAATGCATATATTTCATATTTCATGTACTAATTTTATTCCTAGAGAAACATTAGTGCAGCCTAATTTTTTCCATGTTTTGTCTTTCATTTACTGTGTTCATGTAGATATGAGTCTAACACTCATAAAGAGGTATAGATACTTGCACTACTTTTCTACAGTTGTTTAGAATACAGAGATCTTATATGAAGAGAACATTTGTTGATTACATTTAAGAAGTTATGTCTTCTTAAACCAATATGAAAGAATATATATACATATATCTATATCTATATATATATATGTTTTGTAGGAATTTGTTACAGGCTGCCTATATGCATAAACCCGTGTATAAGATATTGGGAGAAGGAAGAGTCTTTAAACGTAAGTTGAGGCTTTGTCACACATATCTTTATGCCCCTGGAAATAAATGCTTCATAGCAACAAGCATATAAAATTAATATTAGATCATGAATTATGAGAAAGAAGGTGGCAGATGGATAAGGAGAAAGTGGAAAATGAGAGAATGAAGGAAAACTGGGATTAGATATTCTCTGTTCTAAGCTAGACCATTGCCATTATGTTAAATATTTTAAAGTTCATCTCCAGGAGCATGTTATCAATAGAGATCTCTCTGTATCTGGAGACCTGGTGGTAAGATTGATGAAAAGTTGAGTGCTTTTCAATTAGCATGGTTCATAGTAGACTTTCCTTTACCTAGAATAAGATCCTTTTAGTTTGAATTATTCTAAAGACACTAAAAAACAAAGGAAAAATAGAATGCAGAGTGGTCAAGTTTGTTTTCATAAAAAAGTGCCATTGTCTTAAATCAGAGCAAGTAACATCAAAAGAGAGACAGTCGATACAGAAGATATAGTTGGGAATAGTTTTTCCAATTAAAGAGGGTCACAAAATTCTCTTGCCCAATGTCCAAAAATTCAGAAGAAGAGCAGGGAGAGGTATAGGAATGGCGCGTGGTCTTGAAATCCTGACAGACTGACAGAACTAAATTCCAGGCTTTTCCTCCTCCAGGTTTCAAGATAATAGAGAATGCTGAAGCTTTATAGATCAAGCAATAGCACATGCTCATTTGTAAAAACTACTGCAATGACACTGTGTATGGTCCAATTTAACTCTGTCCTGGTCCATTCCCTTGCTGCATTTAGACATGAGCTGTGTAAAATGGATAACTGTAGTAATTCTTCACACAATATAAAAGGAAAGGTCTTCTCAAAAAACACTGTGGCACTTTGGGAGGCTGAGTCGGGTGGATAGCCTGAGATCAGGAGTCTGAGAACAGCCTGGCCAACACAGTGAAACCTTCCTCTACTAAAAATACAAAAAATTAGCCGGGCATGGTGGCAGGCACCTATAATCCCAGCTACCAGAGAGGCTGAGGCAGGAGAATCGCTTGATCCCGGGAGGTGGAGGTTGCAGTGAGCTGAGATTGCACCATTGCACTTCAGCCTCGGCAACAAGAGTGAAACGCCATCTCAAAACAAACAAACCAACCAACAAACAAAGACCATTATGGTAATACAGAAGGGTTTATTTGAAACCTGACTCTACTGCCTAAATGTAAATGGACCAAACAGTTTGGGTTTTCCAGTAAATTTCTAATTACCTATAAGATTTTATTCAACAATTGAAAAGATTAATTGTACAAAATCTATATGCAAGGCTCTAGAATCTGATGATAACAAGTTGAATACCACATTTTTCTTATACATGATAGGCTTATATTCTGGTTGAAAGAGGATAATTTTTAATAAATGTGATTTGCCAATTGTATAACTAAATTGGTTCAATTTTAAAACACTGCAAAACTGTTCTTATAAATAATTCACATGGAAGACATGGATTGTTAAACTATATGTCCCAGTTTTTGTTTAAAAGCTAATTTCTCCATGCCAATCTTAAAATAGAGATTATTTTTTGAGAAATAAAATTAGTGTGCATGTGTCAATTTCTTTATTTTTGAACATATAGTTTTTTGGATTTTTTGTTTTTAAACGAACGTGATTGACTTTTGAATACCCCCCATAAACCTTCTGGTACCATTTACACCTTCTTTAGTTCTAGATACGCAAATTATACAGAGTGAGTAAAAAAGAAGTCCAAATTATGCAGTGAACTTTGGAAAAGGTTCTATAATAATCCAAATTATAACGAATTGTCCAAAATAAATCTACACTTCATTCTTTCTGTGTTGACTCAGCTTCAAAGCCTGGAAAGGATTCACATTTTGCTCTCGTCTAAACAAGGTTTTGCCAGGTCTAACCAGATTAGAAAACTACCCTTCCACATTTGTTTTCCTTGGGTCACATATAAATGTTTGCAAATTATGTTATTACTCATTGCTAATGAGGTAATTTTTCATTAGCACATCTCCCCCTTTTAAATCTAATGCTTATTCAGATACTATCCTGCTCTTGTTTTTCAATGGCAGTTACTAACAATAATATAATTAAATAGATCCTAGTTTATTATTTTTAATAGGCTCACTTTTACAACCTTTTAACTGCAGGGTTTTTGACTATTTTTAGGCAATTTAGCAGAAAGTTAAGAGTTTGACTGTTATAGGCATATTCATGTCTTGGGCACAGACTATTTTTAAAATGACTCGAGATTTTGGCAAAAGGTGATTAACGAGGTCATATGGTTTCCGTACTTTCTTCTTAATTATAAAAACATTTCTCCCCTCATCATGGGAGCTTAAATACAGCTTAGATACACATTTTAAAATATTATTTGTTTCTTCTTCAATCTCTCTCTTTTTCTATAGCAGAAACATAAAGAATATATTTAGTTAAGTGTTGTTTTCCAAATTTTCAGATACAGTCAGAATTTGTAAGCAACTGTTTTTAAAGCAGTTTTTTTTTTCTTTTTTCTAAAGAGTAATGAAAATGGATATTTACTGATATGAGATTTTTCAATTACACTCAAATTTTACTTGAATTATTATGATACGTGTCACAGAAATGATTCAATTTATCAACGAATGTTATTAAAGCCATTTAAGCTCCTAAAGAAGCCATGACACTCTGTAGGTTAAAGATATAATTTAAGTTTAAAAAATGCAAAATTATTACAAAAATGTATTGTCTATTTTTAGTGTCTGGTATATAATAACATATAATAAATAATTGCTGCATAAATTAGTATGTATGAAGAACCATTAAATACAAAAGCTAAAATTGTTAGTATTAAATAACACTCACAAAAAGGTAATTATTTAGAGTGATGGATATGTTAATTAGTCCTATTTTGGTAATCATTTCACAACATGTACATACATTAAATACTGTACATCTTAAATTTTTGTCAATCATACCCAATAAAGCTAGAAAGAAACCCCAGAAAACCAAATGACCACTTTGATAAGACAGGATATTAAATATTTAATGGAAACATGGTGTTTTCCAAAAATAAAACTATGAACACAAAAACAAAAGAACAAAACCAAGCCTCCTCTTCCCACCTGTCACTTATATTTAGAATTGTGAATCTACAAAGAGCAGCTTCCTATCTTAAACTCATATTCAGGGTTAAATGCTTAAAATATTTGATTGAATAATCATTTTCACGTCTTTTTTTCATTGCTTAAAATGAACCTAAAATGAAAAACAAACATAAAAATGATTATTCAATGAAATATTCTTAGAAAAATCTGCATAGAATATGCTTCTTTTGGAGATTTATAACTCATACTTATAAATTAAAGGTCATGAGAAAGTCTGCAATAAACAAACTTGTTTAACATTCTTCAACCCCTTTGTTTAGGCTATATGTCCTTTCAACAATTTATGCAAGTTCTGTAGTAAAAAACTTGTTTAACCTTCATCAGTCCCTTTATTAAAGTTACATAGCCTTTAAACCTTTTATATCAAGTAATATTAGAGAGAAACTTTTTGGAAAACTTCTAAGAAATTTTGCAGTGGTACCTAACACAATTCCCTGATTCACAGTAGTTTCTCCAAACGTGTTCATTAAATCAGTGAATAAATGAATGAATGAGTTCAGGTTTGGGAAATTATAGAAAAGAAATAGCTCTTCATAACAGAACAAAAATAAAACTAATGTCTCTCAATCTCTTCTTCTCTCTTGCTTATATTCTTTTTCATTTTTTATCTCCCTTCGTATATAAATCTGTGTTGACTGACTGTCAACCCTTCTCTTTATAGACCCGTTTGAACTCAGACACTTATTGGTCCTTCTATTAAAAATGGACCCTATATAGAGATACGATTTCTATATTCAGTAGAGTAGAAAATCAATGCTCTGAAAAACTGGTAAAGCCCAGTAATAAGCCTGATATTGTTCAAAATAGATCACAAGAGTAGAGTAGTCTCCTTTTCTTGATACGACATGTGGAAAGGAGAAACATCATCACTGAAGTGCAATGCCTGTGCACACAGGAGTCTGGCTCAGGGCCAGTCTACCATAAACTACTTACAAATGGTATAATTAAAATTAATGAATGAAATGTTGAGCGGACTTTATATTCTAAAGCAATCAAAACTAAAATTTACTTTCTTATCACACCTTCTAGTAAAACTGGTTTTATGGAAACATTCTATTGAGAATTTTAAAGAGTGACTATTAAAAAGATGGACTGGAGTTAATTTATATTAGATTTACTTTTCTCTGATGGAGTTTTTTAAGTGGAAATATTTAAATAAAAACATGATAAATGTCCTCTATAGTAATTTATAAATTAAGGAGAAAGTTGGGGTCTGCAAGACACCTAGCCCCAGGGCTGTTTGTCCATTCTGACGCACCAGGAAGGCAGCAGCAGCAGGTTTTCACCTTATAGGTGCTATTAAGAAACCTCCACCATAAAGGTAGTATTAAGAAATAAAACAGCATACCTATTGTCTCAGCTACTCAGGAGGCTGAGGAGGGAGGATTGCTTGAGCCTGGGAAGTGGAGGTTATCGTGAGCCGTGATCATGCCACTGCACCCCAGCCTGGGCAACAAAGCAAAACCTGTCTTTAAAAACAAACAAACAAACCAAAAAACCAAAAACTCTATGATATAGAGGAAGAAATAAAATTAAAATATGCAATAAAGCAAGACCTGTCTTTTTTCAAAAAAACTCTATGATATAGAGGAAGATATAAAATTGAAATATGGTTTAGCAATTTATCTTAATGAACAGAAGTGTTTTATCTAGCCTTGTAAAGTAACATTTAAAAATTTTCATTGAAAAATTACCCCAAAATAGAAAACATCAAGTAGTTTTAATAAAATTTTTACATTAAATTAGATTAAATCTCACATGTAATTTAATATTTGTTTAGATAGTTTTACCAATTTCAAAGATGAGTGAAGTAAATAGACTGAAATTCTTGAGTTACTAAAATGAATTAAAAAAAAAAAAAAGGCGAGGTATGATGGCTTACACCTACAATCCCGCACTTTCGAGAGGCTGAGGCTGAGGAGGGCGAATTGCTTGAGCCCAGGAGATCAAGGCTGCAGTGAGCTACAGTCTAGGATCCTGCTAGTGCATTCCAGTCCGGGAGACAGACACAGAGAAAAACCCTGTCTCTCAAACAAACTAACAAAAATAACAACAAAAAACTTACCTCCTTACTCTCCACTGAGAAATCTCTATACAAATAAAATTTTTCTTTTCGTAATAATTATATATGCAAAAGATTATATAAACCATTACTTGCTTTTTTAAAACAATAAAAATAAAAACAAACATCCACTTATCCACAACATAGCTTTACCAGCAACTCCGAGGTGTAGAATATGCCTGACCTTGGTCCCATATCTTTTCCTTACATTCCACATTTTCTATGTCCCTAAAATAAATATTTAGGGACATAGAAATATGATTTTGCCTTTTGTGTTATTCTAAGGCCTCCTGTTACATTTCAATATTATTCTTGAGGTATTCGCCCATGCTACCACGTTATAGTACTCCACTGTGAGTCTATTGACTTTCTACATTTTCTCAGTGTTCCAACCAAAGTGGCATGCATGTTTTCATGAGCATCTTCTGGTGCACAAGAACTAATTTAGGGAATACACGTAAGAGAGAAATTGCTGGGGCATGAGTTATGAACATCTTCAAATATGCTAGATAATTCAAAATCCTTCTCCAGAGTATCTATAACCATTTATATGCCCTCCACAGCACATGAAAATACACATTTCCCATACTGGCACCAGTATTTGGGAAGACCTGGTCTCATAATATTTGCCAGACCAATGGATGTACTCCTTGCAGTTTTAAGAGTTTTCAAAATTAGTAATAAGGTCTAAGAATTGTCATCCTTCTATCAGCCATTCCAGCTTCTAATTCTGTGAATTTCCAGTTTATATCTTTTCACATTTTTTATCATGGTATTAGTCTTTTGCTTATTCATTATTCGTTAATTTGTTTTATTTGGATACTAATTATACTATGATTTATTTAGATACTAATATTAATAATAATTTGGAGTATAATGGTATATTTATACACCATTCATTTAAATACTAATTCTCTCGTCACTTACATGTATGCTGTAAATATTCTAGTCTGTGCCTTATCCTCAACTTTATGGTGGTATCATAATGTGATCAGAAGTTCTTAATTTTAATATAGCAAAATTTGTCAACTTTATGCTTTTAACATTTAGTTCTTTAGTGATCTTTCTTTCTTTCTTTCTTCTTTCTTTTTTGAGACAGGGTCTCACTTTGTCCCCCAGGTTTGAGTTCAGTGGTATGATCTCAGCTCACTGCAGGCTCAACTTTCCAGGGTCAAGGGATCCTCCTGCCTCAGCCCCCCAGGTAATGGGACTATAGGTGCATGTCACCATGCCTGGTTAATTTTTTTTTATATTTTTTGTAGAGATGGGGTTTCATAATGTCGCCCAGGCTGGTCTCGAACTCCTGAGCTCGAGCAATCTGCCTGCCTAAACCTCCCACAGTGCTGGGATTACAGGACTGAGCTACCACGCCTTGCTCTTTCTTTAATATTCCAAAGAAATAAAGATGCTCTATAATTTTTTCAAAATGTTTCAGTTTTGTCTATAGCATTTACTTATTTAATCTCTGTGGAATAAAATATTTTGTAGAGTGTAAGATAAGAATTCAATTTCATATTTTTCCCATATGAATAACAAATTGTTCTCACACCATTTACTGATTATTACCTATTTTTACCTGTGATTTGAAAACCCAGTGGTATAATAAATCAAGTTTAAGTATATGAGTGCTTTTGTTTCTGGGCTCTCTATTCTGTTTAATTATTCTTTTAGTTTACCTATGCAGGAGTATTACTTTATTGGGGTATAATTCTCATATCATACAAGCCATCCATTTAAACTATACAATCCAATGATTTTTAGTTTATTCACAAGATTGTGTAACAATCACTGTAATCTACTTTTAGAATATATTTATCCTTCTTAAAACAACCACATACTCATTAGCACCTATTCCTCAACCCTTTCTATCCACTACTATACCTTACTCCAGGCCTAAGAAACCACTAATCTACTTTCTTTATAGATTTCCCTGGTCTCTGCATTTAATATAGATTGAATCCTACAACTACAATATGTGGTCTTTTGTAAGAGGCTTCTTTTATTTGGGATAATGTATTCAAGATTGATCCATGCGTGTAGCAGTACTTCATTCATTTTTATTGCTGAATAACATCCATTGTATGGATATACTGCCTTATATTTATCTATTCATCAGCTGATGAACACTGGGTTGTTCCCAATGTTATAAATAATCCTGCTATGAATATTCATGTGCAAGTTTTTGTGTGGGCATATGTTTACATTTCTCTTGGATATATTCCTAGGAATGGAATTCCTGAATCATATGGTCATTCATGTTTAACTTTTGTAAAGTTAACTGTTTAATAAAGTGGCTGTACCATTTTACATTTCCACAAGTAATACATGACGGTTAAGATTTTTCTAATTATTATAGGTTTATAATATGCTTGTTATCTGGCAATGAGTCCTCTAAGATAATTGTTTTCTAGAGTTTCTTGATTTTTTTCTGTTCAATCTAAATTTTAGAATTTGCTTTACAGGTTCTACATGAATTCCCACAGGGATTTTGACTAGAATTGGATTGTAGATGATTTTGGTAGAAAGCAACTTCATTATCAAATTATATTTTCAAATCCATAAAGATGTTGCATCTCGACTCTTTACAATAGCAAAGACATAGAATCAACCTAAATGCCCATCTGGATTTGTATGATAAATGGGTTAAAAATGATAAACTGGATTAAAAAATGTGGTACATATACACCATGGAATACTATGCAGCCATGAAAAAGAAGGGGATCATGTCCTTTTCAGGGACACAGATGGAGCTGGGGGGCATTACCCTTAGCAAACTGACATAGGAACAGAAAACTGAGTACCCCATGTTCTCACTTAAATGTGGGAGCTAAAAGATGAGAACACATGAAGATATAGAGAGGAACAACACACCCTGGAGCCTTTTGGAGGGTGGAGGGTGGAAGGAGGGACAGGATAAAAAAATAACTAATGGGTACTAAGCTTAACACCTGGGTGATGAAATAATCTTTACAACAAGCCCCCGTGACACAAGTTTAGCTATGTAACAAACCTGCTCTTATACCCCTGAACTTCAAATAAAAGTTAAAAAAAATGTTGCATCTCTCAATAGTTTAATTATTCTTCAATTACTATAAAGTTTTAACAGTTTTTAAATGGTTATTTTGCATTTTTTATGGAATTTATTTCTAGCTGTATTTTTAATTTTTATTTATTCTAAATGGTATTTTTAAATGATTTATTTACATATTTAATAAATTTACAGGTAGCACTTACTCTGTGCCAGGCACTATTCTAAATGACAAACCAATATATAAATATTTGTGTGTGTGTGTGTCTGTGTGTGTGTGTGTTTGTGTGGTATAACTTCCCACTTGTGGCTTTTAGTTTGAATCAACTTCAATTTACTCACTGGTACTGGTTTACCATTTCAAATCAATTATACCAGTTTATTTAATAACAACATGCATCAATAAGACATTGTTTTTAATGATTAAAGGAATTTTCTTGAAGAAGTGTAGTTTTACTCATTTTTACTCAGACACTTTGACTCTTATTGAACTACTATTAAAAATCCTTGGCTGGGTGCGGTGGCTCACGCCTGTAATCCCAGCACTTTGGGAGGCAGAGGTGGGCGGATCACGAGGTCAGGAGATTGAGACCATCCTGGCTAACACGGCAAAACCCAATCTCTATTAAAAATACAAAAAATTAGCCAGTCGTGGTGGCGGCGCCTGTAGTCCCAGCTACTCGGGAGGCTGAGGCAGGAGAATGGCGTGAATCCAGGAGGCGGAGCTTGCAGTGAGCCGAGATCGCGCCACTGCACTCTGGCCTGGGCAAAAGGCCATCTCAAAAAAAAAAAAAAAAAAAAAAAAAATCCTTATTAATATAGCAGTGATTGATAAAATGGGGCAAAAGATTATGGGAACTGGAATGCCAAGTACCCCAGGATGTTTCCCATCATATATTTAGAGATTCATACAGTTGATTTTGATTTTTAAAATATAGTTTCTTTAGAAAAACAAAAAACTAGAAAAGTAAAACATAAAAAAAAATCTTTCCAGGTTCCCTAGGAGTGAATCTGTTCCTTGTCTCTTTTAGCTTCCAGTGGTTAATCCTGGGTATGATGTCTAATTCTGTGTGTCTACTTGATGGAGCCACAGCTTCCAGCAAACATTATTCTAGATGTATCTGTGAGGGTGCATTTGTTTAAGATTTGCATTTACATCTGTAGATTTTGAGTAAAGCAGATTTCTCTCCTTAGTGTGTGTGGGCCCTATGCAATCAGTGCAAGGCCTGAAAAAAACCCAAAAGTCTGACCTCTCTCATAAGAGGAAAGTCTACCAGTAACTTTTATTTTACCTATGGCTTTTAGTTTGTCTCAGCTTCAGTTTACTCACTGGCACGGGTTTACCATTTCAAAACAACTGTAACAGTTTATTTAATAACAACATCTATCAACAAAAACATTGTTTCTCATGATTAAAAGCATTTTCTTGAGGAAATGGATTTATACTCATTTTGATTATTTACTCAGTAAATAATAAGCGGCATATGATTATTGGCCTTTCCATTTCATCTGTAATATTGCTTTTTTCCTGGCTCTCCATCCTGACTGCTTTTGACTTTGAACTAAAACTGTTTCTTGAGTCTCCAGCCTGATGACCTCACCCATTAGATTTTGAATTCACCAAGTGATATGGTCTGGCTGTGTCCCCACTCAAATCTCATCTTGAATTCCCCTGTGTTGTGGGAGGGACTTAGTGGGAGGTAATTGAATCATGGGGGCAGGTCTTTCCCGTGCTGTTCTCATGATAGTAAGTCTCATGAGATCTGATGGTTCTGTAAGGGGTAATTTCCCTACACAAGCTCTCTCTCTTTGCCTGCTGCCATCCACATAAGACGTGACTTGCTTCTCCTTGCCTTCCACCATTATTGTGAGGCTTCCCCAGCCATGTGAAATTTTAAGTCTATTAAACCTCTTTCTTGTGTAAATTGCCCAGCTTTGGGTATGTCTTTATTAGCAGCAGGAAAATGAACTAATATACCAAGTCTTCACAATCACACAAGCCAATCCCTTAAAATAAGTCTCTTTCTCTGTATACATTTATATATACATTCTATTCATCCTGCTTCTCTGGAGAACTCTGATTATACACTGGGCTTGTGGCCTCATCCCTCTAATCTCTGCCTCCTTCTTCACATTGTCTTCTCCTCTGTGTCTGGTCTCCCTCTGCTTCTCTCTTTAAGGACATCTGTGATAGCTTTTAGGGTCCACCCAGATATTCCAGCATAGTCTCCTCATCTCAAAATTCTTAATTTAATCACATCTGCAAAGACTTTTCCTAAATAAGACAGTATTTACAAATTCCAGGGATTAGGTCTTGATATTTTGGGGTGGTTATTATTCAATGTACTACAACTTATAAGCACTACAAGCCTGTACATACTGTCAAATAGTTTAAGGTTAAGTGTTGTAGCTAATCCAAAAATGTACTTTTGTCTGGAACTAACTACAGCTTTGGAGTTAATTTTGTCAGATTCTTTCATGATGCTTTTTGAGAGTTAATATCACAAAGACACTCTGTGCATGTTTTGCTGCTGTTGTTTGTTTTTCCCCAGAGCAAGTAAAATAGTACTAGAAAAAACACACACCTTTTTTTGAGTTTTCCTGCAGTCCATATTGCAGATGGTAGGATGTAGAAGATGATGCCTTGTGGAAAACAGAGACTTTGATTCTAGGCTGACTCTAACACTTAACTTGCTATGTGACTTTGGGTAAGTCATTCTCTTGACCTCATTTTTCTCAACCTTAAAAGGTGTCAGTTTGGTTATACAATCTCTGTGGTACTTTGTCATTCTAATATTTTATGTACTTGGGTCTATAAACCTCCTTCTTTTACGATGATGTCTCTTGATGGCAGAATAGCTGATCCAGCTGTTTCTTATTATCCATCTCACCTAAAACCCAGGTTGTCTGAGTGAATTACTGGAATATTCTAAAAGTGATTCAACAATCTGACATTTTAAAGGGGACCAAATCATTTTGATATACAACCAACATATGTTAAACAATGTTAACCCATTAATATAACATATTTACGTCAAGCTAAAACACTATATATTTACACGAGTATTTAAATCTCAAATCACAGATGATAAATTTTCACACTGGGTAGATGATAAGTTGTAGATAAAACAATCAAGTTGTTTACTAAAAATATGCCAAAAGTTTAGGGTTTTTTAAATTAGCCAGGTATAGATAAGTGTTTTTCTTTTAATTAAAAAGCCCATGAATGCCATGGATCTTTGCAAAATTTCTACAGATAAGCAGAAATGTCTAATTTGCATGATGAGAATTTACAAGGAAAAGACTATTGCTTTTTAAATTTATATAGGTGTAAAATGCAAAAAGAAATTCATTAAGTGATTTTTTATGATAATAATAATCATGAATACTGTGTTGAGAAACTAGGATTTTAACATTAGTTTGCAGTGATGCCAATTATCCAGATTTTAATAGTTTTAATAATGTATTATTTTTTAAATTACGGTAGTGCTTTGATAAAGAAAAATCCTATTCAGCTAAAAAATAAAAACTATATTTGAGGACACAACAGTATACAATCAGAACACTATGAGCAGATATTTCAAGAAGATTCTTAACCATTTCAAACAAGAATAGGATATATCTTTATCTTGTTCAAACATTCCCCAACCACTTCCTTAATATATATTGTTATTTTCATATAGGAGCTGATCTTTTTGAAGTAAGGAGTTTACATTCTATCATATACAATATTTGTTTTTAGAAAAAAATTCAAATCTGTCTTGTGCTTTTTCTTTATATCTTACACTTTAATATTTGTTGACATTTTGAGTATTAATGAACTACATATATATTTATTTGCTGAAACTGCTCATAAAATGAGTTTCTTTGCCAAAAAACCCCATGAAATTCAGTTGCTTAATGGAGTTTCTTTATGTCGATATTTTAAGTGGACACATTGCCAGTATAACCAAACCAGTTTGTAATGTCTAGAACATGTGAATGAAAGGAAATTGTATGGAGGAAAGATCAAAGTGTCAAAATTGTCTGTAGAGTAAGAGTAAGAACTCTATTTCCTTTTTTTTTTTTCTTTTTTTTTTTGTGATGGAGTCTCACTGTCACCCAGGCTGGAGTGCAATGGTGCAATCTCGGCTCACTGCAACCTCCGTCCCCAAGTTCAAGCAATTCTCCTGCCTGGTCTCCTGAGTCACTGGGACTACAGGCGTGCACCAGCATGCCCAGCTAATTTTTGTATTTTTAGTAGAGATGAGGTTTCACCATGTTGGCCAGGCTGGTCTGAAACTCCCGGTCTCAAGTGATCCTCCTGCCTCAGCCTCCCAAAGTGCTGGGATTATAGGCGTGAGCCACCGCAACTGGCCAATGACTATTTTTTCCAAGACTCCTCTTAGAAAGGCAGTAAAGTGGCATCTAATAGCACAAGTAAATTGCCTTGGTTTGATTGCCGGCTACATCCCTTACTAGCTGTGTTAACACGGGGCAAGTTGCTGTGCTTCTCTGTGCCTCCATTTCTGTAACCTTAAAATAGAAATAATAACTGGATCTATGAGGATTAAGTAAATACTAACACTGAATAAATTATTAATGTAAGATATTGATATTATCAAGACATTAAGAATTACTCTTTTCCATGAATTTGAAGAATCTATATTCCATTTTCTAAAGGAATTTCCTATTTGTTTTACGGTTGATCGGACAGGTTGAGTTTTTCAAAAATGTTCACAGTAGTATTTATTGTTCCAAGTAGTCTTCTAAACATTGCAACTTCTTAATAAAAAGATGCAGTTTAATTCTCCTCGTGAGCATTGGATGGCATTAATGATTCATCCTAATGGATAGACAGTGGTAATAGAGATGTATGACTCCAAGGCTAACTTATGCTAGGCGGCAGAGTTACTTCCTCTTCCTCTTTTGCTCTTGCTCTGCATCTCTCTTTCAATCTGTTTCTCTTCTCTCTGTGTTTCTGAATGTTTACCCTTGAAACCCATTTCCCATGCTCTGAGGAAGCCCAAGCCACATGGAGAGAGCATAGTTGTTCCAGCTGACAGTCCCAGCTAAGGCCTTGCTGCCATCCTGACATGAGAGTGATCAAGCTTTCAGATAATCACAGCCTTTGAACCAACACAGCTGCTGCCAGGCAGAGCTGAGAGGACCTATTCTTGCCAAAACCTGACCAGATTGCATATTAATGAATAAAATGAATGTTGTTATTATTGTAAGCCACACATTTTGTGATAATTTGTCACACAGCCTTAGTAACTGGAATATTAGGCAATGCAGATACATCATGAATTAGAAAGTACTTGCAAAAATATAAGGGAGTCATGCATAAGTTGATTCAGCTTTAGGTAATAGTAAGAAAATTAGGATACAAAAATGTACAGACATCTCTATTTGAATTAGTGGGATATACAGCCCCAATATTGGCATCTGCAACCCCGAGTTTTACATTCCAGCTCCAATCTTACTTTGCTGGGAAAATTCGTGCATGTTATTTTTCCTTTCTTCCCTTGAGTTTCCTGGGGGTAAATATGGAAAATGCCTCATAGAACTGCTGAGGATAAACATGGATAATAGAAAGAACATAGTAAGGCCTTTGTAAATGTCAATTATTGTTTTCATTCATTCATCTGACAATATTTAATGAGTACCTTCTATGCTGAAGGCACTTCATAGCCCCAGGGAATACACTAGTGAACAGAGTGGACACAGTCCCTGCTCCTCAGAGCTTAGTATCTCAATATAAAGACCCACTACTTTGTTTGTTTGTATCATTTTTAATCTCTTATAAACATATTATTTGGGCCCTTTCTGGTGTATTAACTGGATTCCTTGGTTGTGTAGTTTAACCTTCCTCCTCATCATCTTCTTTCAACTGTGTACCCTCCTCAAAAATAATGATCTGTTCGTTTAGCAAATCTGAGCGCATTCATTTTAAACAAATCCTTATTCCCTATCCCTATCACCTTCAGAAAACTCCTATGTATAACTCTCTGTGATATTGTTCCTACAAGAACTTTTATTTTGTTTTCTGTTAACACATTTAAAAAAATATCGCTGAACTTCTACCAGATGCTGTGGACGTACTGGGAATCATTCGTGAGCAAGACAGCCTGTATTCAGATTAGTCACATTTCTCTCTCCTTTATTCTGATGTGTGTTCCCAAAGGGTAGGATCTTTGTTTTATTTATCTTTGTGCTCTCAGTATTGTCTCCGGAATGTAGTAAGTTCTCATTAGAAGTTTTTAACATGAATAAATGTTTAATTCTCTAAAATTAAATTTACTGTTGAATAGACAAATTGAGTTTGTCTTTCTCACAAATGATTCACTTACTGAAGTTCCCTATAGAATGGCACAATTATAAAAGAAATACTTGACATCCTTTATAACACAACACTGCATTAACTCATATACCATAGGGGTAGTAATTTATAATCTAATTTCGTAGCAATAGTGCTTAGAAACGAAAGATGGTGAAGGTAACCTTCTTAACCAAAATTATGCCAAATGTTTGGTTTGGAAATGAAATACACATAAGGGAAATTGAGTCGCTGGGAAAACTGGTATTTCATTGAATGTGAGATCAAAATAAGTGACATTTTTGAGAGGACTTAGAGGTGAGGGAAATTATTTTTCTTTTATGTGGTCTTGTCAGTCTTTTCTATAAGTGTTATGTGTGTTTTACCAGTTTACAGTGGCAGGATAATGGGGAAGGAAAGGTCAAGTTCACACAATCTGCTAGAATTTGATTTGCAACTTTTTTTTTCTAATTTGCCAACTGTTCAAATATTTCTGTGAGCTTTTTTATAAAAGAAAAATATAATTTTTCACAGTTGTCATTGGATAATTTGATTTATTAATGCCACTGAATAGGAAGTGACTAGATTTACACTTAGTGTGCTGCTGGGATTAGTATTTTAGTGAAAATGACTGTGTGTCTTAGTCTTGGACACCCCACAGCTTGCTGACCCATCCATTTCAAGGTAGTCAGGATTGTCTGTGGTTTTCTCTCTTCCAAGGTTTTTTGAAAATCATTTTTCTCTTTCTTTCTAGTATTCTACCCACACTTAAGAAGTTAGTGGGCAATAGTAAAACCAGAATTATCTGTACATTAAAGTGTCTCCCACACTTTCCCCAATAGCACTCATATACATAGACTCGACAGAGCCTGTTCAGTGTCACGCCAACTTGATGATGCTCAATATGACAAGATGTCTGTATATATCTGCATATTTTTCTACAGGATTAGACATAAAAATGGTCTTGGAGGGATGTCTACACTTTTATTTTTTGAAAATTTTATTAGAAAAGCACATTGTCAAGTATAAAGATTATCTCCCTCATATCAATTTAGATTTCATTTTTACATAATTATATCTTGATTGATGGCATCAAACATGATTGTTTTTTTAAAATCTAACTACAAAGCGTCATATTTTATTTTTAAAATAATATTTTATCAACTTCAGGCCTCTAAGATCCAGTAAAGAAAAACAGTTGAAGTTTAAAACACATAATTAAAAAATTAATATCATGTGTTTAAAACTGTGAACAAATGAAAAATAAGCTACCATCTTCCAACAACTGTTCAGTATTGTATC
This sequence comes from Pongo pygmaeus, assembly GCF_028885625.2. Taxonomy (NCBI): domain Eukaryota; kingdom Metazoa; phylum Chordata; class Mammalia; order Primates; family Hominidae; genus Pongo; species Pongo pygmaeus. The sequence continues at coordinate 82,058,672 of NC_072388.2, forward strand.
CTGAACAGTACTTCAGGGGGCCTAGGTTATCCTATTGCTGGAATAATGTGAATAGAATAGAAGGGATATATATAATACTAAATACATTAAAAAACTGAATAAATAATCAGAGAATGTTAAATACCTAATATGTTTTAAACCTCAAGTGTAAAAACAGAGAGCTGGATTCAATTGACCCACTAAAGTAGAGGGCTCTGAAGGATAGGCCTCTGGGTGTAACTTGTACACATGGACACATATACATGTACATGCACCCACACAGACACAAAAACAAAACCATGTAACCCACATCATGATAACCCCTACTGTTGGTAAGAAGTCATGTGAATATTTGTTCAATAAGTCACACATATTTGTGTGTAAAAAATTATGAAACAAAAAATTATAAATAAGCATATGAAAAGATAGTCCACATCATATGTCATCAGACAAATGTAGATTAAAACATTGAGATATCACCACACATCTATAAAATGGCCAAAATCCAGAACACTGACAACATCAAATGCTGGCCAGGATGTGGAGCAACAGGAACCCTTATTTACTGCTGGTGGGAATGCAAAATGGTACAGTCACTGTGGCAACCAGGTGGGCAGTTTCTTACATAACCAATCACACCCTTACCTGATGATCCAGTATTCAGGCACTCTTGGTATTTACTCAAAAGAGTTGAAACTATATCCATACAAAAACTTATACGGGATGTTTATAGCATTTTTATTAATAATTCCTCAAACTTGGAAGCAACCAGTATGTCCTTTAGTAAGTGAATGGATTAATAAACTGGTACATCCAGGCAATAGAATATTATTCAGTGCTAAAACAAAATAAGCTATCAAGCCATGAAAAGACATGGGGGAAAAGTAATGCATATTAATATCTAAAAGAAGCTATACTATATGGTTCTAACTATATGACATTCTGGAAAAGGTAAAACTATGGAGATAGTAAAAAGATCAGTGGCTTCCAGGGGATAAGAAGAAGGACAGATGAATAAATGGAGTGCAGCAAGATTTTAGGGCAGTAAAACTACTCCGTATAATCCTATAATGGTGGTTGTGCTACATTATACATTTATACATTTGCCTACACCCATAGAATGTACACCACCAAGAGTGAACCTTAATGTAATCTATGGAATTTGAGAGATAATGAAGTGTCAATGTAGTTTCATCAGTTATTAACCAATATGTCACTCCAATGGGGGATGTAGAAATGGGGGAGGCTATGCATGTGCAGGGAAAGGGGAATATATGGAAAATTCTTTACCAGGCACCATAGTTTGCCAATCTGCGGTGCACAAAGGCACAAAATCTGTGTGCTGGCCAAAGGCAATAAGAGAAGAGATGATCATGATTTAAAATATTAAGCCAAACTCTAGGCAGTTAGTATCTATAGACAATTTGTATCTATTTCTAAAGATAAACCACATGTGTGTAATATAATATTTCACAAGTGTTGTCCTGGCCCAAGTTTGGGATCGTGGCTAAGAATTCTTAATTACCCTTCATGGGCAATTTGCTAAGCATGATTCTCAGCCACTTCCCTTATTGGGCTTTAACGATTCCAAGTTAACAATACACACACCCAATTGCCAGAGGTCTCCAGGTGCTAAATATCTGGGGACAGCCCCTTTTTATTAGGGTCCATGGAATTATGCAAAGCATCCATATACATGAAGGCTACTAAACCTAGCAACCCCTTCCTGCTTGCCATATGTAGATAAGCCACTTCCTACCGTTCCAGCTGGCTATTACCTTTTCCCTGGGTAGAAGTCCCTGTGTGGCTCTGTGCGGCAGCCTTCTCTCCTTCAGAGCTACAAGTTAGAAAGAGTTCTTCTACCTTTCATCTATCCTGGGGTCATTGTGTTGTCCTTCATCAGAACCTAACGAATGTTGAAACACTATAACCCTGTATAAAACAGGAGTAAACCAGACTACCATAAAATGATCACCATCTGCCATGGACATATGACCAGGCTTACCCATGGCTGGGGGCTGCCATGGCTGGAACTGAGATTAGGCTTTGGGCAAGCACTTTGTAGAATTATATAGGGACATGAACATTTAACAGAACATGTTTAAGGCACAGCAGATTTACAGACTGCTTACGTCTGAGAATTCTGTGCTAAGCACCCCTTCCTCTGTCCATCTGCCTGCAAGTGCAGGCAGCCCATGCACATCTGCTGCCTTTTAAAGAGAAGATCCATCTCTACCAAAAGCAAATGGGGCAAGAGCCTGAGAGCAGGCCTCAGGTCCACCTGCTTGTCTGTATTTTCCATTTCTTTTTCCATTCTTTTCGTAAATGGCAATAGGAGAAAAAATATAAACTACCTTTTAAATACTTCCCTGCTTTTTTTCTCCAGTTCTCTGTTTTCTTGAGACAAAATTATATATTACCAAAGCAAAGAACTACTCCACTCTAGAGTATCTTGGTTCCATCTTTGAAAGGTATTGTTCTATTTTCAGTTATTCCTCTAGAGGTATTTTTACTACTCACTAAAAGGCAAGAAGAACATATCTTTAGTATTTAAAATTATTTTGGAAGATTTAAATTCTTAGAGTTTTGAAGTAAATGATCAATGCGTCACATCAATTATAATCAATTTTATTTTATTTTTATAATTGTAAAATAATTACAATTAAGAAATAGAAAAAATAGTTTTGCTTTATGTCTAGTTTTAATACTGCTGTATATTTTTCACATTTGTAAAACATTGTACATAATTTTATATTTTGTTTAAATAAGTATTTCAGTGATAGCCTTGAACATTGTATTTTGAGAAAACTGCTATCATGAATCTGCAGGAAATCAAACCATTTTTCAATTCATCCACAATTTCTAAAAAGAAAATATATACTTTTTTCCATGCTGTCTTGGGAAATCCCAAGTAAAGAATGCAGGTGTTATCAGAATACAATAAATTTTGACAATAATTGTATTCTGACAATTGTTTTCATCATATAAAAACCTACAAAGTGTTGAAAAAACAAACATACTAGAATCAGATATCAAGATATCAAGTAGGGATAAATTAATAGCAAATCATGTTAAATAACTTAAAAGGACAACTTTGAATGGAAATGAACAGGAGGTTGTCCAATATAATCTGGTTCTAAAATTCATTATGGAAATAATATAATAAATACAAAAGAAAGAAACACGACTATAATAAGGGTTAGATATTTGAATTAGCCGATCTTAAATGATCAAATTGACAACAGATATTTTCATGAAACACCGTCATTCCCATTTTAACCCCGGGAAATTGAAGCTTGAAAAAGTCATTTAACTTGAACCTAGATCACAGTTATTAAGGTGGCAAAACAAAATTTGAAACTCTGACTCCAGGTTTTAATCACTGAACCCCTTAACCTCTGCACTATATAGCATCTTAGAGGACAGTGCTTGTTCACTTTTGTAACTGTACACATTCAGCATCTAAAGATTGTCATAGTTTTATAGAGAAAAGCTTGGTAAGTTATGTGGATTTGAACCACAGTAGGAGAACCTGTGGAAACTTCTCAATACCTGTGGAAACTTCTGGTACCCATCCTGTGTTCATCTAAAGACAAGTCTTTGTTGCATTACTTCTCAGTCCTTAAAGTTATTGTTTTTATCTGTCTTACTTTTCTTATTACATTTTTTGAAGTTCAGTAAAATTTTGAATACAGCAGGGTCTGAGAATCCTTGCTTTGTGGGTTACTGTTAAGGCAATGTTTCTAATATTTTATCACAAAGTAGGATATTTGCTGTATATTTTTGTTAAATATTTCTTATTAATACAAGGCAGTTACCTTTAATAAGTGTTTTATTAGAATTTTGGGGTGGGTGAGGCAGCTGAAGTCTGTAATCCCAGCACTTTGGGAGGTTAGGTAGAAGAATCACTTGAGCCCAGTAGTTCCAGACCACCCTAGACAACATGGTAAATCCCCATCTCTACCAAAAAAAAAAAAAAAAATAACCAGAAGTGGTGGCACACACCTGTAGTCCCAGCTACTCAGGAGGCCAAAGCAGGATTGCTTGAGCCTGAGAGGTCAAGACTGCAGTGAGCCTGGATAACAGAGAAAGAACAAGAAAAAGAAAAGATAGACCTGGCCCATGTTTTTAAAATTAATTTTTTAAATAGCTTAAAAATAAAAAAAGAATTCTGTTTGTTTCGATTATGAATGATTGTTAAATCACAAAACAAAAATCTGTAGCTCTTCAGATGGTACAACTTTCTCCTTTAATGTGTTAATACCATGAAATACATTGATATATTACCTAACAGCAAACAGACTTTGCATTATTAGGATTAATTTTATGAGAAATGCAACCATATTCTGCTTTATCTCAACCTCAGTTATAAATCGTTGAGAATTAACAATCAGCACCACCCCTTTTCAAGTTTTCTTTCCCCCTCCTGTCCTTTTGAAAGAACTTCAAGAGGTGTCTAAGAATTTCTGTCACGTCTCCCGAGCCTTTACATGCATCTGCATTGTGGCTTCTTTTCTGGTGCAAATCTCACCACTGAAATTTTTTAATTTGTTTTATTTGTTTTTTTGTTTTGTTTTGTTTTGTATTTGAGACAGAGTCTCACTCTGTTGCCAGGCTGGAGTGCAATGGCATGATCTAGGTTCACTGCCTCCGGGGTTCAAGCGATCCTCCTGCATCAGCCTCCCGAGTAGCTGGGACTACAGGTGTGTGCCACCAAGCCCAGCTAATTTTTTGTATTTTTAGTAGAGATGGGGTGCACCATGTTGGCCAGGATTGTCTCCATCTCTTGACCTCATGATCCGCCCACGTTGGCCTCCCAAAGTGCTGGTATTACAGGCATGAGCCACCACTCCTGCTCCCCACCACTGAAATCTTTTGTGAGACTTCTGACCCATTCAGCCTTTGTGGACTGTATGTACTACTTTAGCTTCCTGTTGCCCTTTGCCTTTCTGCTCATGGCTTCCTCTCCCTCTATTCCTTGATCCCAGACCCCTCAAGGCTCCTTCCAACATTAAGTTCCCCTGGTTCACTGCTGTCCATATGCTCCTTCTATGCCAGTGAAAATGCTCCCAGCCTCCAAATGATGATTGTAACCCTCTGGAAGAAGGTCTTGACAGTTTTTCTGGTGGTAGAAAAGCAGCTTCTGCTTCTCTGTATTTTAGTCTTATGATAAAATTTCATCAAAAATAAAAATATTAATAAAAAATTGTGTGCATAAGATTTAAAGATCTTTTAGTGCTTATATACATTCTTCCTTACATATAAAACTCTCCACGCTTTCTGGATAATGGGTGGGTCAAGTTGTTTCCTTGAACTATCAGATGCTATCATTTAGTCTGATTCATGGAGAGCTTCCTCTGCTTGGTCTATTTGTGATTTGTTTCTGTCACCCAATCCCACCCATGTAATTATTTAGAGGGTCTATCTCACCCCAGACAATAAGCTCCGTGAGAGTGGGAACCATGCATACATCTTCCTTTGTGTATACATCTTCGTATTTATCAAACAGACTCCTATTTTTATACCAAGTATGTATAATGTGCAAGTTCTTTCTAAGGTGTCTGCTTGGCCGTATTAGTATTTGTGTATCATTGAAATTCCCCTGAGGAAAGAAAAAGGTTACCTAACTCAAACTTCCAAGCATATCTGACTCCATCTCCTACCCAACCAGGGCATCATGTTATGCCATATGAAATTCAGTGAAGTGTGTGTGTGTGTGTGTTGTGTGTGTGTGTGTGTGAAAGAGAGAGAGACAGAGACAGAGAGAGACAGAGAGGTGATAGGGAACGGATAGCAGTGGCAGGAATAAGTTGGACACACCACCCAATTTAGTATATTAAAATAAAATGTTATTTTTTAAGTCATTGTTCTCATCTGGTGATGATTTTAACCCTAGAGGATATTAAGCAATATCTGGAGACACTTTTTATGTTCATGACTGGAAGGGTGCTACTGGCTTCTGGTGAGTAGAAATAAAGAATGTTACTAAACATTATGAAGCACAGAACAGTCCCCAATACAAAGGCTTATTTAGCCCAAAATGTCAATAGCACCGAGGCTGAGCAACCCTGCTCTATGTGAAACATGGACGTTCTCACACATCCTGAGAGTTTATATTCCTCAAATATAAATGGAACATTAATGATACGCTGCACATAGGAAGATGTATGCATGGTTCCCACTCTCATGAAGCTTATTGTTTGGGGTGAGATAGACTCTCTCAATAATTCAGTGTGATTAAGAGTGATGGGAGCTACAATGGAAGTAGGATACAATATCCATTGAAAAAAATGAAAGAGAAAATACTCAAGAGTCCTAAATAAGAGTTAAATATTATTTTTTATTGACTATTTGCATCAATATTTATAGCAAAATCTCATTAACACAATGATGCTTTATTCAAAATAGCATAATTCAAAGGCAATTATACTCTTTGGCCAACTAAATGTAACATTGTTAACAAATAAATAGATGCAATAATCCAAACCACCTCCCCTTCCTTCCCTATCTCTCCTTCTCTCCCCTCACCTTGCCATTCCATTTCTTTGCCTCAGAATGTGGAATTAGTTTTTAGAACTAATCCAGAGAAAATAAACTAATTTTTGTTTTAGACTGGAAAATATGTTTTTTGAAAATCCAAGCTATAAGATGTTTCTTAATATCCATTTTTCTCCTCCTTTATCTGCAGGGAAATATCCTCTCTCTCTCATTCTCCCTCTCCTCCCCTCTCTCCCTCTCTCAAAAGCTCTTACAATGTCATTAACATCTGTTTACATTAACAATAAATATAAGGCATCTGCAGGGATGAAAATACACTGATATGTTTTCAAACTTTATGACTTTTCTCCTAGTATTTGATCTTCATAATATGCACTTTCTGCTATGATCCAATTAATCTTAAACAGGATACCAGGCATGTAGACTCTCTGGTTTTAATTTACTAGGTTTTAACTACTGGTATTTTCTCTTTGGGTATTGCTCTGCACCTATAAATTATTTGGTAGCAATTATCTCTTAAAATGCATCCAAATGCTTTTCACTTGCTTCTTGAATTCCAAGTAAGCCTTCGGTTGAGATATTCCTAAGAACTTATTTTAATGTTCTTTTTGTTTCTTCCTCTAACAGAGAGATATATGGATGATTTTTTTGGCTTGCAGTATGTGTAATTTGAAGAGTGCTGGGAGCTTCCCTGACCAAAAATAACTCCATCTGTATACAATTTGATCAAATCTCATTCCCTTGCAGATTTAAAAAAATGAGTATAAAATTCAAAACTTCCTGATAACATCAGATTTATCAGGTAAGCTGTTAAAATCACAATTCAAATGAATCAAATTTGTGGGGAGTTGGAAACCAGGTTAGGTACTGTGAATCTTTGGTGTGTGGGCCACAGACATTACTGCTTCTATAAACAGATGAATCTGTAAGAGTCAATGAGCTGAAATAGGAAGAATGAATGGGAGTTTTCTCAGCAGTGAGTCTTGTCTTTGATTTTCAATGTGTCTCTTATCAACTTTGTTTCTATAGATTCTTCACTTCTCTAACCCCAAGGTTCCTTCACTGCCAAAAGGATGCTATTCCTACCTTGAAGGATGGTTATGCAAATGAAAAGTAAAGTAATGATAATGATTCTGTTACATTTTATTTTCTGAGTTTTTAACCTGTATTGTTGAATTTTATTTTCACAAACTATTACTGTGTACAATAAATGACATTACAGAAAAATTAAATAACTTGCCTCTAGTCTTCAAAGATGTGAAGAATTAGGATAAAGAACAAATCCAGCCAGGCGCAGTGGCTCACACCGGTAATGCCAGCACTTTGGGAGATCCAGGCAGGCAGATCACTTGAAGTCAGGATTTCAAGACAAGCCTGGCCAACATGGGAAACCTCGTCTCTACTAAAAATAAAAAAATTAGCTGGGCATGGTGGTGCATGCCTGTAGCCCCAGCTACCTGGGAGGCTAAGGCAGGAGAATGGCTTGAAACTGGGAGGCAGAGGTTGCAGTGAGCCAAGATCACACCACTACACTTCAGCCTGGGAGACAGAGTGATACTATGTCTCAAAAACGAGAGAAAAAAAAAAAAAAAGGAACAAATCCAAGCAATGTGGGTCAGATCTTGTATTTATAATTACTGCGTATGTAATAGACACTGAATAAATAGCAGCAATGATTATTGAAAGAAAGTATCAAACCTATTTAAGACATGTTCAGAATTATCATGGGCAGATTATTCAATGTGATCTAATGGCCTGAAATATTGCAATCAATGTAACCTCTTTTATTCTTGTGCGTTATGGTTAAATATGCTAGAAAACTCTACCACAGGCTTCCGCTTACCCTGCAACTGCTATTAACAATAGAATATGTTGACAGCTGAACCTGTGTTAGAATGGGTGATTAAAGAGGGTATATTTCAGTTTTCCTCTATGCATTTAGCCTCAGAATGAGTTCCTAAACTAAATTTGCTTTCCTTAATTATCTAAATCAATTGTTTGAATGGCACCATATCTACACAACAGCAGTACAACTTCACACTTAATTTTAATTAGCTAAACTTAAAGTGACTGGGTTGGCAATAGAACAGAAGGAAAATTTATAATATTAAACTGATACTGCCCCAAATGTTGAAGCCCATCAAACAAAGAAGTCTGTTCTTTTTTCCCCTCTACTCCTGAAAATTAATATATATATTTCTCCACGAAATGCCTAGCAGTCCTTGTTGGTCTACCCACATTTTAAATAGTGCATGAACAATGGGGCTTAGGCAAGCTTGCAGTGCAATACACAACACCTGTTCACAGACTCAGTAATACAACATGCCTATTGTCATAAGCAATTTCAGATCTCCTGAGTTTTCAAATAGATAATGAGCGTTGAAATATCTTCATAAGTAGTGTAATGGAAAAAATGAAAAATTCAAAAAATGATGAGGCGTCATTGGATGTTGCAGGAAAAGTCTACCCTGCAATAGTCCAAGAAGCCTTACCATATGGTAGTCATTACATTAGTAAATCTGCCAAGAATTAGGTACCTGATCTCATATTTGCAGTCTCAGTAATTTTAAATTTTAGGATCCATGTTCATCAGACAGGGAAATATTGTATTAACCAATATCAGAGGAACAATATGGTGATTTAATTAATGTATAGTGAAATATCTTTGTTACTGGAATCAGAATACTCCAGTTCAGAGGTTGGCAAACTTTTGTGTAAAAGGTCAAATAGATAATAAACATTTTAGGCTTTGCAGACCTGTTGCAACTATCCAACTCTGCTTTCGTAAATAGAAACACAGCCATTCACAATACTAAACCAATGGTCAAGGCTATGTTCCAACTGAACTTTATTTAAGAACAGAAATTTGAATTTGGTATGATTTTCATGTGTTACAAAATGTAATTGTGGGGGTTCTTCATTCTCACTATTTCAAAAAGTAACAGTGATTCTTAGTTTATGGACCATACCCCCCAAAAGAAAAAAAGGTGGGCCTTAGTTTGCCAACCCTGGCTCTAACCTAAGATCAAGGAATTCGCATACAAATCAAGTGACCATATAATTTACCATTCAAATCTGGATACTTTAGAGTGAAAAGATGCTCTAAGCTAATAAAAATTACATACAATATTTTCTAATAAGAATATTTTTGAAATATTTATAGGACTAGAAAGAAGTAAATAGCAAATAACTAATATACAAATATCATTTTTATTTTGATCATCTGGTTAGTAAAATATAATACACTCAGACTAAATATTCTTAGTGTGTGGTCATGATGTTAAATCAGTTTGTCAGCCACGCATATCTCAAATAACACATCTCACAGCTTGCTTACATAGTCATCATGTGGTGGGTGGGGACAACAGCATCAAGCCCTTCCCTTCCACCTGAGAGAGCTGCCCCACACCTTTGTCCAACAGCCTTCCGTTTCATCATCAACCACTTGTATGCATGCTGGCCTTGAAAAGGAAGCATTAGTCACTTTGCATCTGGAAAAGGCTGAAAAAAGAATAGATGGGTTATTGTTTCCTCTCTTGTTAAAAGTTAATCTCATGCCAAATTAAGGATTCTGTTTACTGCTTATGAGTCTCACACTGAGACTGAGGCCAAACCAAGTCCCAGAAGCACAAAATAGAGACCCTCCAAAATGACCCCCTAGCTCATTTTAATTTTATAAATAATAATAACATTTCATCATTTTCATAAAATGAAATATTTGAGACAAATGGCAAATCATAAGGGATGCTAGGATAACACTTGCCTGGGACAGGAGAGATCTGCCCCATTTTTCCCAACATGCCTTATGATTTTCCATTGCATAACCTTCTTCAAGTAAATGCTTAAATGGAATCTTAAATATAAGGCCTTGACTGCCTTATGCAAAATTGAAACCTCATCTGTTGCCTCTCATACACACCTGGAATTCCTCATCTCCCTTGTTCTCTTATAGCTTTTATTTTCCCCTCCTCCTCCCCCTTCTGTTCCTCTTCCTCCTTCTTTTTTAAATAGCAGTGACTCCTTCTAACATACTACAAAATTTATTTATTTATCATGTTTGATTCATCTAACATTCCCAAGTTGAATGTGAATTCCCCAAAATAAGAGAATTTTGCATGTTTTCTCTCCTAACGCATTTAAAGCACTTAGAATATGTCTGATACATAATAAGTCCTAATACACATTTGTTTAACAACTTAATAGGCTGTATGTTATGGAAACAGCTTCATATCACTGTTTCAAGCACATTTCATAGATTCACTTCACAGTTCTTGCTGTAACTCTGAAGTGGGAGCTATTTTTCTCGCCAATTTACCAATTAGAAAACCAACGTATGAAGAGGTTAAGTAAATTGTCAAATAGCTGTCAAGTGGCAGAGCAGGATTTGGATCTAGAAATCTGACTCCAGAGTTTGTATTCTCTAACTAGTGAAATATTTTTATATTAAATAAAACTCTAGTTGTCAAATGTATTTTTTTAAAAAGCAGTCATACATTGCTTAACTATGGAAATACATTGTTACCTATATGTATATATATGCATTCTGCCGTTGACCAAAATATCTTTATACATTGCATGGTTGTAATAGTGATTTTTTAAGTCATGGAAAAAACAACTTTTAAAAAGTTATTCCATAAAGTAGAATAAAAAGTAAGGGACATAAAATATGAGCAAAAATTATGATATAAAAAGATAAATCTAGGCTTCATTAGCCAGTTAGTAACATTTATTAAAAGAAAACATCCAGAAATCAGAAAGAAGGCCATAAGGAAAAATACTATGGAGTAAAATTTTCAAGAGCAGAGGTGTTTTTATGTTTTTTGAGTTTCCAACAAAATAAAAAAAAAATGGCCGGGCGTGGTGGCTCACGCCTGTAATCCCAGCACTTTGGAAGGCCAAGGCGGGTGGATCACAAAGTCAGGAGATTGAGACCATCCTGGCCAACATGGTGAAACCCTGTCTCTACTAAAAATACAAAAATTAGCTGGGCATGGCAGCGCGCGGCTGTAGTCCCAGCTACTTGGGAGGCTGAGGCAGTAGAATTGTTTGAACCCGGGAGGCGGAGTCTGCAGTGAGCCGAGATGATACCACTGCACTCCAGACTGGACAACAGAGCGAGACTCTGTCTCAAAAAAAAAAAAGAAAAAAAATATTTCTATACTTAAACATATCATTGAACTATTTCTGATCCCAAAGTATAAAAGAGAAAAGTTTTCGAGGAGAGAGCAATGTTCAAAGGCACAGGAATTAGACCAGTGTCAGATGTAGTTACTGAGAGTTGCCCTATTGATTCCAGCAGCCAAAGTTTGGGGACAACATATTTTTCACTTGGAATTCTGCATCAAGCGAAATTATGAACCTCAGTGTGAAGGCACAATAAAGACATCTTCAAAGTCAGAAGTCTTCAGTAAGTTGACTTACATAAATTTTTAAAAGAAGTTACTTGATGATATGCTCTAGGGAAAAGAAGACTTAGTTGAGAGAGAGAAAGGTGGGAGGGAGAGTGTTAGGAAAATAGTGGATCTAACCTAGAAAAGACATGAAGAGAAGGCCCCAAAAATAAGCTTTGGAACAGGGCTAAAAGACACTATTTGCATTTTGGAGAAGGAAGAAAGGCTTAAATATAGAGGTAAAAGGGAAGATTACAGGGGTAGAGTTGTCTGGATGTGATACACTTGAGGAAACTGAAAGTAATAAAAAATAATGAGATAAAGACATGTTATTCAAGAAAAAAAGGACACTTAGGATCTGAGAAGCAGAATTATGGAAGGGATCCATAAATGAAAGAAAATACTCACCTGTAATGAATATTTATATAGTGAGTTACATTTTTAAATTTTGAAATTGTAGTTACATAATATATAGTTATATAGAGTTATACAGTTATATATACTATATATATTTATGTATATGCTATATATTATTTATATACAGTATATATACTTATAGTTACAGAATAACATATAAACATTTTCAGGCTTGAAAATATAAAAGTAAAAACATAAATGACAAATTTTTTAGGTAGAAGATTCTGGAAGGTAGGGGTAACTTGGAGAGAAGGGTGAGTGCTGCTGAAGCCTCAATTTTCAAAATGGAGAATCAAGAAATAATATCTTTAGTCTTCAGAGAATAAGATAAGCATGTTAATTTCTAATTTTTATTTAAAAATATAATCATAAAAGCCCTAAAGGAAAGTGATCGAACTATATTGAAGGGTAAAGGAAGTGAAAGAAGAGAAATTACACTAAACCTCATCTAACCTAGCAAAAAGTTGAGGCTTAATACCTAAAACCTCTAAATTATGCAGTAATAGTTTAAGAATAGCACTTAGTAATATGGTGATAATTACCCAAATAAACAGTTAAGAGTTGAGAATAGAGTCTTCTGGGAATGGAGATTAGAGATGATGACAGTAGGGAAAACAATTCTTTTTTTTTTCTTTTATTTGACAATTTTCAAAATAATGGAAAAAAATGAACATTTTTTAACAACAACAAAAACAGGTAGATAATGGAACCAAAATTAAGAGTTAGCTATGTCATACATTTAACACCATTAGCATTGTATTAATGTCTATTTTGCCTATCATCATTATTACCTTTCGAACTTCATCTCATGCCTACTCAGACACCTCTTTTAATTTTTTGAGCTTATAGTGCATGCTCCAGCCCCAGGTGCTTTCTACACATTGCACCCTTAGCCTGAATGCTCTTCACTCAGTTATTTGCAGGCTCACTCACTCATCCACTTGAGACCTTGCATATAGTGCCCATTTTCAGCAAACTTTTCTCTACTTAGGTCAAAACGTTCTCTTCTTTGAAACGACCTATTCATTCCTTTTTCCTGCTTTGTTTTTCTTCCATAGTACTCACTACCATGTAGCAGATTGTACATTTTACGTGCATTTTGTTTAATTTCTATTACCATTAGAAGGGGAGAGTCATGAAATCAGAATATATTGTCTATTGCATTCACTGCTCTAACATCTAGGATGATGGGCAGCACATAGTAAATGTGCAATAAACTTTTGTTGAATGAATGACTTTCAGATGCCCTTGCTAAGGGAATAGAATTGCTCATGGTCAATTGGCAAAGATTCCTGTCTGTTGGCCAGGATTTAGAGGAGCTTTGGCAATGTTTGCATTATTTGTCTTTCATAACTAGCAAAGCCACATTCATTCTTTATTGCTGCCATCTCTTACCAAGTATTTCATATTGTCTCTAAGTATTTACATATTTTTTCATATAGTCCTGGAACATCTGTAAAATAGCTATTATAAAACCCATTTTACAGAAGGAGAAAAAGAAACTCAGACTGAGAGATTATAAGTAACTTAGTTAAAGCCTTAATTGAAGCCTATAATTAATTTAGTTAATCCTGGCTACCAAATGCCAGAATTAATATATTCAGTCAGGCCATAGTCAGGCTTTGCAGGCCTGGGATACATTTTTAAATGACTTTGTATTGAGTGTGTATCAAGTAAATACTTTTCTCTGCAAATTATAGAGAGCTAAAGTCCATTAGCTAATGTAATAGAAGCTATTTATTGTCTTATATAACTAAAAAATACCATATAGGGGTAGGGCAAGTTCCTGGTAAGAGTTTATGATGTCTTCAGGTGTATAGCTATATTTCTCTGTGATTCCTTTAACTCTGATTTTGTATGTTTGCTTTTTATCCAGCTGGCTTTTCTTATGTCAAAATGTGGACACCTCTACATTCTCAGCTTTATCTTAAGACAAGGCTTCAGAACCGATGTTCAAATTGATTAAAAGTACTCAAGACTTTCCTATCAAACTGGTTGATATGGTTTCACTGTGTCCCCACCCAAATCTCATCTTAAATTGTAGTTCCCATAATCCCTACCTGTTGTGGGAGGGGACCTGGTGAGAGGTAATTTAATCATGGGAGCGGTTACCTCCATGCTGTTCTCATGATAGTGAGTGAGTTCTCATTGTTCTCATGATAGCAACTGAGTTCTTATGAGATCTGATGGTTTTATAAGGGGCTTTCCCCCCTTTTGCTCTGCACTTCTTTCCTGCCATCATGTGAAGAAAGACGTTATTTGCTCCCTCTTCCACCGTGATTGTAAGTTTCCTGAGGCCTTGAAAGCCATGCGAAACTGTGAGTCAATTTAACCTCTTTCCTTATAAATTACCCAGTCTTGGGTGTGTCTTTATTAGCGGTGTAAGAACAGACTAATACCTGGTGATGGAATCATCATCTACACAACCCAGTGAGGACATGCGGGATTCATACTCTACAGCCAGCCACAATTTTTAACATACAGTATAGTTTGTTCCCCAAATTTCGTATGTGTTATTTAAATATATTTCCTGGAAGCTATGGGTATAATGACGACAGAATAGAAAATGGATGAGACTTGTTCCATAAACATTACTGTGTTAATAATTATTTTTATTCTCTAATAATAGCCAATGCAAATGGAAGGAAGGAGACAAGCATGGACTTTTTTAAAATAAAGAAAATAACAGGAAGAGGAAGAAGATAGGAATGAGAAATACTTAGCTTTTTTGGTGGTGACTGGGACAACAAGAAATGAGAAGCAATTCTCTGCAGAAGATGAAAAAATACTCATGACAAGTCTTACTTCAGTTACCATTTTCTTGTGATGCCTACTTAAATGCTTTTTCCTTTATTTGGTGATGAAACACAATGTAAAATATTTAACACAAAGGAAACTAGTTATTGTCAAATGTAACAAAACTAATTAAAAATCTGAGGCTCTATTGTATAGCAGTGACACTATAACTAAGGTGACATCTGCAATCAGAACCATATCTGTTGAGCATAATGTTTTCCTTTATTTAGAGAAATAATTTATGCCTGGGAAATAGACTAGTTTTCACATAAATTTAGCAGGACTGAAGGTAACTGACAGCCCATAGATAGAATCCCTCCATTAGTTAACAAGACGGGTCTCTCATATGTGTTATTCTGACTATAATATTGCCTTGAACAGAGAATGCAACAGTCAGTTTAGCAATTTACATTAAATGACAGAAAATACTTTTCTTATTCTTGCTTTTATAATCCAAAAGGACTTTGAAATACACACATACACACACATTCTCATTCACAACCTGCCATAATAAGTAAGGAAATTATTGGGGGGTGTGTGTGTGTGTTTGTGTGTGTTGTATATAGTGTTTATTCATTTGGTAATTACAGTGTTTGGTAATTTAAGTCATCATTTTAACAGTATGAAAATTTTACTTAAAAATACTGCTCTCTGATTTTGCTTGAAAAAAATAAAATATATGAGAAGAGTAGATTGAATATAAAGATAACAAGCAGAAGTTGAGTTGCCGCTGCCTCTTCAGGGGAGTACCTTCTCTCCCATTTGCCAATCACACTCTGTATGGAATAACATTCACCTTCTTTATAAGCTTTACTAATTGACTGCTCCCTACATAGCCAATATGACCTATGTCAAAGAGAAATAGCACTAGACACTTGTTAAACTTGGCAAGACAGACTTTATTCTGACTACTGCAGTAAGAGAAAAAGATTCCACTGTAAACCGAGCTCAACTCCAGCCAAGACAAAGGTGACTGAGGTTTTAAAGGAACAATAGAGAGGAAACAAAAAGGGGCCATGGGGAAGTGAAAAGCACAAAAAGAAGCAAGGAGAGCAATGAAGAAACAGAAAGGAATCTAAGGGGAAATAGAAAATCATAGAGGGAGATGAGTAGAAAATTACTGACAGTGGTTGGGTGGACCATGTGGGTTGGGACAAGGTACATTTTGTGGTTTGGCAGTATTGCAATATTTTAAACAGGTATTTTAATACTTGGGGCTGTGGAGAGTGGTTGGGTCTAGTGCAGGCAGAAGACAGGCTGAAGTAGCTATGTCTCTTAACACAATGCTCAGGCAAGTTCTTTTTGCTGTGTGGGAGTTCACAGTTCACACCTACCATGCTTGCTTTAAAATTAAGATGCAAAGCATTGATCAACATAGAGAGAAGGGGAGGAGGGAGAGGTGACAGAGGAATGACCCAGATGCATGGCCCAGGCTACGAAACTCCTATGTGAAATTGCTTTTCAAACTGAATGCTCATATCCACTGGAAGGGGGGTCAGATTGCCATAAGGAGTTTGAAACCCCAAGATAAATAAGGCTCATTGCCCTGGAGGAGTAATTTTACTGAACAAGCAAGTCGTTTTGAGCATATTTTAAATACTTGCTGTGCTCCCCAGCAGCACAGAGTATAATCATCTTGCTCTCTGTCATTATTCCAGAATCACCAGAATGTCCAGCTCTCACTATTTTTCCTTCCCCTCCCCTTCCTCCTCTTCTTTCTCTGTCTCTTCGTTTTTCTTTTTCTCCTTCTTTACTCTTTCACTCAAAGTAGTTTGTATAACAAGATGTTCAGAAAATTGAGAATAAAGAGTAAAGATTTCAGTCTATATTTCTGGAATATTAAGATATAAATACTTTCAGGTCCCTATTTTCAGGAAAAGGAGAGAAGGAGAGACAGACAGAGAACAAGAGAATAATGAGATGTCCTGAAGTCAAATTGTTCAAAAGATTATAATTGCTCTGTAACTGATGTTTTTGAATTTCCCTGTTTTAACTCAATCTTTTGGCTTATTTCTTTTTTATTGAAAAAGTATTTATTTTCTAACTTTGAGGTACATAAATTCAATAATTAAAAAGAACTGTACTGATTGTTTTTAACATGCAAAAGTCAAAGTGTCAAATAATCATTCAGAAACATTCGTATAAGTTGGGTTTAGTTTAAATCACTTTCTAAGATGTTTGGCGTAGGCTTGATAATTTATTCAGACTTTTCTGGTCTCCCAAATTTAGCTTGAAAACATGCCAAAAGGGATATAATTTTTCCCCATAACTTTCTGCTCCCATTTAGAATGCAAATTACTGCAGAACAGCATCTTGCACGATATGGTAACTTTTCCACTTCTGAACTGCAGAAAATAGGAATATGTGTCACTAATATTTGTTAACTTCTTCCAGTGTTTGGGATGAAGCGGACTTTAAGCAGACCAGGTCAAAACTGCAGAGCCACAGAAAGGGATGTTTGAGTTTCCATTTCCTGAATCTACTCACTGATCCCAGAATTTTATTACTCATTTGTCTTCTTGATGGAGGGGATGACTAACTGTCAATGCACGTCTCATAACTCACAAGCTGTCATTTCTTCTTTCTAAGTAGCACCTTTTGTTAGGAATGATAAACCAAATCCCTGTGAGATTTTTTTTTTTTTAATTCAAACCTAGGGGAGTGGAGGGTTCCCATAGTTACAGCTATTGTTATCAAACTTATTTTAAAATTTTTTAAATGCCAGTTTTTTTTTTTAAGATAATGTGTTGATTTCCTGGGATGATTGTTGAGAGGTCAATATCACACTCTGTCACTGTGTTGTAACCTCAACTTGTTCTTTATTAAAAATCAGAAAGAGATTTTTCTTTCTTGCCTATT
Organism: Pongo pygmaeus; assembly: GCF_028885625.2. Lineage (NCBI taxonomy): Eukaryota > Metazoa > Chordata > Mammalia > Primates > Hominidae > Pongo > Pongo pygmaeus. Next base: position 82,076,611 of record NC_072388.2, read on the forward strand.
GAATTGCTTTAAGAGAGCTCTGCACATTTTTTCAGCTCTTTCTAGTGGAGTTACCTCTTTAATTCCCAGCTACCCAGTGTGTAGAGATCCCTAAGAAAAAAAGACACTCATTGGCTTAAGAGCAGCATGTGTTAAGACTATTGTCTTTGGTGAAATAAATTAAAAGATCATGATTACTTGAAGAGAGAAATGTTCTTTTACATCAGTTATATAACAAAGGAATCCATGGTAAATTATTATTAATGATAAACCATTACAGAAGACCAACTATGTTTCAAAATTACTTTGCTAAGGTTTGAGGGCATGTAAATAATTAGATCTCTTGTATTACCCTCAAAGAATTACAGGTTGGGTTAAGTAGCAGCAGAGACAAGCATGTAAACAGTAACTCAAAAAATACGCATGTGATAAAAAAGTGTATAGATAAAAACGAATGGGAGTGCAGATGAGAGAGGATCAAATTTTTCCTAGGGCTTTTGCTGGGAAAATCTGATTTTAAAAAAAGTAAATAAATAGGTTGAGCCAATATGTAGGAGTTCAATAGACTGACAAGGGACAAAGAGACTAATTGGAAAAGGGAAGGCGATGTTGTTATCTGCAATGTGCCAGGTAGTTGTCACAAAATCACCTAAAACACAGGTAAGCATAGATAGCATAGTAAAGTCTTGAAGAAGCTGTGTGGTCGTCATGTCAGACTGTATAAGAGAAAGTGGTGAAAAATAAGGTGGAAAAGGTCACTTTTCCAACAGGACATGCTTTGAAGGGTCAGGAATGGCATAAGCTGAGTTTCCAAGGAGGTATAAAATCAAAAAAAGGCATCCAGGTTTTCCACACAATATAAAAATAAGATTTCTGGGGGGAAAAATTGGCCAAAAAGGCAAGATTTGAATGGAGGCCTTACTTAGCATAGTAAGGAAAGAAAAGACCACGATGTCTACAATACTGTGATTAAGGAGTGTGAACTTTATCATCCAGGGAGCAACAGAGGGGTCCATTGCAAGCATAAAGCAGAGGGAAGACATCTGCAAAGCTCTCTTGCAGAAAGATTAATCTGGCAAAGTGTGATGTCTTAGAGGAATACGTGGGAGTAGGTCAGTGGCTGGGAACAAGTCATTTATTCAAATCTAAAATGGTAAGAGCTACAGTAAGGGTGGTGTCAGGGGAAATAAGATCACACAATGGCCATAAGGAATGCCCTCATATACATAGTATAACTTCTCGTTCTTCAGCTCCTCCATTAAACTGAGTTGTTCCCTCCAGCTTTGTGAATGCCAAGCCAGGATAGATCCCACATGGCTGGCAATGATTTCACACATGAGCACCATTCTATTGGCAGTTTCTTTTTCCAGCTCAGACATACACCAGATTTTGTATTTTTGGTGAATGAATTAAATCAGACTAGGAGGAGCAGTGTGCCCGATGTTGCAATGGTAAGGAAGGAGATAACGGGAAAGGTCATTTCATGTTAACTTACTCTGGCAGTGAGAACTCTTCCTCCCTTTCATTCCCTCTGTACTCTAAACATCAAGTCAGGAGAGAACAGACCAATGTAGTTGTAAGGACTGTGTTTTTCTAATGGACTTATAAAACACAGCCCCTCCCTTCCTATAACTCTACCTATAACTCTAATAGACTCCTTCTTCATAGTCGCAACATTCTGTGCTTCACTCACCTGCAGCACTAAGGAAGGAGAAAGACCAGAAGCAGAGGGAGAAAAGCATGGCTGATATTCTGAACACTAGGGACGACAAATACTGCTGAAGAATTTATGATGATAATGTAAACTGCCTCAAACTAGCAAACAATTCTCTTTCATCCTACTGAATTATCTAAAAATTAAAAAGACTAAGTCAAATCAAAATAGCAGTACTAAATTTGCAGAACTCAGAGTGTGCACTAAAGGAAAACATTTAAAATGTATACCAGGAGAGTATAATGAGAATGGAACTAGACTAGTACTATTTAAACTTTTTTTTTTTTTTTAATTTATGGGTAACCGCCATTTCCACTCAGTTCGACCTGGAGATTAGACTGCAATGATATATAGATGCTATTAAGATGAAGATTATAGGGCTATATTCTGGTCCCCAAGAGCCGCTAATTGAATTGTTCCTATGATAATGGATACATGTTGAATAGCTCTGTGCAGAAACTAATTTATTTCCTGTGATCCATTTTATGCTCAACCCATAGGCAAAGCCAACTAAAGACATTCAGCATATATTCAGCCTCTGCAAGTCTTCATCCTAAAAGTAACATTTCAGCCACTTCTCTAAATGATGATAAATACCTGAAGCCAAGATATCCACAGGATGGAATTATTTTATCAAAGTTAATTTCTCCACAGAATCACCACCTTAAAGTTTTCTGTCAAAGGTGAGTGGCAAAGGCAGAATTGAATTATGTTACCTACGCAAGAGAAGGAAAAGAGAAGATAACGTGTGAAAGATTCAATTCTATCTCTAATAGGCTTTTTCCTTTCCGACACATTTGGTTTAGCTGTTTTCCAGAAATCAGCTTGAGAAGGATGTGTGTGAGAGAGAGAGAGCTCACACACATATGCTGCATGCATAACACACCCTGAAATTATTTAAGACTTTTAATTTAGATGATTAGAGTTTTGATAAAGTCTAGTTGCCCTCCCAATTTACTATAGAGATGAGAAAAATAAGTACGTATTATAAAATATAATGCAAATTTATACGATATGTGTGTTTCAATGAAGTAAATTTACATGGCTTCAAGGTTTCATTTGAGCTCCCGTATGAAAATTCAATAGCTTTCCTGAAACCTTTCCCATCCGTCTCTGCATGCAAAATTGGCTCTAGAATCCTCATGCAAAGCAGGATCCCAAGTGATATTCTTGGAACTCACACATTTAGCACCTAATGGATTCCAAAAGTGAGACAGCACATGAAAACGAGAAAGCATGATAAAATAGGTTCAAATAACGGCAACACGAATAAAAAGCAAAAATGTTGAACATTATGTTAAGATTAAGAGCTGAAGTATTTTTCTATTTTATATAAAAATGGAACCATTTAAAAAATAATTAAAATCATCCTCCTTTTTTCTTCCTTTTGATCTTTTATTAAACTATACTGACGAATTCTGTTCTCCTGACGGAATCATCTGTAGACCCCCTGTGCTACTTGACTTCATGTACATGTACAGTGAAGTCTGAGTTATATTACAATAGTTTCTTTTGTGTGCTTGTACCAATTACCTTCATAATTCTTACTCCTTTCTCCTCATCTCTTTACTCAAAGGTTTTACTTTTGCAGTGTTTGACCAACAAATTGTCACTCTCATGCCCTTGGCCAAAACACTGTAGCCTGCTTTATTTTTCCACTATTATTATCCATTTATATATATATATATATATAAAAATACATATTTTTCACTCATAACATTTATTTGTTTTCGGATTCCTCTCATCCCAACTAAAATCTCCATAGGGAATGGTATTGAAAATGGTTTCACATAGTAAGTACAAAATAAGTAATTATTACATGGACTATTTTTCTTAGAAAGAATTCACCCTAGGAAGTTTTCAAAATCTTTGTTAATGATTGCCAGAAAATGTCAGCTCTAGCTGCTAACAAATCTGGGACTTAGACAAGCACAACAATATAAGATAGAAGGGAGGGACAAAAATTTGAATTTTTTTACTTTCTGAAGTCTTCAATTTTAGAGAAAGTTAAAAAAGAACAAGGTAAAGTGCATATTTCGCTATAATGCAAAATGTAGGGAATGGTACAGACGTCTATATCATCAATATAGATTATACAGATATATTTCAAAGAACTCATAAGACACTGATATAAATGAAGGAATAGATATTGTTTTCAACATCATTTTTATTTGAATTTATCACTTTGAAAGAGACAGGAAGATATGGGAATGAATAGTATAGATATTGTCCTCATTATGAATTTCATCTGTAGTATTCATGTTAACTTACTCTGGCAGTGGGAGGGAACTCTTCCTCCCTTTCATCCCCTCTGTGCTCCAAACATCAAGTCAGGAGAGAACAGAGCAATGTAGTTGTAAGGATTGTGTTTTTCTAATGGACTCATAAAACACAGGCCCTCCCTTCCTATAACTCTACCTGAGAAAAATAGATTCTTTCTTCTGCATGGTCTCGGCATTCTGTGCTCCACTCAGCTGCAGTGCTAAGGGAGGGGAAAGACCAGGAGAGGCGGAAAAGCATGGCTGATATCCGGAACACTAGGGGGTACAACACTGCTGAAGAATTTATGATGATAACGTAAACAGGCTGCTATACCATGACCATGATTTTGATATACCAGGACAAAGAGAACCTGGCCAGGTAAAATAATTACATCATTTAAAAATTGTCGGCCAGGTGCAGTGGGTCACGCCTGTAATCCCAGCACTTTGGGAGGCCAAGGTGGGCGGATCACAAGGTCAAGAGATCGAGACCATCTTGGCCAACATGGTGAAACCCCGTCTCTGCTAAAAATACAAAAATTAGCTGGGCATGGTGGCGTGCGCCTGTAGTCCCAGCTACTCCAGAGGCTGAGGCAGGCGAATCGCTAGAACCCAGGAGATGGAGGTTGCAGTGAGCCAAGGTCACGCCACTGCACTCCAGTCTGGTGACAGAGGGAGACTCCGTCTCAAAAAAAAAACAAACAAAATTGTCAATGGCTAAAGAATACTGGCATAAGGTAATAAGGCATGGGCATCTCTTCTCTCTCTTGCCAATGAAAACATACACACACACTCACGCAGACACACATACACACACTTAAACCCGTGGATATGCAATCAGGATGGTGAAATATATAAGTAAAAACTGAAGAATGTGAAATGAATTAAAGGGTTTATAACTGTTTTTAAACATTTTCATGATTATCAGGATATAATAGGAAAGATGTTTAATTTCTGTTGTTTTACTAACTTAATAAACATACGTATTTTATCCACTATCTGGAACTGTAAATGATTGTGTAATAGTACACCAGTACACAAATGATGTGGGTACCAACATGGGAAAGACAAACACAGTCTCTGTGCTTCTGGGAACTACATTGTTGTGGGAAGCAGTAGGCTCAAATGCACTGAATTTGGACTAGTGTATAAAACTGTGGGGAAGAAGAATGTAACATAACAGAGAAATGCAATCTTCAGAAAAGAAATATATTTCTTGTGAAGGACTGAGGTCCTCATTACTATGACATGTTTAAGTTGAAGCTCATCAGTGACTTTAAAGCGGTTCTCTAGAAAAGCTGAGGGAGAACATGTTAGACAACTGACCTCTAAGGTACTTTCCAACATATTAATTCTATGATTCAGTATTCAAGGGGCTCAATACCCATGATAGGATTATTCAGTTTATTAAGAATGTTATACAGAAGTAGGAGAAATTTACAATCAAGTTAATTGCATAACTAGCACCTGGAAGATCTGCACACAGTATCTCCCATTATTACAATAGAATATATAATATGCAAGTTCTCAAATTTTGTGTTTGATTGGCATTGCAGCAGTTTAATCAGCAGTCTGCACCTCTTCATCATAATTTTCTATTGTGCTTCCCCCACCAAAAAAATTAACATGCTGGTTTTCCATTGGCTTCTTGAAAATATTAGAACTGAATGGTTTGTGGAACTCATCCAGGGATGCGGTTTTGGAGGAGACTTCCTTTGCTATTTTTCATAGTACAGAATTTTTATAGAGCTCATTTGATATGATCTCTCATATACATTATGCTTGTGAATCTACTTAATTGTGGCTCCTGATAAATGGCATCCAGCTTTATATGTGACATTTGCCAGCAGGATAGTCTGCGTGATGCATTTTGATAACTCTTAATAAGTGATAAATGTGGCATTGAGTTAAGTTTACATAGCACACCTGGTGCAGCAAACCCACACAGCTGTTAACAGGTGTGAACACTTGTTTACCAGCATTATTGGCATTCACTCATTTGAGTCAGCTTCCCAGGTTTACTACTGCTGCTAAATAAGTCAAACTTATCTTAATAGCAGTGTCGCCAGTGTCTGTGTTTTCCAGCACTGCTTAATTTAGAAGAAATCAGCATGATTGAAAAGTGACTTTCTTGCAATTCACCTGAATTTGACCTTCCCAGATTGGGAACTTGGTTTCCTGGGCACGTATCTGTTGACTCTGGATTTTCTGCCAAAAAGAGTCTGCCATTCCAGCAATGCATTTACAACGATCAAACCTTGCTGGAAGGAAATGTTCATAAATTGAGAAACTGCCTGAATTTACCCAGAAAGAAAGTTTAAAGAATGAAAAAAAGGGGGAGTTTCTTTCCCTGGGGCCTTTTAGTGTATGTTACGCCCTGGATTCATCTGGCAAGGTTCAAAATCCATGTCTCTCCTGGGTAGGTATTTTCTTTGCAAAATCTCTACCTCCACACCTTGGAGGATCAAGGTTTCATGTTTGTTATAAGAGTTAAACTTTACCTAAGCTTTTAGGGAAAATTTGTACTCCAAGTATTTTTAATTCTGATTCTGGTAGCTGTACTATAAATGTTGTAGGCATTGAGACAATTTGACAGTGTTTGGATTGTGTTTGACAAATGAGACAACTAATACACGATTGTCTTCCACTGCTGAGAAAGGTTTCTCAGACTTGAATGTGAATTTTGGTTGGTTAATATTTCAGTGAACAAAAATGGAATTGCTGAAACTAAACCAGTCTGTCCTCAGTTAGGAAAAGGGTGCATAATTGGTTCAAATAGGATTTGGCTTGTGAAGTTGTGAGGGCGGAAGGGATAAAGTCAATAATGTACACCTTCCCTATTAAGACATAATTAAAGAGAAAGTAGCCATTCAGAGGGAAACACGTGGTTAATAACAAGCACATGGCATGTGATAATCTTTCTCTACACTGCATTTAACCATGTGGGTTTTACTAGAAGCAAAAGAACCCTGACCCCATCAAGCAAAAATACAATTATAAAACAATTATATTCATATTCTAAAAGACAATTGTTATGTGTAACTAAATCAAGCAAAGATTTGGCAAACCAGAGATGGCTTCTACTGCAGAATTCACAAAAACTTTGAATAGATGAGGATGGAACTGGGTTTTTCAACCAAATGTAATCTTATTATCTTTTGGCAAATTTCTTCTTAGCAATGTTTACTAATCCTTTATGCAGTGTTATTTTCCAGCATTATTACAACCACCATAAATGATTAAGAAGATCAAATGTTAGAACTGATTTTTAAAAGCACAGTCATTTGCTTTTGTTCTCTAGCCAAATTTAGCATCCTTTCATGTTCTTTATAATTAGTATCTTGGCTCAGATTATAGCCTCACCGCCCCTGAATGTGTCAAATTCTGGTGTCACTGTGAAAGAGACAGGCAGGCCTCAACGTAAACTATGCTTGGCAATAGCAGGGTTCTAGGAAAGAAGCAACATTGCAGTTTAGCTCTTTTAATTGCACAATTCCTTATAAAAGTTATTTCTCCTTTGTCTTAAGGTTAATATTGAAATGTAGAAACAAAACCGGCCGGTAGCGTTGTCAGCAGAGTACCCTTTTCCCTTCCTGAAATGACTGCAGACTCAGGGCGTAGTTGAGCAATTACTGAAACCCCAGCATGACTCTTCCAGCTACTAATTAATCCCACTGTTAGGTGGTAATGGGAGAAAGATCCCAGGGGTGTAGGTTGAAATTCTGTCTAGCTGAGTACTTGAAAATCTGATAGGCTTATAGGAATAGACAGCTTTTAAGCCATGGAGCACATGCATATTGCATAACATACATTATGATGTGGTAAAACATGCACAAGAAAAACCCATGTTTTTTGTGTTAATTTGCTAATACACATCTTCCTAAACTTTTACTGCAAATCTTTTCTCCTTTCATGATATTAAAGGAAGGAAGAATAATGGTAAAACTCAAGTGTATTTCTCTAGTTTAACCTAGAATATTGGGCTAAAAATATTGGGAACACTTAAGTACGTAAGAGAAAAAGCCTTTAATATTAAAATAAATAAAATGTACATATTTCCTTTGTGTTTTTAAGAGAAAATGTGTTCCTGTTCAAACAAAACACAAAGTTAGATAAGGTATTATCTAACAAGAGGCTGGAAAGGGAGTGTCCCCATGAAGTTCACCTTTCCAGAAGAGTTCTCTGGGTTTAATTTCTATCACTCCCGCCATGCCTGCTTTTTCTTACTTCTATTTAGACAGCAGCCCAATTATCTTTTACTGGGTTCCTTTCAAATCATCTGAGAAATGCCAGGATTTCAGCAAAACCCTCATCTTGTTATTTGAGAAGGTTTCCTATTCTCCAAGGGTCATTTTTATCATTCTTCTTGCTTTCTGGGAGCAGATCATTGATTGACTCCTGGCCAAAAATGCTGGAAAGAAACCCATTGTATTTTGGCATGCACTTGCTCCCTCCAGTTCCAGATTCATTTCAGGACTGAGAAACAGGTCTCATCTGCAGTGCATTGTTAATTGAGGACATGGATAAATATTATCTTGAGTGGAGTTGCCTGACCTCTAAAAAAGACGATAGTGACTTAATTAAAGAGCTCCTTCATTGGAGCTCTACTTCCACTATAAAATAATCATAAAGGAATTATGCAAATGTGCCATAATAGCATCATGCCTACTAACATTCAATCAATTTCAACTCACTTTGAAGAGAACATAAACCATTTTTTCATTATCAGAAAAAAATCGTAAGTAAATTTTATATATTGAAGATATTAAATAGTCCACCCTTCCGTAACTCAAATAGGTTTAAATGGAGAATGTCAGAATTAGGTGGAATTCTTTGATATATTTGGGAAAAAAATGAGGTATTTCATTTGTAAAAGTGTCAAATACCCTTCTCTCACATGCGAACAAATTGCATAGTCAGTTGTTAATAATAAAATGTAGTGCTGTTAGAATTGTGCTTATAATGATTGAGTCTTTTTATATGTTTCCCATCATAATTCAAGTCCAGGATATTGACCCCGTGCTAAATTCCCCTCACCCTAAAAATTAATCATCATCATCTTCATCATCATCATCATCAGGAGTAAAAAGTAATGACACAATAAGAGCTCTGAAACGTGGATATTTTCTAAGGTTGTAAATTGAGTTATACAAACTTTATAATTAGCCTTTAGAAGAAAAGCCAGGTCAAATTTTTGTTCAATTAACCTCTTGAGTGTCTCATTAATCAAAACCTACTTAAAGTGATTTTCTTATTCTGAGCATAATGTGATGTAAAGTACACTATGTTTATAAATTCCCATTATGTCTATAATAATGTCATAGCAATAGATTTTTGTTTGTTTCTTTTCATTGGGTTGGTTTTGGTTTTGTTTATTTATTTGCTATGTCTTTCAAGATGTTTATGAGGGAGGAATTACCTACCCATTTTATGGTGTGCACTTTTATGCTTACTAGTCCACTGCTTTAGGAAATATGAGATACATACAAAAAGGGAAGTTAGTTTAAATTTAAAATGTGTAAGTCATGGTAGACAAGCAGCTCAGAGATTGTATCAACGCTATTACAGTCACTGACAGATTTGGAGAATGAAAAAAAGAGAATCAGATCAGGCAAGTTGAAATCTCCTGCCCTCCATTCTCTCCTAACATTTATATATTCAGTTGGATATGACTGAAACAGTAATTGCAGTACTTTCTCAATCTGTCCATCACTTTGCTCAATGGTAGCCACAAGGATAAAAATGACACATCTGCAGGTCATGATAACTTTAAAGGAAATTGTGTTGTAGTGCATTGTGGGTAAAATATGCAAATGAGCAAGACATTAGAGTTAATTAAATGTTCTTAAATCAGAATAAAATGACCGTCTTTTATTTTGAAGGAGACACAAATTCACTGTATTAATTGTTATAGGAATGTCTCTTGTAATAAAGCGAAGCTTGACAGACGAGGAGATAAGGAAGCCTGCGGATTTACAACGGGAAAACAGGAACAAATAAATTAACACAGAGAAGATGCTGGATTCATGATATATGCCACCTTTTCTTCAATATTATTTCAATTGTTTTGGTAATTCATAGATACGCTTAAATAAAAGTAGCAGAGAACAGTATAGAAGTAAACAAAGTTAGCTCATAAGGAGTAATAATAACCATTAATTGGAAGTGGAGCTGTGATAACATTTACAACTTTAATGAAAAAACATGCAAATTTGGTATATAAAGGTATAGATTATATATGTATATATAAAAACATATAAATATATGTGTGTGGGTGGGTAGATGTGTATGTGTGTATGTGTAAATATATATATATTATTTATATTTTACAACAACCTGAAATCTACTATAATTCTTGGAAATTAAGAGGAACTCAATGAATATTTTTTGAACCCATGACTAAAAGAATAAAACTGGTCATTTCAGTATGTTGATTCTCAACACAAATGTTTATACAATATTAGTACCAACCTAGTGCAATTCAAATTGTTAATTTTCTCTAAACAAAATAGGTCAGTGAATTACTGGGCTTATATAGATCAAAAGGAAGATTTAAAATCTCATTTGACTACATTTACATACTAAATATTTTTAAAAAGTCGTAGTCCTACCTTGTCTAATGCTACCTGCTTTAAGTTGTAAATAAAAGTGGTGTATTTGCACACTTGAGCATGCATATGTGTGTGTGTGTGCGCGCTCACACATGTGCAGGAGAATGCATGGTTTTCCTGACTGGACATCTTTTGACTTGGCAAAGCTTATTTTTACTGCTGGGCAATTCTATCTGCACTGTAATGAGGAGATTAATTTGACTTTTAACGTCAGCAATACGATTACAAAGTGAGCTTTGGGTTATAAACCAGTGTTCTTATTTATAATTGCCAATGGCAAGATTTGAGACTTTTAGACAGTATTGTTATTTCTCTAAGCTCTACTTTTTTTGTTAAAAATAAGGACATATCTATATTTATTATGAGTACCATCCACAGGTCTTTAGAGATACATGTTATTTTGAGGCTATTTTGGAAGCCAGCCTCTTCCTAGCCTCTGTCCCCTTTTATCCATCTTTATCCTGTAGATATATTCTAGGAAACCCTTCCCAATTAAAAAAGTCTAGGAAAGAAAAACCCTTAGAATTTGACAATACAAATTCAATGTGAAGAAAAATTAAGAAAGAGTGAAGAGAAGGTTCTACTTAAAAATGACACTTCAATGTGTTTTTTGTACACAGTTTCATTTTCTTTTCTACAGATATCCATAGCTTTGGAGACATGATCATGGGTAGTTTATCTCTATTTTCACTGTGCTCCCATATCTAAGACTTTATGATAGCCTCAAGCACCTAGTCTCCTCTAAGCTCAACATTCAGCCCTTTAGCCAGAGTAAACATTAAACTTCACAGTCATCAGAATTTCAGATTAGCTGGGAACTCCTTGTCATGGTGCACAGAAATCCTTAGACTAGACTTTTTCTAGTTTTCTGCACAAAATAACCTTCTTCATACCTCCTGCCTGTACTATTCCTCATGTCTACAACTAAATCTTTAGTGTATTACTATTCTCTAGTTTCTGCTAGGTACATCTTTCTCTTAGGCAAATTTCCTTTTTCTTCCCCAGTATCAATCACATGCTGAATTACCATTTCTTCTAAAAACCATTCCATCGCAATCTTGCTTTTTTTATTTACATGATTATGCGCATTTGTTCCAATCGCTTTTTATCCAATTTTCTCATCTCTTTCTACTGATCTGTGTTGCAATTTCTCAACTATTTCCTGCTGGAATCCAACCTAAGTCAGTTCTGCCTGTTTTTGTTTTAAGTTTAAATATATTCTTATTGATGAAGTTTATGAAATTGTAGTATAAAGAAAAAGGAACTACCTAATGTGCAAATTAGTAAAAAGGAACTAACTCTCTTTCTTTCTAAGATGTTAACGCACAGCTAGTCCTAGATAATATTTGTATAAAAATACCTTAATGAATATAAATTGGATATGTATTTTTACTGTTGATATTGCTAATTTTAAAAATATATAATTCCTTAAGGGTAAAGACCATGTATTTTTTTCCTTATATACTCAATAATATAAATCAGTTAGATCATCAGACAATTCTTTTTTTGAACATATCCTGGATAGTGGAATTCATTTTCTTTGTTTAGCTGTGTCATGAAGACTTTACAGGCTTATCAATCTTAATAAACAATGGATCTTAATTCCAGTATTGAGCTCTCACTTAAGCTTTTTTTCTCTAAGCATTTGTAGAAAATTGACTAGTTGTTTACTATTCTCTCATTCCCTTTTGCTTTTAAATTTTTCACCTAACTTTGCCATGGAACTAAATTATAGCAACTGGAATATTGATAGAAATGATATATGCAACTCCAAACTCTGCCCCTAAAAACATCCAGTGCAATTCTCTCTGTATTCTGACTCTTCTCTTTTTTATCAACAAGATGCTGAAAACATAATGTCAGCCTTAAAAACTTGAGGGATGGCAGAACCACTAGACGGAAGAAACTGGGGTTTCTGAATGACTATGTGAGCAGATCCACTCCATTCTTCAACCTGCGTTGAGCTATTAGGTTGGTGCAAAAGTAATCGCAGTTTTTCAGATTAAAAGTAAAGGCAAAAACCACAATTACTTTTGCACCAACCTAATGTAATGTGAATGAGAAATAAACTGTTACTGTGTTAAACCACTTAGACGTTTCCATCGATGACCAATTCAAAACACAGAAGGTTAATACATTAAATCACTTAACTGTCACAGTAAGACTATGGGGTAGGATTAGATTTAAGAAAAGCTGAGGAATTCCTGAAAGAACCTCTATGTCAGAACTCACATAAAAGCAAATGAAGTATTCACACTGAAGAGAGACTAATACCTGCTTTAAAATTTCTAGATCATATCATGTATAAATAGCATCTGACTCACAGAAAGTACACACACACAAGAAGAAAGTGAAAGTGCTAGGCATGGTGGCTCACCCCTAAAATCCCAGGACTTTGGGAGGCTGAGGTGGGCAGATCACCTGAGGTCAGGAGCTCAAGACTAGCCTGCCCCACACGGTGGAACCCTGTCTCTACTAAAAATACAAAAATTAGCTGGGCGTGTTGGCGCACGCCTGTAATCCCATCTACTCGGGAGGCTGAGGCAGAAGAATCGCTTGAACCTGGGAGGTTTGGTTGCAGTAAGCGCAGGTCGCACCACAGCACTCCACCCTGGGTGATAAAATGAGATTCTACCTTTACAAAAAAGTAAAAAGAAAAAAGAAAGAATAAGGTGAAAGTACATAAAATAGCCCTGTAGAGGCTGTGGAATATCAGCTTTGGTGTAAGACAAAGCTCAGTTTAAACCTTGACTCGATTACTACTTTGTCCTATAACTTTTTGAAATTTACTTCATCTCTCATAGACTAATTCCCTTATCTGTTAAACATAACAGTTTTGACCTATAAAGATTTGCATTAAAAATATATTTATAAATACGTAAATATATGCATGCATATATGTTTATCTTTACATGTACATTTATGGAAAAATGACTAACAATGCCTGTCACATGGAAACACCTAAAAAATGATCATAGTTTAAAGTTATAGATATTAAGATAGCTTAGCATAAAAATATTGTCTGGACACTCATGGTGAACTGGAAGTCAGTCCATGCATTCTCTTGGACAGACTCACTGTTATAGGTCAAATTGTGTCCCCTACCAAGTTCAGATGTTGTCATCCCAAGACCCAGTATTTTACCTTGTGATCTTATTTGTAGATAAGATCTTTACAGAGGCAATCAAGTTAAACTGAGTCAAGTTACAATAAGATCATTAGAATGAATTCTTATTTAAAGGGGAAATGAGACAGATACGCATTTAGGGAGAGTGCCATGTAAACATGAAGAGGGCCATCTACAAGCCAGTGAAAGAGGCCTGGAACAGATCCTTCCTCACGAACCTCAGAAGGAATCAACCTTGCTAACACCTTGATTTCAAACTTCCGGGCTCCAGAACTGTAAGACAGTAAATTTCCATTGTTTATATCAGCCAGTTAGTTTGTGGTACTTTGTTACAGCAGCCCTATCAAACTAATACATGCTAACTATTTAAAATTTTTTTTAGAAATAAAAGAATAACATAAAATCTCTCAAGGCAATTGGGAAACAATAATTGCTGACAGAACACTTCCGCTTCTGCCATTGCCACCACTGGTGAAAGATTGAGCTTTGTGTAAGGCCCCATCGGCAGAGGCATAGCATCTTAGTTCAACACAAACCCTCTGATGTCTTGAGGGGAAGAGGTTAAAAGTAAAATATTGGTTTCACTGACCCCTGTACTTTGGATAACAACCTCCATTATACTACTGTGGTAGAGGTCCCTATTCCCTTTGCTTTTTCAATGTGTGAAAATTTGATATCCTTAAGAGGTCTGCAAGACGTTGCAAATCACAGACTTTCTAGAAAAAAAAAATCAAGTGTACATTTCCCCTGAGGGAAATATTAATTCCTAAACATTTTTTCTTTGTGGAACTAGGAACAGAGCATTAAAGAGGAAGTATTTAAACAAAGTTTCAAAGTTAACACATTTTTTAAGGGGTTGTTTTTGGTGGTTTGAGGTCTTTTGGCACTTTTTAAAATTTGTGTTCATGGTATTAACACTGGGAAAGATATTGGTAAACTACATTATTTTTAAATCTAAGATTTTAAAGCAGGTATTAGTCTGTCTATAATGTGAATTTGCTTTTATGTGAGTTCTGACATGCAGATTTTTTCAGGAATTTCTCAGCTTTTCTTAAACCTAATCCTCCCCCATAGTCTTCCTGTGACAGTTAAGTGATTTAATATACTAAGATATTGGTAGACTACAACTATGCTCATTATTGATGAGAATGGTGATTGTCTCTTGGTGGCTACTGTACTTCCTACTTCCTCAGCAACTATGAAAGGAAACACACATGGTGTAAACGGAAGTAGTGAAAACTAGAGCTTAGGAAGCTGGGTTAGGCATGGTAAATTAAGATTTCTTTTCTAGACTTAGTATCTTTCACATTAGCTGAAATGATGTATTTTTCAGATTGATTCATTTTTATTTTGTAAAATAAAAATGAATACCTCTGAAACATGCCTATTTTATACATTTATTCAATAAATCAAACACAATTCTATTTTTGAGTACATGTTAAAAAATATATAGTCCTGAGCAGCTGTGCAGACCCCCAAGTAATATATAATATTAATTATGTGTGTATATAGATAGATAAATAGATACATAGATACATAAATACATAGATACGTAGATGATAGATATTATAAGGAATTGGGTTTTATAATTATGGAAACTGGCAATTGCAGCAAGGGCTGGTAGGCTTGAGACCCAGGAGAGCTGATTGAGCAGATGAGGTCCAAAGGCAGTCTGCTGGGGAATTCCTTTGTTCCTGGGGAGGCTAGTCCTTTTGTTCTATTTAGGCTTTTAAGTGATTGGATAAAGCCCACTCACATTATCAAGGGCAGTCTGCTTACTCACAGTTCACTAATTTAAATATTAATCTCATCCAGAAACACCCTCTAAGTTGACACATACAATTAACCATCACAAAGCACCAGGGGACTTTCTACTTGAAACCATAGGGCCAGCCTAGTTCTCAACTTCTCTATCCCTTTCTCTTACTGCTAGAAATTGACTCAACATCAGGACTTCAACAATATTTAATTCTTATTATCCCAGGACCTGAGGCCAGAGCAGCTTATACTCATTTAGAAGAACCCTACTATTTTTGCTGTCTTAGCCTGGAGGACACACCCTAATCCCTATACTTAAACTCTATTTTCATTTCTGTGACTAAAAGGCCCTCTCTTTGTTGTAACTGGCAGTGGATTCCAGCTCTAACTTTTTTCCCTACTGTCAAACCCCTTGTTCCAAAATTTGCTAAATGTCTGTCTCCTCCTGAGGATTAGGATAATAATTGAGAATTATACATATTGCATGGCGATCTACAGAAGTGTCAGTGTTTCATTGAATGAGTGTCAGGAATATCTTATAACAACTGTATTAGCCTGTTCTCATGCTGCTATGAAGAAATACTTGAGACTGGGTAATTTATACAGAAAAAAGGTTTAATTGACTTACAGTTCTTCATGGCTGGGGAGGCCTCAGGAAACTTACAATCATGGCGGGAGGCACCTCTTCACGAGGCGGCAGGGGAGAGAATGAGTGCCAGCAGGGTAAATGCCAGAGACTTATAAAACTATCAGATTTCATGAGAACTCACTCACTATAACTATAACAGCATGGGGGGAAACTGCCCCTATGATTCAGTTACCTCCCATCGGGTTCCTACCATGACATGTGGGGATTATGGGATTACAATTCAACATGAGACTCGAGTGGGACACAAAGCCAAACCATATCAACAGCTTTCTGCTTCTAAATGTTGTTAATGCTTTCCTCCAACTAACTGCTGGGCAAAAAAAAAAAAAAAAAAGATTA
Source organism: Pongo pygmaeus (assembly GCF_028885625.2). NCBI lineage: Eukaryota > Metazoa > Chordata > Mammalia > Primates > Hominidae > Pongo > Pongo pygmaeus. Next base: position 82,093,049 of record NC_072388.2, read on the forward strand.
TTATATTCATTCGTAAGTAAGCCATTATAAAGCATTCATCTAAGTTTTCTCAGTGAGCACCTGCAACTTCTCTCTACCTTACCATCATGCAAATAATATAATTGATAGATACAGGGCCAATCTGACCATCTGCTCCATCCAGCTCATCTTGCTAAAAACAAACAAAAACAAGACTTCACACATTTCTGTAGTCTTCCCTTCCTTATCCAAAATAACACCATAGATTTCTCCATTTAATTCCTACTACCTTTACATTCTACCCCATTCTTGTGTTGTTTAGTATCCATGTATCTTTGTGTTACTTAACCTGACATTTCCATTCTTTGCTTGACTGTAAAATGACTGGGCTAACCATTTTTACCACCGCTTTACATGATCTCACCTTTCTTTCCACATACTGCTAACCATGGCCACATAATCCTTCTCAAAATACAGCGTTATGTTTATTTCACCTTTAAAAATGAGAACACTGAACGCAATCATTAAACTAATTAGCGAATAGTGAGTATAATTTTCAACAGTAAAAGTATCAATACTAGGCTGTTTCTCATTGTTCTAGCTTTAAGAATGCTGAGATTTTACATGCTGGTTCACTGAGTCTCTAAGCCAGCTTAAACATTTACAGGTTCTTAAAAAAAGTCTTGATAATTAGTCAACATTTTAAAAAAGTAAGTCAAAAAAATAATTCAGGTGATTTTTACTTAATGTAAAATGTTATAATTTGATAGCTATATAGCAAAGAGAAGGGCCTACTCTTTATTTTAAATGGTTGGAGGGAAAAAGTATGGCTTTTTCCAAAGGGAGGAGCTGCTATATCATACTCCCAACTTTACCAATTATGAATTAAGAATTATACATATAGCATGGCTATTAATAGAAGAATCTCCTTTGATAGGGACCTACTTCAACCAAGGTGTGATCTAAACAGTATGACTACTACTGCATCATTAACAGTAATATTCTTTTGAAGCAAGAATGCTCAGCTGAGAGAATTTCCTATATGGAGGACTAAGGATGGAAGATGAGATAAGGACTTAAAATAACTACATCCAGCCAGGTGCAGTGGCTCACGTCTGTAATCCCAGCACTTTGGGAGGCTGAGGCGGGTGGATCACAAGGTCAGGAGTTCGAGACCAACCTGGCTAACATGGTGAAACCCCCTCTCCACTAAAAATACAAAAATTAGCTGGGCATGGTGGCATGCGCCTGTAGTCCCAGCTGCTCGGGAGGCCGAGGCAGGAGAATCAGTTGAACCCAAGAGGTGCAGGTTACAGTGAGCTGAGATCGCACCACTGCACTTCAGCCTGGGAGACAGAGTGAGACTCCATCTCAAGAAAAAACAAAAACAAAAACAACAACAACAAAAAACTACATCTTTCTTTTCTGCTGCACTTCTTTAGTTATAAAGTTTGCTGTTATGAGGGCTCAATTTAATTAGGTCATTTAAATGGAATAAAAATGTTGAGTCGGCCAGGCGTGATGGCTCATGCCTGTAATCCCAGCACTTTGGGAGGCTGAGGAGGGCAGATCACAAGGTCAGGAGACCAAGACCATCCTGGTTAACACGGTGAAACCCCGTCTCTACTAAAAATACAAAAAAATTAGCCAGGCGTGGTGGTGGGTGCCTGTAGGTCCAGCTACTTGGGAGGCTGAGGCAGGGGAATGGCGTGAACCTGGGAGGCAGAGCTTGCAGTGAGCCGAGATCACACCACTGCACTCCAACCTGGGCAACAGAGTGATACTCCATCTAAAAAAAAAAAGTGGAGTAGCTGTATGTCCACTTGTATGCCTATTTTTTTTTAAATTAATGAAGTACAGAACAGCGCCTAGATCCTACCATGAAGTTTCTAAAACCCATTCTAAAACCCACTTTACTCAATTCATACTATACCTCAACAATTTTCAAAAGCTGGACTCAATAATGAACCTATGTCAAGAAATACAACATTGCAAGTACTCTAGAGTTCCCTTTCTTCCCCACTTCCAGTAACTAGCCCTTCAAGAGTAACTGGTATCCTGACTTGACAAAATAGATTTTTAAATATATTTTTGTACTTTATACAAATACACTATAAATGTAGTATCTTATATAAATATATTTTACTTTACATTAATACTTCACAAACCTTTTGTACCTTAATTCTTTTGCTCTACCATGAAGTTTCTAAAACCCATTCATATTGTTGCATGTTTCTGTAGATTGTTCATTCCCATTTGCTATATGATAATCTCCTATGTGACTATATCCTAATTTATTTATCCATTCTACAGTTGATGTGTATTTGGGTGGTTTCCAGTTTGAAGTTATTACAAATAATGATTCTGCTATAGTAATTTTAGTTCATTATTTTGGGTAATATATGTAAACATTTCTGAGAGCAGGATTTTTTTTCCTGATTTTCATTCTTATAGATAATATAAATATTTTAACTATATTAATTCTTCCAATCCATGAACATGAGATGTTTCATTTGTGGAAACATTAATTTATTTCATCAATGTTTTATAATTTTTATTGCAGAGATATTTGACTTCCTTTATTAAACTTATTTCTAGATTTTTGGGATGGTTTTTTGTAGCTAGTGTAACTGGAATTATTTCTTGAGTTTTTTTTCAAATAGTTTGCATTGATGTGTAGAAATGCTACTGACTTTTGTATGTTGATTTTGTATCCTGCAACTTTACTAAATTCATTTATTATTTCCAACACGTTGTGTGTGTGTGTGTGTGTGTGTGTGTGTGTGTGTAGTATGTGGGGTTCTACATATATGATTATATAGTCTGCAAACAGGGACCATTTGACTTTATCCTTTTTAATTTGGATACCCTTTACTTATTTCTTTTGCTTAATTGTTCTGCCTAAAACTTCCAGTAGTACATTTAGTAAAAGTAGAGAAAGTAGGCATTCTTGTCTTGTTCCAGATCAAGCTGAAGAAAAGTTGAAGAAAAGCTTTCAACTTTTCCTCTTCAGTATGCTGTAGATTTGTCATATATGGCCTTTTTTGTGTTGAAGTATGTTCCTTTTATATCCAGTTTTTATCATGAAGAGATGTTGGATTTTATTGAATGCTTTTTCAGCATCCACTGAAATAATCATATGATTTTTGTCCTTGATTCTCTTAATCTGATGTATGCTTAATGATTTGCATGTATAGAGACATCCTTTCATCCCTGGGATGAATTTCACTTGATCATGATAAACGATCTTTTTTTTTTTTTTTTTTTTTGATTCAAAGTCTCAATCTGTCACTCAGGCTGGAGTGCAATGGTATGATCACAGCTCACTGCTACCTCGACCTCCCAGGCTCAGGTAATCCTCCCACCTCAGCCTCCCAGGTAGCTGGGACTACAGGCATGCACCACCACACTGGGCTAGTTTTCTGTATTTTTTTTTGTAGAGACGGAGTTTGCCTTGTTGCCCAGGCTAGTCTCAAACTCCTGGGCTAGAGTGATTCACATGCCTTGGCCTCCCGAAGTATTGCGATTATAGGCATGAGCCACTGTGCTCAGCCAGTGAATGATCTTTTTAACATGCTGTTGAATTCTGTTTGCTAGCATTTTGTTGAGGATTTTTGTGTCAATGTCTATTAGTGAAAATGGCCTGTCGTTTTATTCGTGTGTGTGGGTGTGTTTTGTCTGGTTTTAGTATCAGGGTAATGTTGCTCTGGTAGAATGAGTCTTAGAAGCATTCCCTGCTTTTCAATTTTTTGGAGGAGTGTGACTAAGATTGGTACTAGTTTTTCTTTAAGTGCTTGGTAGAATTTAGCAGTGAAGCCATTGAGTCCTGGGCTTTTCTTTGATTGGAGATTGTATTGCTGCCTAGATCTTATTACTCACGTTTTGTGTGTTCAGGTTTTCTATTACTTTCTCATTCAATCTTGGCAAGCTGTACGTGTCCAGAAATTTATCCATTTCCTCTAGGTTTTCCAATTTGTCAGCATGTAACTGTTCAACTCAAAAGAATTTCCAAACAAAATCTAAATATAAAACCCATTTTGACCCCACATTGTCCCTACAGCTGTGCTTCATTCCTCTACTTGCATTTACAAGAAAGATCTTAGAAAAATATGTCCATTTTCTTTCATTTTTTTTTTCTTGAACCCTCTCTCAGCTTAAATAAAGGATCCAATCAGAAAATAAGGGACTCACAGAGATCTTTCACTGTGTCAAGCTTTACAAATAATTTCAAAGATGTAAGCAAATAAGGGGCACAGACATAGCACGGTGACTCCCTGTCCTTTATTCCAGCATGAGATGTACTTTCTAGGTCTGGTAAAGAGGAGTGATCTCTAAATGAGATAAACACTACCTCACACAGCAAGGAAGATTCAGATAATGAAACAGCTCCATTCTATACTCAGGTAGTTCCATAGTTTATGTGATATTTTCCAAAAACCCAGGCCTCATAAGCCTGTAGATTCTAGGTTTGTTTACCATTGTCGCTAAACCAATAACTACTAAAATAATCTAATGGATGAGAACTCTCCTCCAATATCATTAGTTTGTTGTCTAGTGGGTTATTGTTAACGTTTTACAAGAGGAGTAACCTAAACTTATCTGAGTTTATTCTTCCCTAGAAACATCACCCAGGTAGGGGTAGACAAATGAACCAAAGTTCAACTGCTTAATTCTTCTCTTCCCATCCTCTAACAACACATTTGTTTATACCTATTTATCAAGACCATCAATAAAATTATTAAAAAAAAATTTTAATTTATATATTTTTAATTTCAATGATATGTTCTCAGTCTTTCTCCTACTTGATCTATTTGATCATCTATTCTTTTAATGTACTTCTTTTTATTTCTTGGCTTCTAGGGCACAGCCTCTCTCTCTCTCTCCTCTGTCTCTCTCTCTCCTTTGTTTCTTACCTCATTGGCTGATAATTTTTCTTTCCTTTATTTATTGATATTATTTTTATTTTGTTTTAAACATCTAGGTATCTTAAGATGAGAGTACAACATACGTGTGTTCGGATTTGGTTCCTTCCAGTGGGTTCTTGGTCTCACTGACTTCAAGAATGAAGCCACGGACGCTCACGGTGAGTGTTACAGTTCTTAAAGATGGTGTGTCCGGAGTTTGTTCCTTCAGATGTTCAGATGTGTCTGGAGTTTCTTCCTTCCGGTGGGTTCATGGTCTCGCTGACGTCAGGAGTGAAGCTGCAGACCTTCGCCGTGTTACAGCTCTTAAAGGTGGTGCTTCCGGAGTTGTTTTTTCCTCCCGGTGGGTTCGTGGTCTCGCTGGCTTCAGGGGTGAAGCTGCAGACCTTCGCAGTGAGTGTTACAGCTCATAAAGGTAGTGCGGCCCCAAAGAGTGAGCAGCAGCAAAATTTATCGTGAAGAGTGAAAGAACAAATCTTCCACAGCGTGGAAGGGGACCCGAGCAGATTGCCACTGCTGGCTCCTGCAGGCAGCTTTTATTCCCTTACTTGGAGCACCTCCCCCGCCACCACCAAAGTCCTGCCGATTTGTCCATTTTACAGAGCGCTGATTGGTCCATTTTACAGAGTGCTGATTGGTCCATCTTTACAGAGTGCTGATTGGTGTGTTTACAAACCTTTAGCTAGACAGAAAAGTTCTCCAAGTCCCCACTTGACCCAGGAAGTCCAGTGGGCTTCACCTCTCATAAGGAATAGTCTTTTGAATTTATTTCTCCTATTCCTTTGTAATCTCACACAATCTAACAATTTCAAACCCATTTATATGTTGAAGACTCTAAAACATGTATCTTCTTCCCTATCCTTTCCCTTATTTCCTTATATACCTAGCTGCCTTTCTTGACATCTCTGTTTGTATGCCAATGTCCATCAGACACTTCACATGTCCAAACGGAATTTCTGTTCTTGTTCTCAAATGTTCTCCTCCCATAGACTTTCCCATCTGGAAAAAAAAAAAAGAAAAAAAGAAAAAAGAAAAGCAAGCAACTCTTTTTTTCTAGTAACTCAGGCTAAAACCATGGTGCTTTTCTTGCTTTCTTTCCTTCTTTTGCACTCACATCCGGTCTATCTTCATGTCCTCTTGGCTTTATCACCAACATTTATAAAATACGTTGATACAACACTTACAAAGAAACATACTGTTTACTTCTCCTCATCTGTATCTCCAAAAGTGAATTTAACTTGAAAGTAATAAACTTTAAGCTTCATGACCCCTCCCTAGTATGGGTCCTTTCTATCCCTCCAGGAATGCAGGACAGTCATCTATCTATGTGCTGTAGGCACAGGGTGCAGTCTGTACTCTAATGCATTCTGGCGAGAGATCTGAAGCTGGGAGTAGGGAGCAGCATGCTGACAACACCACCTCTACAACCATCAAGTCCAGAGCAACACTTGCCCCTAGTTGATGTTGAACAGTATCTGGACTCAACCAGTCACTCCAAGAGCAAAGTATCTAAAGGCAACATGGTTCTTCTCTCTGGGTGATGACAAATGTGACCCAGGCTTATCCAGCCCCTGAGGACTAGCACAGTGGTAACAATGGTGAGTGAGAGTGAGGAACCCCAGAAGATAAGGATTAGGTCAAGCTGGACCAGTGTTTGGGGCTGTGTATTTCCCCAGGGTTCAAGGATGGGAGGTTAAAGGGCTGGAGCTTCAGAGGGCTTCATGCCAGCAACAAGGACAGCCTGGCAAAGAACTGCAGAGAAAGTTGTGAAACAGTTATTTTTTTCTAAACTCTCAAAAATTAAGGAAAAATTTTGTTCAACCATGCTTGAACAAAAGAAGGAGTTTTGACTTTTTTCAACAAGATAATTATCTTTCTAGTCTCTCTGCGATAAAATTGTTATATGAAGGATTGGCCAAGGAAAATGCATCTGGAGGTATAGGGAAAAAGCAACACAGAGATACAGCAGGCAGGTAGTAATAATACGACTAATAGCTTATAAATTCTAGGCCTTTTATGATGCCTGTTAATATCATGTTGACAGTTTTTTAACATTTGCAGTCTTTACTTATTCTAAATAAATATTTACTCCTGTACCTGACTTGGTAGCAATAATTTTGTATTTTTTAAAGAGGTCCCTGCAAAACTTACATCTGCTCTATGCATTGCTTTCTTTTTATTCTAGGTGTCCATTTATCTCTCACATGGATTAACCTTCTTGATTTGCCCCCATCTTTCTCTACTCAATTGACAAAAGGACAGTCAGAGGAATCATTTTATACTGTAATCTAGGCCATGTCCCTCTTATGTTTGAAACCTGTCAGTCATTCCTTGTCTTATTCAAAGTCAAGATCAAAGTCCTTATCAATGGCCAAAATCTTGCCCTACTTAACTCTCTGACCTTACCTCTCTCCCTCTCTCTCCTCTTGCTCACCATTCCCTCATCTTCAGTCAAGTTTGGTCTCTTTGCTGTTCTGTCAATGTAACAATTGGCCTCCTAGGTTAAGAACTTTGTACTTGAGTGCCTTTTCCTGTAAAATTGCTCCCTAAGATATTCACACAGTCTTTTCCCTGATTTCCTTAGGGAATTATAAACAGCAGTATCTCAGTAAGAATTATCTGGTCATTTTATTTAGAATTGATTTCTCAACACCCGCAAGGACATCTTCTCCTCTCCACTGGATGCTTCTGAATACCATTATTATCTTCTAAAATACTATAAAGTCAGCTTGCTTATTTGTTCATTGCATTTTTCTCATTATTGCTCTCTAGAAAGGCAAGGAATTTTGCCTGATTTGGTCACTTTCTGTTCTCTCTTCCAACATGTAAAAAATGCCTGGCACAAAGCCGCTGAAGATTTTTGACTGGTCAAGTAACGTCATGAGATGTTTATGGAAGATGGTTTTGGAAATTTATTGAAGTACAGAAAAGTGCCTGGATCCTAAGTGTATAGCACTGTTTGGGGAGATGGCCTGTCTGGGGAGAAGATTAGAGACCAATCATTTAGTAGTAATGTAGAGCAGATCTGCACCAGAGTAACAGAAATAGATGTAGGTTCTTGGCACATTGATCCTGAAAATTTTATGAATGATTTTTCTAGTTTTATTTTTATTGTCTTTTCTGTAGTTATCCAAATACTTGGACTTGTGCAGGAGATTCCCAAATTGAAATTGAATTACCAAAAAGTTTCTAATGTTACTCAAAGAATCCAAATCTAGCATTGGTGGGGTTGTTAACAAGCCTTCAGGAAGTTTTCTTCTAGGAATAAATGGTTGATTATTTTTAAAAAATTCATTTGCTACCATCATTTAAACCATCAGGGGATACAACCTGTGGGGCATACCACCTTAATATGTGTGGAAAAGGCAGACACATTTATTCCATCTGTGCATAAAACCACAGGGAAACTTACTCAACAAAATAGAAAAAGGTACTAGTGGGAACAGTAGGTTTTTCCACATCTTTGGTTCCCAATGTTGGTGGGCATCCCCTACCCCAAACCTAAAGATAGCAAATTACTCTTCACAGACCAAAACATACACATGAAAAGCTGGAGAAAAGGGAAAACAGATGGGAAGGGAAGAGGAGGGGGTGGAAGGAAATGAAAGGGAGGCAGGCTGACACCTGTTTTCCAGCACAATGATCATTAAAGTCATCACATGTTCTGCCAGAAGCTTTATTTTAAATACCCTTGTCTGCTACCTTCTGGGTTAAATAGTTTTGAATATACATTTAATTCAAATTACTTTCTATCACAGTCAGTGACTGCAGTTAAATTTACTGAACAGCTTTAAGTTCTTCCAGAAAAATAAGGTACAGGAAAGGCTACTCCCATCTTGTTCGTTCAGGAACATTCATTGTATCTGAATATAAAGTAGTCTCATTTGGTACCTTGATTAATGCTCCCTGATTAAAGCCAGCTATCACAATTCTTAAAACATAAACATTATAAAAATAAGTGAAAAAAGGCTTAGAATAGGCAATAATTTAATAGATTAGTACTAGCCCCAAGAGGAATTCTCACTGTGAGGCTAGGGTTTAATTTTCAAAAGGAAATTTCTGGATACCTAAGCTATACCTACATCAAATTAATCTCTTACAAACATAAAGGTTACTAAGTTGTGCTGATTCAGCTAGCTGTGAAAATATGGATCAGTGTTAATAATTGCAAGGTCCATCTATGATACAGCAAGTGTTTTCTTTGTTTTTTAAAATTAGTGTTTATTGATTAGTATATATTTATATGCTTCACTGTTATTATCATATCTATTAAATAAATATAATAATTGTTGCTGAGCACAACAACTGCATTATGTTTTCTCTTGATATTTATATGTGTTTGTTGCAGTGAACATATTGATAATCTGGAAGTGTTAAGTTCTGACTGCTCTAGTAACACATGTTTTTAAACAAATGGTGTGTTGATTTAATCAGTAACCATAGAATTTATTACAGGCTGTTACTGTTACTGGTAATTTTTAGGAAATCAATAATCATACATTTAGTTTAAAATGTATATTCTTAGATGAAAATAAACAGTGTTATGAAATTATCATGATATTAAGGAGCTGGAATCAGCTCCAATGCTATGTCTTGTTAACTACACAAATGTATTTGATTCATTTAAAATAAATTTCCTCAGATAAAAAATGGGAATCACGTTTTGGCAATTGAGTAATCACTTGCTATCAGAATACTCCTCTGCCCAAATAAACCAATCATAAAATCTAGACATAATACTAAAAACAGCCACACTGGACAACGATCAGCAGAAGGCAGACTGGCGGGGAGTATAGACACTGGAGAAGGGGATTTGTACAAACAAAATCCCCAGTCTTGTGATTATGGCACAAGCAGAGGGTCTGCTGCTGTTGGAAGACTAACTGCAGTGTTGTGACATAGGAAATCAGAAAAATGAATCCAGGGAAACTATGGCTACTAAAGGGACTGGAGTTCCTGGAAGGAAGAAACCAGAGAGGTGATCACATATTCCATTATTGACCCCTGAACTCTTCATACATGGTGTAGACTCAAATCAGCTAAACTAATTACAAAAGACTGGATTTGAGATGGGCTTCTACCCAAGAAACAAGAGTTTACATTTCTAATTTGTGTAAACTGACTTTAAAATGGCCCAGTTGTTGGAACTAGCAGACAAGAGTTTTAAAGTGGCTAGTATAGCTCCCCTCAGTGAAGTGAAGCAAAATGTGCTTACGTGAATGAAAATACAGGAAATCTCAGTAGAGAAATACAGATAATGTAATATAAAAAACTAAGTGGAAATTCTTGTAAAATAAATATACAAAATATATTACTAGATGGACTTAGTGCAATGTAAATAATAGATGAATCGGTGAACTAGGAGATAAATTGAAAGAAATTATCCAATGTGAAGAACACAGAAGAATAAAGACTATAAATGATTAAGAGAGCCTCAGGGACCTTTGAGAAAATATCAAATGGTCTAACATACATGTTATTAGAGCTCTAGAAGGAAAATAAATGAGGAAATAGACCAGAAGAAAAACAAATAATTAACGTCTGAGAATTCTCTAAATTTGATTTAAGTCAGAAGTTTCCACATAGAATATTCTTAACAAACAATAAGCAGATGAAAAAAATACAAAAAAAGCTGTGCCTCAGCACATCACTATTAAATTGTTGAAAACCATAAATTAAAAAAGAGCTGATCTTGACATCAGCAAACAAAAAATGACATATTATATAAACTACATAAATGAGATCATTGATTTGATTAATAATTTACTTATTAGCAGTACATATATCCACTAAAGCATAAATAATGTGGGCTGTGAACCTACACATTTACAAGTTTTGTATATTTTACATGAAAAGATACAATGCATATTTTAACCCCAGCTTAAACAATAAAATATTATAAAATAAGCTGAGTTTTAAAAGTTGATAGAAAAATTAAAATTATATTCTAAAAGAAATGTCAAATAAGAAAAGAGAAAGAGAACAGCACCAAAACAGAAATGGGAGGTGGGTTAGAAAGCAAATAATAAAAGAGTGGAGCTGTACTCAATCAACTATATTACATAGTTATTGGCAAAACACTTTGATTCGAATGTGGGATTGTCACAATGGATTAGAAAATAACACACACACACACAAGGGAAGAAGTAAATACATGCTATTTGTAGGAATGCTACTTTAAATATTTAGACATAAACTAGACTTAAATTCATGAATATAAAAAGTTATACTATGCAAACAGTAGTCATAAGAAGGCTGAAGTCACTCTATTAATGTAAGATTAAATAGATTTTAAAGCAGAATATATTTTTGGAGATAGGGGATCATTTTATGTTGATAAAAAGGTTAAATTGGCAAGGAAGACATAATAATCGTAAACATATAAGTTACTAATCACAGAGCTTCAAATACAGGAATTACAAATTACAAGAATAAATGGGAGATATTGGTTAATTCCACATCCGTAGGTAGATATTTTAACATCTTTCAGCAATTGACAGAACTAAACCAAAAATAAGGAGACTTATTATATTTGAATAATGCTACCACCTACCTTGATTTAATGTCCGTTTCTACTTGGTTTGAATGATACGCACATCTAGAAATGATAACCTAATTATTTTTCTTTCTTTTGATTTTTCTGAGACAATGTCTTTTTCTGTCACTCAGGCTGGATTCCAGTGGCGCAATCATAGCGCACTTCAGCCTCAAACTCCTGGGCTCATGCAATCTTCCCACCTCAGACCTCAGGGACTTAAGCATCTAGGACTGCAGGAACGTAACCCCATGCCTGACTAATTTGTTTTATTTGTATTTCTTTGTAGAGATGGGCTTTTTTTTTTTTTTCTTTTTTTTCAGAGTCTTGCTCTGTCATCCAGGCCGGAGTGCAGTGTCATGATCTCGGCTCCCTGCAACCTCCGCCTCTCAGGTTCAAACGATTCTCTTCCCTCAGCCTCCCGAGTAGCTGGGATCACAGGTGCATGCCAACATGCCCGGGTAATTTTTGTATTTTTAGTAGAGATGGGGTTTTGCCATGCTGGCCAGGCTGATCTTGAACTCCTGACATCAAGTGATCCACCTGCCTTGGCCTCTCAAAGTGCTGGGATTACAGGCATGAGCTACCATGCCTGGCTGAGATAAGCTTTTTAAAAATGACCTTCTGGTGTTTCATAACAATTTCTTAATAAATATAAAATGATTAGAATTATGGGGAAACTATTTTCTAACCAAAATTAATAAGAAATCGGTAACAAAAAATGCTAGGAAAGCTCCAAATATTGGGGGGAAAATGACACACTTCTACATATTCCAGGGAAAAGAAGAAATCACAAGGTAGCTTTGAGTTACATGATAAGAAAAAACATTCAACAAATAAATATTGTGAGGGTGCAGCTAAAGTAATGTTGAAAAGAAAATGTGTAATTTAAATTAATATGTTAATGAAAAGAAAGTTCTAAAAAATTCAATAATCTGAGATTAAACCTTAAGAATTTGAGAAAGAACAAATTAAACTCAAAGCAAGTATAGGGTAAAAGATAAGATAGAAAAGGGCAAGAAGTTAATTAAATATAAATCAGAAAAATAATAATATAAAATCAATAATCAATAACTAAATGAATTGGTAAATCTTGAAAAAGACTGATTAGAAATTAAAGATGTGGCTCTGTGGCACAATAGGTAGCACATTGGACTTCTAAAACACATACAGACGAATGGAGCAGGCTAGAGCACCCAGAAATAAAGCTGCAAACCTACAACCATCTGACTTTGACAAAGTCAACAATAACAGGCAATGAAGAAGTGACTCTCTATTCAATAAATGGTGCTGGGATAACTGTTTAGTCATATGCAGCAGATTGAAATTAGAACCCTTCCTTTAACCATACATAAAAATTGACTCAAGATGGATTAAGGACTTAAATGTAAACCTAAAACTATAAAAACTTTAGAAGGAAACCTAGGAAATACCATTCTGGACATAGGCCCTAGCAAAGGTTTCATGAAAAAGACTCCAAAAGCAATTGTAACTCAAACAGAAATTGACAAGTGGGATGTAATTAAATTAAAGGGCTTCTGCACAGCAAAATAAACTACTAAGGGAGTAAACAGCCAACCTACATAATGAGAGAAGATAGTCACAAACTATGCATCCAACAAAGGTCTAATGTCTAGAATCTATTAGGACCTTAAACAATTCAACAAGCAAAATACAACCCCATTAAAGAACTGGCAATGAATATGAACAGATACTTCCCCAAAGAAGACAAAAACACAGCCAATAAGCATATGAAAAAAAGCTCAACATCACCAATCATTAGAGAAATGCAAATCAAAATCAAAATGCGATACCATCTCAGACCAGTCAGAATGGCTATTATTAAAAAGTCAAAAATAGATGCGGGAGAAATTGCAGAGAAAAGGGAATGCTTGTACTGCTGATGGGAATGTAAGTTAGTTCAGCCACTGAGGAAAGTAATTCGGACATTTCTCAAAAAACTTAAAACGGAATTCTATTACTGAGTATATATATATACCCAAAGGAATATTCAATCATTCTACCATAAAGACACATGCACTTTGGATGTTCATGGCAGCACAGTTCACAATAGCAGAGACATGGAATCAACCTAGATAAGCACCTAGGTTGCCCATCAGTGGTAGATTGGATAAAGAAAATGTGGTACATATACACTGTAGAATACTACACAGCCATAAAAAAAGAATGGCATTATGTCCTTTGCAGCAACATAGATGCATTGGGGCCGTTATCCTAAGTGAATTAACACGGAAACAGAAAACCAAATACTGCATGTTCTCACTTATACGTGGAAGCTAAACTTTGAGTACACATGGACACAGGGAAAGGAACAATAGACACTGGGGCCTACTTAAGGGTGAAGAGTGGGAGGAGGGTGAGGATTGAAAAACTATTGGGTACTACATTCACTACCCGGGTGACAAAATAATTTCTGTGCCAGACCCCTACAACACAGAATTTATCCATGTAACAAAACTCTACATGTAGCCTCTGAAACTAAAATAAAATTGGAAGAAAAAAAATATAAAAATAAATTTCAAAAATGAAATAAAGTTCAAAAAATAATAAAATAAGAAATAAAAGAAAGAAGAAACATTACCAATATCAGAAAAACTGAGGCATCAGAACAGATTATACAAATATTAAAAATAATAAGAAAATGTTATAAACAAATTTATGATTTCATATTTGACAATCTAGATGGAATAAAGAAAATCTGTAAAAAGTGGATTGTATAAAAATAAATCCAAGAATAAATTTAAACTTAAAGAACTCCATATAAATTTTAAAAATTAAGTTTACAATTAAAACCTTTCCTGTAAACATAACCCCAGAATTATATGTCAATGCTGGTGATTCTGTCATGTATTTGGGGAAGAACAGAAAAAAAAAATAAGAAAAACCACACACACACACACACACACACACACACAAACACATACACACAGAAAGTAATTCAGATAATAGGAGTGATGGGAGCATCACCTAACTTATTTTACAAAACTAATATTATTATTATTAGTGTTTTAAAAATACATTGGAAGGATAGAAAACTACAGACCAATAATATTCATAAACCTACATACCAAGAAGTTAACAAAATTTGCCAAGTGGGACACAGCAATCTATAAAAGCAATAAATATATCGCATTGTAAAATGAATTTTATCAGGAAAATGCAAGATTGGTGTAATTATCTAGAAATCCAACCAATATAACTAAGAAAATAAAGAAAAATATATGATCATTTTAATAAATACAGAAGAATTTGACAAAATTCAACTCCTATTCATGATAAAAATTCTCAGCAAACTTTACATGAAAAGAAACTTTATAAATCTCCTTAACAATATTTATAAACCAACAAAAAATTAGAACTTGCATCCTACTCAATGCTTTCTACTTTGTATTAAGAAAAAAGCATGGTTGTGTATTCTCATGAGTTAACATTTAAAATTATATTGAAATGAGGCAGAGGAAAAATAAAAGGCATTGGAAAGGAAGAAGTGCAACTATTTCATTTGTAGACAACATGACCACGTGTTTTAAAGTATGGATTTTATTTGTATTTAGGTATGATGAGGCTGTCAGATTAGGTGACAGTTTCCATTGAAATATAGTTTATTGCTCACAGTTCCCAAGAACACGATGCAGAGGGCCATGGGAAATAACACCAGCACTGATCACAGGCAGCAAGAACAGGGAACTGCAGTCAAGAGTCTTTATTATGATTTTTTTTTTTTTTTTGAGGGAATGAACAGGGCAAGATAAGCAGGCTACATTGATTTAGGATTGGCTAGTTTGAACAATTTTAGAGGGCTCTTGCCTCTGTATAGGGGCTGTCCCTATTTGTCTAAACCTGTTCCTGGGGTGATCAGGGCAGTGACGTAGTGGCTCAAAGTATAAGAGCCTGATAAAGGAGGCACTGAGAGTCAGGCCTTCAACTGGTTAGTATGCAGACAAAAAGCATGTTCATAGGCAAGTGACTAGGAATCAGTTAACCCTGCTGGAGGCAGTCTCTTCCAGGTCAGCAAAGCCCTAGATGTCAAACATCAAATACGGAACCTAGAAAACATGGGTAATACATCATGTTTACATTCATATAATGTCCTAAAGAATTGTAAGAAAAAAATTCTCCTAGAATTAATCTGTGGATTTACCAAGACTTCAGGGCATAAGGACAAATCACAAAAGCCAATTGTGTTGGGAGTGGGGGGGAGTGGGGGAGGTATAAACAGTGAACAATTAGAACATTAAATCAAACTGCAAATCCACTTAAAATTGCAAAAATTTGTAAATGTTTCTACAAATTATGTGCAAGATATGGAAAATACAAACCACTGGAAAGGAAAATGAAAAAAAATTCTAAATAAATGAAAACATATACAATGCTTATGCAGGTCTCCCCAAATTAATCTATAGATTCAGTGCAATCTAAATCAAAATTAAGACAGCCATTTTTTGGTAAGAAATTCACAAGCTTATTCAAAAATTTCTGTTAAAAGACATACGATCTGAAAAACAAAAACAATTTTGAAAAATGAAGAGAAGTTTAGAAAATTACACTACTTGTTTTCAAGGTTTACAATGAAGGTACAGTTATTAAGATAGTGTGATATTAGCATAAACTTAGAAACGTAGCTCATTGGATCACAATAGAATGTAGACCTACTTATGTAACGACAATTGATTTTCAATTAAATGCTAAAGTAATTCAATAAGATATAGTGTTTTCAACTAATAGTGCTACAGCAATTGAAAAGCTGCAGGGGAAAAAATAAGACACAGAAGCTCTATCTTTACTTAGCACCATGTGTAATTAGAAACTGCAAAAGTGTACTTATTAAAGCATATCAGTGGTTGCCTGGGACTAGAAGTTGGAGGAGGAGATTGACTTCAACTGGACTCAAGGGAAGTTTTCAGGATGATTAATATTATCCTTCAGTTTTATTAAAGTGGTGTTACACAACTGCATACATTCACCAAAATTCACCCAATTCTACACTTAAAATGGGTGAATGTTGTTGTATGTGAATTATATCTCAATAAGTAGAAATGAAAATAATATGAGCATTATAATACTTCTGAAGTTTACAAATTAAATAATGTATATAAAAGTGCTTAGGTCACAAATCATTTTAAAAAATCAAGGTGTTATAATTACTATAGTAAAAAATGTCCTTCCTAATTAGGAGGAATGTATCATTCACATAAATTGAACGTATCCAATGTGCCATGTAACCTACATACATCCTCATATTTACTTCAAATATCCATTCATTATTATACCACTTCTAGCAGCAAAATGTTTTGTACAATATAAATGACTATGAAAAAGTCAAACTGCAGAACTAAAATTGGTAATAAGTGTTTACATTATGAAGCTAAAATCCCTTCTTCTTACCCATTGTGTGTTTTGCATTGAGATTGTATTCGTTAGGCTCAAGTGCTGGAAGTGCACATCATTACAAATATTTCATATGGGTTTAGCAAGGAGGAGTTTTGCTTATGTTTTCATTTCGTGCCATAATAATTTAAAGACCATCTGATGAAGAGTGGTTTCCATATATTCTGCAAATGTTAGTTGTTTGCAGAATAGTCTATTCAACAACATATAGCATGATAAAAAACAAATTCCTCCTTGATTTAGTACAGAAATAAGTTTGATGACTAGAAAAATGTTTAATTTTATCTAGAAATCAAATGAAGTTAACAGTGTTTTACCATGTAAAAGCATAAATATATATATGTGTCTTTAATATGTTTTAAATGTTATTGTCATTTTTCTCATATGTTATGATATTTACCGTGGCTGCAAGAAAGCTTAAAATAAATATTAACATTCAGTTTTAATAAATATATAGTTCTAAGTTAATGACACATAATTCTTCCACATTACTTAATTTTATATGCATTTAATATTTGTCAAAGATGTGGTTTAATATTTTAACACAATGCCAATACTTTTAAGGCAAGAAAGCTACAAACACGAATAACAAAATAGTTTGTAAAAAGTAGTTTGTTTAAAAAAAAGTTTACTTGTTTGTTTTTAATTATTTGGTTGCATTCTTAAAAATCAGCATTTTTTTTTAGGTCAATTTCCCAAACCAGGCATCTGGCAGCACTGCTTTTCCTAAGATCTATTATAAATGCCAATAGCTGTTAAAAGTGACAGTATACATTAGCAGACTTTCATGACACTGTATGCCAAAAATGTATAGGTCCACAAACACCCCTACACACGCAGCCTTCCCCTCACATGTATGCACACACATGTAATTTTAATCAAGTAGATCATTGAAAGTAAAGTACAGACTTTTAAATTTGGAAAGCACACGTATTTTTTCAAATACTTTTTTCAATTATGTTATATACATGTATTACATAAGTAACATATAAATCTCTTTTATGAATTGTAAAAGCAAGAGGAAAACAACTACTAGGTATGGTCATGCTGTGACATAGGGACATTCATTTCTGACTAAAATATGTGAGAAATGTATGTGATTTCTCTTTTAGATAAAGTCCAGAAATAGAGGTTGATGTAAGCATGAAGTATTGTGATATAGAGTAATTTCCTTGAACATGGAATACATGTCACATACATATTTTGATATATGTAAAGATTACTTCCAAGTTAATTGATGCTCATGGGTCATTTTCCAAAACAAGTAAACAGTACCTATTCATTTATATGGCATTGCTAAGTTTATAGAGTCAAATACACTGATGAAAAGAGAATATATACATGCACACATACACACAACTGGTTTGGATTATGTTTTTTCTATCAGTTAGGGTGGAGTGAACATGTTATATGCATTATGTAAATAGTTGATTTAAACATTCTCACAACATATTCATGCTCATATCATACTCAGCTATTATTTTCAATCATTATTTTTCATATGTAAAACAAGAAATGAACAGAGGAAATACTTATATTTTTCTCTAAAATCGCATTGAACAGAACTTGATATTTTACTAGCTATACAGAATTTATAATAATCATGAGCCATTGAATTATCATTACCACTTGTTATTCCATTGATGAGAACTGAAATGGTAGAAAATAGTGCTCAAATGAAAAAGGGCCAACCAAATTTGCTTTTACATCTACAAGGATAGATAAGTATTTGTTGGTGCCAATCATCAATTCATGTTCTTCAGATTAAGTGCGTAGATTTCCTGGATGATGAATACTGTGAAATTGTGGCAGTGTTTTCTGTGTGTACGTGGTCACGGTATTCATGAATCCATATGGAGAGGTTCCAGGTTGACGTGGTATTTCACCTTCTCTTGTGTGGCTTGTCATAGTATGCTTTTAAACTGCTCAGAGAACTCTATTATCACTGTAGATGTTAATCATTCATTCCATCATATATATCCCATTGTTTAGAAAATATTGCTTGCTGTGAAGATCGGTTGCTAGAGTCGTTTGGTCATTTGGTTGGTGAATCTTTAATTTCTGAGTTCCCATAGTAGATACACAGCTTTGAATAAGAAATGTTATTATCCTGGCCAAGTTGAATTGATGAGAGTTGAAAAGTAAATCCAGAGATATATACAGGAATCTTCATGTAATACTGTATTTCAGCACTTAAAAAATTACCTTGCTATCTTCGAGGATCTCCACATAAGGTCAACAGGAGAATTAAAATATCTTCTCTAAAATTCAGGAGCAAATTTGCCCTTCTTAAATTCAGAAAGTGAAACTGAGAAATTCCAGGTCTCCTGGACAAATATCCTAATCCTACCCTTGAACTGGCATCATTACAAGTGGATTGCTGTTAAGAGTTCAAGTGAGGCTGGGAAAGAGAGCGGTTGCCAGCCACTGCTCTCTAGGAAGCCCAACTAAGACCATGGGAAAACAAAACCATTTCCAAAGATCACAGACTTTGAATTAAGAGAACCCAAAGATAAACACAGAGTGGTGTGAAAGTTATGAACTGAGATGGCTCCACCGGCTTCATTTGGGTAGTGTGAGTTTGTCTGAGGGGCATATTCCACCCACAGACCAAACACCTTATTCCTCATTAACAAGTATAATCATGCGGGTTTCTAACACAGTTGCCTTTTTCAGTTATGTGTTAACCACTCTTTAAATAGCAAAGTAGGAGGGCAGAGGAAAACTTTGAGAGTGAGAAATTCTCACGAGATGTCAACTTTTAGTACACAATTAATAACACAAGTCAAACTGTTTTTTTGTTTTTTTAATTATTGATGTTGATTTGAGCCTGAGCCTACAAATTTCAGTCATTTTGTAAATGCATTCCTCTAGATTTGACCTCAGAATCCCTGTGGGGTAGAAACTACCAGATGGAATTTCTAATTAAAAAAATAGGGCTCCCAGCAATTTAACCCCAAGTTCCCTCATCATTTACCCCCAACCCTCCCTCTTATAAGTGGCCCATAGTCTTTTATTCATATTGACAGCTTGTACTTGACAGCACCCATGGAAGAATGACAGCTTTCCTCCAAAAGCAACACGTTCTGTACTGAAGTTGCTTCAACACCTTGAAATTTACTTTTCAGACTGAAAGCTTTCATACGTGGTGATTAATACAAATCACAAAGGACCTATTTATAAAAGGATTCCTTGTGCACTTGGGGGGATAGTTGCTAAAGCAATTTTCTTTTGCTTTGGAGCAGGACTGAGGAGAATTTTGACTTCATAGCTTCCTAGAACCCTCACAAATTTACACAGCTGTGGAGCTTGTACATGTTTAATATACATTGCTTTGCCTCTCTCTGATTTCTCTTTGTCTCTTCTTTACTCTTTCAGTCAGCCTCTGTCTGCATCCCTTTCTCATACTCCAGCACCCTCTTTTTAAAATGGTTTTAATGTTTATGGTAAATGAAGCACACACTGGAAACTACATTACAATTGTTGATCAATTTTCAGATTCCAGATTTCTCTCACCAGGATGACTGACATTAAAATGGCTTCATTGTGCCTATTGGCAGGTTGGTCCATCCAGTCTTTTTCTGGCAAGTCTAGAATTTCCCACGGGTAGCTAACACATGGAAGGTTAAAATGATATCTTACAATGCCACCTTTGCAATTT
This sequence comes from Pongo pygmaeus, assembly GCF_028885625.2. Classification (NCBI taxonomy): domain Eukaryota; kingdom Metazoa; phylum Chordata; class Mammalia; order Primates; family Hominidae; genus Pongo; species Pongo pygmaeus. The sequence goes on from NC_072388.2 coordinate 82,113,534, forward strand.
GTTTTGGCTCTTGAACAGAGCCAGAGGAATAGAGGAGCCCCTTTATATCTGTGGGAGATAGGTTTCAAGATTTCTTGTGAAAGCCTGAAAACAGCAGGTATTGCCAAACCCTACGTATACTCTTTTTTAAAAAAATATGTACATAATTATGATAAAGTTTAATTTATAGTTTAGGCACAGTAAGAGATTAACATCAATAACTAATAATCAAACAGAATAATCATAACAATATGCCCACATCACTACTCTTGCACTTTTTATTCAGTAAAGTAAGGGTTACTTGAACACAAGCACCACAGTAGTGTCATAGTCAATCTGAGATAGTCGCTAAGTGAATACGTACTGGGAAGCATAGACAGCTTGAATCCACTGGACGAAGGAGTGATTCAAGACAGGCAAGATGGAGCAGGACAGCATGAGATTTCATCACATGACTCAGAACGCTGTGTAATTTAAAACTTATGAATTGTTTGTTTCTGGAATTTCCCATTTAATATTTTGAACTGCGGTTGACTGTGGGTAACTGAAACCATAGAAAGTAAAATCACAAATAAGGAATGACAATTGTATTAGGTATTTAAATCACAACTCTGAATCGTGGAATTCTCTTTCTCTCTGTCTTTCTGATATCCAGCACTAAATATATTAATTACATACCTAAGGACATAACAGTAGGATACTTGGACAACTGCTTTATAAGTAAAATATTATACTATTTGCATTTGCTTTGAATTCACTATGGAAAATTATGTCACTGATCTTTTTGTTGTAGACAACCTAATCTATTTTTATGTCCATTTTTGTTAACAGTATGTCCATTTTGTTAGTATATAAAATAGAACTTACTCCAAGTAATCAAAAATCAGAAAGAACAGTTCCTTTTGGTCTCTCCCAAGATATTTCCTCCAAATCCAAGGGCAAAGAAGCTATCTTTTCTGAGGTGTGTTTATTAGATGATGCCACAGAGAAAGGAAGTTAAGGAAATAGGTAGTGCCATAGTTATGTGTGGGCTTTAAAAATAAGTTGAAAGCACTCCAATCATTCATGAGGGGTAGTGAAACGTTTAAAAGAGATATTACAGTCATAAAACTGAGTAAGGTCCATTTTTTTTTACTAATGGTTCACTCTTTAGATGGGTGTATTTTTTTTCCTTCATTTCTTTCTACTGCTGTTAAAATAATTTCTTTTACCACCTGTTGCTTCTGCTCTAGGCAGTTTACTCATTAAACACATAAAGAAGACTATGCCAGTTAGGGGCTGAAGAGCACAGGCTATTTTGTTAACAGAGAATCCCAATTAAAATGTTTGTTTTTTATTCTGTTTAACTGTTATTACAAATTACATTAACAAGGACTGACCTTTGCATATTGCAGGTATGTACTCAGCATTGATTTTCTTTCATAAATTGGTTTTCTTGATTTAGACTAAGACAGATACTAAAGCTTAGTCACAATTCAAGCAGTAACTTATGACCGAATAATATTTCAGCCATAGGTAAAAGAATTCTCAAATAGGAGGTCATAATCAATTTTTACATTATCTTTGGATAGAAGACTGGATATTTGGGATTATTGATTATCGATTACCAATGATAAAATGACTTTGATTTAAAGAAAGAATGCTCCTGAGTGAGCTCTGATTGTTTAATACCTGAAGCAAAGTAGAAATGTTTAGCTTTCTCACTGAAGACAGCCCAATAAAATCACCAAATCTTTAAGGAATACTTAACTTATGAATTAACCAACCATATCTATTCTAGAAATAGAACTTTCTAAACTTTTGTATTTGGTATTTTGTGTATTTATGGGTGAATATGAGCAGATTTGCCTTTAGGCCTCTTCCACACTAATCTTCCTTCCAAGAATAATAAAATCTGGAAAAACTTTTCTTGGTACCTTACACAACTCTGGCTTTTTCCAGTGGAAATTCATGTGTAGCAGCTGAGAGATGAAAAATAGTGAATCACAGCTGAATTACAATTATTATTTGAATATTTTTCAATGCAACTAAAATACATATATTGGGGGGTGTATGGAATTATTGAAGGAGAGATAAACTCTCAGTTTTTTATATTGATATTTAGTAATATATCTCATATAAACATCTCAATGTATCATATATGTTTCTATATATTGTTTATATTAGACACTATGAGGAAGTTTTACTGATTTTTAAAATATTATTTAGTTCAAATAATCTTTAGTTACTGGGAATCTTTACAAACAGAATGTTAGAAGCAAATTACAGGATGTCTTAATTTTATGAGGTAGTCATCATGTTTGATAAGTGAACACTATGACACAGATTGGAAAACACTACATTTAGAGGCTTACAATAGACTTAAGGAGGTACATACATTTAAGTCAAGGAGTTTGAGGACCACTTTCCTATTTGTCTCTGAAGCTAATTTGATTTAAGGCAATCAGCACAATGTGATATAATCAGTTTACTCTATACCTAGAAAAATTTTCAACTCAAGGAAGATATTGGGTAGAAGTTATAGACTCACTGGATGAATGTGCATCCAACACAGTTTCAAATATTAAATATAAAAGTACAGACTGGCTCTGAATCAACCATATTTTGATTCTGGCCCTTATTTCTAATCATCTTTTATTTAAAGCTGCAGTTTTCCACATGCATAAAATGAAGATAATTGTAGTCATCTCATAAAACTCAAGTAAGGAATACATGAGATTATGTTTTAAAAGAATTTTGCAAAATGTCAGGCAGTTGATAATGCTCACATAAAAACAATATAGTGTTCTTTTTCTTCCTCTTAGCGAGGTATCGAGAAACATCTATGTACAGAACTCTCTCTGAAGAATAAAAAATGTATAAATTACCTAAGAATGAGTAAGAGACAACAATATGAAAATATGAATTGTGTTTTGTGTTCAGAGGGTGAGGACTTTTCTAACTGGAATGGAACAAACTATGAATATATGGAAGTGAGGGAAGATAGATTGGGGCTGGTAACACTTAGGCAGCCTTAAATTACAAATTAAATAGAGTTTAGATAATTTTTTTAAACAATGGGAGACACTAAAGCCTTCTGAGCAAAGAAAATGACACAATCAAAACTTACTTCAACTCACCTGCATTGTATACTATTAAGTGTGGAATAGCAGACCATATAGGAAGTCTGAACTAAGGAAATCGGGGGGAAATAAAAATAAAGTTTTAAGTACGAGAAAAATTTCAAAGGCATAATCAACAGGGTTTACAAGAGTGATTACATGGGAAATGGTCAAGGAGTTTAACATTATTCTGAAATTATTATGTATATGGACGTCGGAGACCAGTTGGCTTTGGAAGGAGATTATGAATTCTGGTTCTGACATGATAAATGTTTGAGGCACTCATCTAATATTAAAATGGAAGTATCCAGTTGAGAATGGGAAAGGCAGGACTGGGGCTGGAAAAAAAAAGATTGAAAATAGAAATAGAAGCTTGAGGGTCATTGAAATGTGGGTAAATTGTGTTATGTAGTTTCTGGGAAGTATCATACTTCTCCTCCTAGTTGAGAATAGGCTTGGCCACCTAACCTGTTATAGGCAATGCAATCTGAGCTGAAGTAAGATGCCATTTTGGGGATGTGCTTTGAGAGCGATGTTTTACCTGGTCACAGCTCATTTGCTCCTCCACATCAACCGGCAATATTCCCCATGGCATAGGTCTGAGTTGTAGAGTGTAAACAATTACATGGGAGAGAGCCCCTAACCTCTTCCTGCCCCACCTTACTCCACTCCCACTGTCACAACAATGGCCGCTGCTGTGGACTCTTCCTGGCCAAGGTCTGTGAGGGGAATAAAACCATGTTGTTGGCTGGGCGCGGTGGCTCATGCCTGTAATCCCAGCACTTTGGGAGGCCGAGGTGGGCGGATCACGAGGTCAGGAGATCGAGACCATTCTGGCTAACATGGTGAAACCCTGTCTCTACTAAAAATACAAAAATTAGCTGGGCGTGGTGGCAGGCACCTATAATCCTAGCTACTTGGGAGGCTGAGGCAGAAGAATCGCTTGAACCTGGGAGGTGGAGGTTGCAGTGAGCAGAGATCGCGCCACTGCATTCCAGCCTGGCGACAGAGCGAGACTCCATCTCAAAAAATAAAAATAAAAATAAAAAAATACACAACTATGTTGTTACAGACCACTACAACTTTGAGCTGTTTATTTCCACAGCATAACTTAGCATATTTTGGCTGATACAAACAGAAGTGACCATGAAGCCTCTGAGTGAGATGGTATCTGAAATGAGAGAGAGTAAGGGGTAAGGAAAAGATGGAGACTGAAACTTCGAAAATAATTTTGGAGGGTAAGTAGAAAAATAAAGCAATAAGTGACTTGACTCAAGAAGAATAAATTTTTTCAGAAATATTTATTTAACATAATAAAATATTATAGAAAAATAAAATAGCATGTGGCCTAAGAATTGAGACACTTAGAAAATGCTGCTGAAGAAACTTCTAGCCTCTAATACTTTCTTTTAGAAGTGACTCTCAGTGTTTCTGCATCACTCTTTTGCTGGGAAGATATTTAAAGTTGCCAGCATTCATAGAAATGCAAAAAAATCTGACGTTGTTACGTGCAATTTGTCCCTTCTCTAGAGATTTTAAATTCTAGCAGTTGGTCAAAAACAGTTACCAGAAAAATCCGCTTGGACCTCATTAACTTGTAATTTCCCCTTTCATCATTACTACCATTACTACCAAGAAAGCTTATTTTTCATTAAATCAGATATATAAAATGTATTTCTGCATTTTTATACAGTTTTAAATATAATGATAGTCCTTGTCTTTCTAAGAAAATATTGTGTAACATATTGATGTATAAAATCTTGTATAAAGATCCAAGTGATATATTTCTAGACCTTTCATTTCTTGGAAGAGATAACTTAGAGTGTCCCTGAGAACTGGGAAATGAGGAAAATAAAATCACTCTTTAGAGATTCAACTAGAAGATCAACACATAAAACATGAGAGAAATAATATGCAGATTACTCAGAAGAGGCAAAATATAATATTTTGACTGTAACTGGAGTTTTGCTTAGATTACCTTAAGGAAACATGTGTTTTTCTTTCTTTCTTTATTTTTTGTAAATATACCTGTGAACTGGAACTGAAATTGGAACACCATCAGAAATTGAGGCCCTCCCAGAGAAGGATCAGGACACCCCTGGTCCTGTGAGTAGCTATCCATTCATGTCAGTCCAGGTGAGGCCAAGAATTATCTCTCAGCTTGGTTGATTTTATCACGGTAATGTGCCCCATTCATTATTCTCTTGGGAGGCAACATTATCTACTGGTAGAATTTCTCTAATATTACCATATTATATGGGAAACATGTTTTCATTTACATATACACATATCTGTTTCATATCCTCCTCTTGTAAATTAGTTAATATGTAAATCACCTAGAAATTGCCTGACATATATTTAATGTTATGGAAATATTAGTGATGATGATTTTATATAAATAATTGCAAGTTTCCAGCTGTGCAGCTTTATTTATTTTTTTCCATTCTCTGTATTTCTATGTAAATTATTCTTAAATTCAGATCAGACCACACCAAACGCTCTTCAGTGTTTTACATATAAGATAAGCTTCAAGCTACCTTCTCAAGCTCCAAAGACCTTTATTTCCAGGCCAATGCCTAACTGTATGGCCTTACTAAGCACCATGTTGTTAGCTTATCCTTAGTGTGAATTCTTTGAAGTTCCTTTGCATTTACCCAGCTAATTCATGCCTGCATGCCTTTTTCTTTTTCTTTTCCTTCTGTTTGTAATGTCCACTCCACACCAGCCTTATTACCTAGGCAGGGCCTTTTTGTACAACATGATGTTTTGAAATATGTATAAAAGGCCAGGCACAATGGCTAATGCCTGTAATCCCAGCACTTTGGGAGGCTGAGGTAGGCGGATCACCTGAGGTCAGGAGTTCGAGACCAGCCTGGCCAACATAGTGAAACCCTGTCTCTACTAAAAATATTTTAAAAATTAGCCAAGCGTGGTGGTGGGCACCTGTAAACCCAGCTACTCGGGAGGCTGAGGCAGGAGAATCGCTTGAACCCTGGAGGCAGAGGTTGCAGTGAGCCGACAAGGTGCCACTGCACTCCAGCCTAGGCAACAGAGTGAGACTCCGTCTCAAAAGCAAAAAACAACAACAAACAAACAAACAACAAACAAAAAACAGGCACATTAAACAAACAGAATCTGCTCTTATTTCCCTATCCATTAGAAACCTATATTGGGGAGCAATGGGAAAAAAAGCATAACAGTAAAAAAATAAAATGTTTAAATGCATCATGTAATGGTTCCTGGTAGAAAAGCTAGGCAACCAGCAATGACTATGTTTTAGGCACTCTTCTCCAACTGCTCTGAAATGCAGATATTTTATTCCCATCTCAGACTCGTAAAAATGGAAGATTTAAACTCAGTTCAGTGTCTTACTCCATTCTGAAACTCTCAGACCTGGTGTCAATCAAGCACAAATTAAGAGTTGGTTAAACTTCAAAAGGCAAGTGTGGGAAAAGACAGTCTGGGTTTCAGGTGAAAGATACAAAATCAAGACAACAGAGGCCGGGTGTGGTGGCAAGACAATAGAGGCTGGGTGCGGTGGCTCACGCCTGTAATCCCAGGACATTGGGAGGCCGAGGTGGGTGGATAACCTGAGGTCAGGAGTTCGAGACCAGCCTGAGCAACATGGTGAAACCCCATCTCTACTAAAAACACAAAATGATCTGGGCACGGTGCCTGTAGTCCCAATTATTTGGGAGGCTGAGGCAGGAGAATCTCTTGAACCTGGGAGGCAGAGGTTGCAGTGAGCTGAGATCGTGCCATTGCACTCCAGCTGGGGCAACAAGAGTAAAACTGCGTCTCAAAAAAAAAAAATAAATAAATAAATAATAAAAACAATAGAAAGGAAAGTGTAGGGCATGTTGAGAAGAAAACACAGAATAGGAAGTTGCAAAGGGGAGAATAGAGATAAGACAGGAACAATAAATTAAGTCTTTGTAGTGAAAAGCTTCAAATGGCAGATTCAGCAGGGAAGAAGGAAAAAATGAAGTACTTTTGGAATCTGTCACAACTGGGCAACAGTAAAGTTAATATGACAGTGAAAGATGTAGGATATACTGGATCCAGGAGTGACTGGATGTAGAGTGATAAATCAGGTGATTATTCCAATATTTCTAGTAGTGATAATAATGTTTCAAATTGAAGTATTGGTAGTGAAGAGAGAGGTAGTGAACAAATATTTGCTATACATGATTTGAACCACAGTATAGGTAAATCTGTGCTATCACTGTGTGCATCTTAATGTTTTTTGTACCCAATGAACTGAATAAAAACACTGAAAATAGTGTAGAGGATATTTGTTTGTTTCTTGAAATCATATAACAATATGTAACGGAATGCCAAATGCCTGACGAGTTAAGTTATTCCTGCACAGAATCTGCCAAGCACATGAATAAAGTTGCAAAACACATTTGAAAGTGTCAGGTGGATGCTTTTGGAAAACTCTATGTACACTTATTTAAAAAAAAATAGCTGCTGTGACACATACATCAAAACCAATGTGTGTTTAAAAGTTTGGTAAACCTGCCTCAGATACCCTTTCATATAATGTGCTTTTTAACAAAGCCAAACTTTGTCTAAATATTTTTCTTCCATATGATGTTAAAAGAAATGCCTTAGATCAAATCTAATTTAATTTAACTTAACAATTTCCCCCTTTCAGTCAGCCTTTCAATTTTAAGGACTGACACCCTTTCTGTCACCATCATAATAGACTCATTTGGTCTCAGTATGGATGTCTTAATTAACAATGTCAAATTAGTTGGATGACTTTTTAGTGCTTTCTTCATGTTTTATGTTTACTATAATGAGACCACTTGGTGTACAAAGGAAGGCTTCATACAAGCACTTAAGACTCTTAAGGGGATATAACACATCAGAGAAATTATTATGATGGCTATCAGGAGGACAATATCACAAAACGGAAGTGTATTCCTTAGCAGAACTATCTGCAAACCAAACTGACCAAAATCAAACAGTTCAAAATTCAGGCAACAAAAATAGTTCAGCAGTCAGTCCAATGAGTCATAGTCTTTGGTATGATGGCAATTAAGGACCATAGTTTGTAGTAAAATGGCCTTACGTATTCATTTTTGTATTTAGCCTGGTAATACAAGTCATAGTAACCTAGAGACCCACTACAAATAGATAAATAAGTAATTAAATAAACAAATAAATAAAGATTAGAAAACCTTGGGTGGGTTGTAGGGGAGAGAAAACTTCGGAATAGTCAGGCTTGCCATCCACCATTTAGGATGCCTTCAAACCGACTATTAGCTGCTCTCATAAATACGTTATATGTTTCTTCTTTCTGAGAAATTTCTTTAATGTATTTAATGGCAGTGTCTAGAGAACTAGGAGTAACAGCCACCTTTCTAATTAGGCTTTCTGTGGTAATAACATCAGGGGAAAGGTAAGTGCAACATTTCATTTTCTTCAGCCCCACACCACATGAGCCCCCAACATGGGAACAGTGGCACTCTAAAGCATTACGTGTTTTTGTTGAACATAAATATTCTCAACCACATTTTGGAGAGTGGCTTCTATTCATCTGAGTCCCTGGAAGGTCTGATTAACCACAAAATCCAATACTTTTCCCATTTTACAAATTAGCTTTAAATTTCCTACAACAAGCACCTCACTACCACTAAACTGGGTCCCCAAGAATGCCACTAGAACTTTTCTTCAGTGGAAGCTAATATATCTTCATCTGTTTTGAGGTTGGTACTAATTTCAGTCAATGACCACTTTGGCCTCTGATTATGAGAGGTCTTATTGGGAATTTTCAGTGAAAGCTATTCAGAGGGCAGGACTGAGCCAGGCCAAATAGTAAAATCTGTATGAAGAAGGAGGTAGAAGAGAGTAGAAATTTCTCTATAGACTCTATATTGGACCTCAGATATGGAAAACAATGTTATCAAATGGTGTTTGAGCAGGAGCCAGTTATATTTGTTTGCCTATAAGTCTGCATAGCTCTTGAGAAAGGTCCAGGGAACCGGACCTTTTTTTTTGTGGTTCTTTTATAAAGCATGCTGTGAAGGTTCATAACCACATTTAGTGGAAAGGGAGCTTACTGTATTTAATAGAGTAACATCATACAAACATGTATTCTAGCTGCTTAAGTAGTACGAAGGCCTTGAGAGAACAATGCCTAGAAGTACAATATACCTCTTACAGGCATCACACTTAGATAGATTTTCTATATTTGGTAGCAATTAAGTTATTGATTGGAAAAGTCAGGGTATTATTTCCATTACCTGTAGGAAAGCAAATAGTTGTGATGTCTAGAGTATCAAGAATCTCTTTCCATTCTTCTTTTTGGTTTCAGGATGACTCATATTAGGAACACAGGGACACATTGGCATTAGTGGAGTTGTTTTCTGATTTCTGAGCAATAGTCCATAAGCCCAATAATTTCTCTGGGTTCTTGCTAGAGCATAAGCCTTTGCTACAGCAATCCACAGATTATTTTCCCATGGATTTTTTTGTAAGAAAAAGGAAAGGACTCTGTATTAATTCATTTTCACACTGCAGATGACGACATGCCCGAGACTGGGCAATTTACAAAGAAAGGTCTAATTGGACTTACAGTTCCATGTGGCTGAGGAAGGCTCACAATCATGGCAGAAGGCAAGGAGGAGCAAGTCCCATCTTACATGGATGGCAGCAGGCACAGAGAGAATGAGGAAGATGCAAAAGCAGAAACTCCTGATAAAACCGTCATGAGATTTACTCACTGCCGTGAGAGCAGTATGAGGGAAATCAGCCCCAGGATTCAATTATCTCCTGCTGGGTCTCTCCCAACATGGGAATCATGAGAGCACAATTCAAGATGAGATTAGGGTGGGGACACAGAACCAAACCATATTATTCCACCCCTAGCCGCTGCCAAATCTCATGTCCTCACATTTCAAAACCAATCATGCCTTCCAAACAGTCCCCCAAAGTCTTAACTCATTTTAACATTAACTTAAAAGTCCACAGTCTATCAAGATGAGATTTGGGTGGGGACAAAGTGCCAAATTATATCAGACTCAAACAACAAAATATTAAGGAAAAGTAAATTTAAAAAGGTAAGGCTTTCATGACAGCAAAGCAGCTTTGATATATAATCTTGGGAAAGCTGTTCACATCTTGAATGCCATCTGCTTCTGGGGAAAATTTCCTTGGTCAGCTTTATCTTAAGACCTCTAACAGGTGTAGAGTTTCAGGAGTCTGGAGTGGCCCTTTAGAGTTGAAAGATATGGATCCAAGACTCGGCACCCTGAAGTTTTGCTGCAGAGAAGAATTTGTTATGGTCCCTTCCAGTGGAATTCAAGGGCTGTCTTTCCCTGGTGTGCTTTTTCCAAAAGATCCAGTCTCCAGGTTCTAGATCATGAAAGATCTGGTTGTCATCAATTGGTGAGTTACAAAGGATTTATTTCACCTGGTGAAACTATGCTTTGGTATAATGCAACAAAGCCTTGCACTATTGAGTCATGTCAAAATTTATGAGTGAGAATTACATGAGGTTCTATTACTAAAGGGATAGGCTTTGAAGTAACTATTTCATAAAGGGTCAATCTATGCTTTCCAGCGGGAGTAAGTTTGATTGCCAACAATTGCTAATACCTTTGACCAAGGCAATCCAATTGGTTCAGTTAGCTTTGTAAAGTGCCACTGCATTTGTAATACCTTATTTAACTGGTTTACAACTTGTCCAGTGGAAGAAGTACCTCTATCACTGGAGATTTCTTCAGGAATGTCCTATAAGTTAAACATATTTTCTAACAACCTTTTATTATAGCTACTGTTATAGTATTGACCTTCATGCATAAGAAAGCTTTTATACACCCAGAAAATATACATTAAAGGTGACAGTTGAACGGAATCCATCTGCAGTTGTTCAAACGATTGAACAGATACTGGAAATATATCATCTGAGGTTTTTATTTTCTTATAAGAATTATGGATTTGACAAACCAAACATTGGTCATAAACCATTTTAGTCATTTTAAAATAGTAACTTCACCAATATTTTTTCATAATGTGAATTATTTTATCTCTCCCATGGTGAATCCTGGAGTGATAGGTTTTAATAATGGAAGCTTTAAGGACTCAGGAAGGACCGAGCAGCAGTCCAGCCTCTCTATGAGTCCATGCTTAACACTGAATTTACATGATTTCAGATACAAAATTTGTTTTTACAAATCAGGTGCATTGCATTGTTATTAAAATAGGCTATTATAGGTAACTTGACTTGCATCAATCTTATGGAATTCATTCTAATTGCAATTCTTAAAAATTTTAATACTGGGTGACACAGCATGAAAATCTGCCAAATAATTTCCTTGGTATTTAATTAATTCTTGTTCTGCTGAATATTAGATTAGAAGCTCTATGAACCAGTAAGTTTCTTCTTTAGAGTTCTGGGGATTCTTACCTAGTCAGATGGTATGATCTTAAATTTATCACAAACCTGTACTTGCGAAAGTCTTTTCCATGAATCTCCTTAAAGGTAAAACACTTTCAGCTTATAGTTGTTTGGGAAAGTACCAGAGTAAACAATTAACTGTCCATGAATTACAAGACTTAAAATGGCCATGGTTAAAGATCTGATGAGAGTTCATTAAAATAATGATGCAATTGACAAAGACATATGGCTTGTATCTGTTAATAATCTTAGAATATTATTTTAAGATAATAACTAGAATTATCACTGATAGTGTTATACCAGGACTAACAGATTTATATGTATTTTATATAATTTATGAAACAGGCAGTAGTGACACATCCCACATTCTTAGAAATACAACTCAAAGAAGGTTTTAGCAGTACTTAACAATGCTTTCCATATAACTTTTTCTTACTTAAAAAAAATTTCAATAGCTTTTGTGGTACAAGTGTTTTTTGGTTACATAGATGAATTACATAGTGGTAAAGTCTGAGATTTTAGTGTACCCAGCACTCAAATAGCGTACATTTAATTTAATGTATCAAATAAACTGAATTAGTTCAATATTTCTCTTTTTATAAATAGAAGTATACTTTTGAGATGTTCCAAGGGCCCATCTGGAAAATTCCCAAGTTAATTCAGGGTCAAGTTAAAGATTTAACTTAGAACTTAATTTTGGAAAAATTTTGTTAAAAATACGAAAGGTTGAAAACACTTGATCAAATAGCATCACAGGCAGCTGTGAGCAACAGTAGAAAGTTCGATCACTGTAGAAAAACTTTTGCCCTTTTAGTAGAGATGACTCCATTTTCTTATGTGATCAAAACTTAATAAAGACAACATGAAGCACAGAAAACTATCTGAGTAACACAAAAAATTTTGATTTCCCAGGCCAATTATCTAAAAGGTAAAGAAAAATCTTTCATGATTTCTTATTAAGAATGTACTAATACTTTAAGAAAACTTTGTTGTTTTAACAGAGAGGACCAAATTCTAGTTTTGCAGTAGTATACTTTTGATATTAATTCTCAACTTTTAGAAAACGAATCTTATAAACAATTCCCTTTTAATCTTTAGCCAGCTTAACCAAATGGAACATCTTTCACAAGACTTATCTACAAAAAATCTTCTACAACTTTGTCTTTCATTCAGTTTTCTCTTCTCATTTTGAAGCAACCACTCATCCTTCTTTAGGGCAAAAATATTTTTTTTTCTTAAAAATACAACATCCTCACCTCTTCATAGCTTTTTCTTAACAAAAGCACATCTTATGTTCTTTGTATACTTGCATACAGAATTGCTTCTCATTATTTCTATCAATTTTAGTTACATATATTAATTAGAATGTTTAATTCTTAGTGACCTTAATTTTCAGTGAACACTAAGAAGACAGCAATTGTGAACTGTCTGTGACACCAGCAATCTGTCAATTGGTAAATCTATGAATCATAATTTACAGAAGTATGTGATTCCTCATTGTACAATTTGTCAATGTAGGATAGGACATGTTTACTAATACTACCAAATATATTTAGTATGTATTCAATAAGAAACTGTTAAGGAATCACAATTTTATCTTTATACTCAGGCTTTTTGGTTTTTGTGGATAGGTCTGAGAATTAGATTTTTGTTTGTACAGATTTCCCTGAGCCTCATCTTTCCATTCTAATGAAAAAAATGTTAAAACCTTCTGCTATAGGAAGGACATCTTTTATATGGGAATTTTATCTTGTTGACATCTATTTAACTAACTTATTTTAACAGTTATGCTTAGATTGCATGTAAAGATGAGACTTTAAACAGCTAGCTATAATCTTATGTTACTTTTTTGGTTTCCAATTTTGTAATATAGAGATAACCCAAGCTTATTTTACCATTGAACCTAAGTAGAAAATGCCATGCAACTGTATAATATTTAATACTGAAAACTCTGGAGATATGTCTCTTTTAATCAAATCAACAATATTCTTATTTTCCAAAGATTGCTGAATTTATGTGAACTTGAAAAGCATTCGAGTTAGGTCATCTTTTGTTCTAAGAGAATGCTTCATTTATATAAGTACTTATTTTTATTAAAGCCATATAAAAGCAGATATTTTACAATCTAATTTGTGATATCTTAAGGAGATAAATGTTACACATATATATCATGCATACAAACATATGCAAACATATAGGCAGAAAAAGATCTTACAGATCTCATTCTAAAATTGTATTCCTGCACCAGGTATAATTAACACATGGGCAATTATTTATTAAAGACTATTTGAATTCCACTTGTTTTTCTGGCCAATGGAACAAAATTTTCTGCCCAGATGGCTAAAGATTTTATCTGATATTTATGAAAAAAAACTTTTAAGATTTTTAATTTGCCTTCTCTAAGAAACTTTTTAAAGAGGAAATCTTGGTTTTATTTAATCTTTTAGATGTCTATGTGTACAAACAAAAAAATTCATTCTATTGATTTTGTGGCATTTTTGATATTTTCTTTCTTAATGCACTTCACAAATGAACAGGTTTATCTAGGTTAAAACTTCCCCACTGTGGCCACTGTAAATTTAAGTTGTTCTTAGTAATATTAAATCATTTCTCAAAAAATATACAGATTCTAGGCCCATAATTTTTGTATTAACACATAAAGTTAACTGGTATCCTAACAGCAAAGGTATATAATCAACCGAAATGCCCATCACTGAAGGTATTGACCGGATAAAGAAAACGTGGTACATATACACCATGGAATACTATGTAGCCATAAAAAAGAACAAGATCATGTCTTTTGCAAGTACATGGATGGAGCTGGAGGCCATTATCCTTAGCAAACTAACACAGGAACAGAAAACGAAATACTGCATGTTCTCCATAAGTAGGAGCTAAATGATAAGAACACATGGACACATGAATGGGAACAATACACATTGGAGACTTTCAGAGGGTGAAGGGCAGGAGGGGAAAGAGGATCAGGAAAAATAACTAATGGGTACTAGGCTTAATACCTGCATCAGGAAAAATAACTAATGGGTACTAGGCTTAATACCTGCATCAGGAAAAATAACTAATGGGTACTAGGCTTAATACCTGCATCAGGAAAAATAACTAATGGGTACTAGGCTTAATACCTGCATCAGGAAAAATAACTAATGGGTACTAGGCTTAATACCTGCATCAGGAAAAATAACTAATGGGTACTAGGCTTAATACCTGCATCAGGAAAAATAACTAATGGGTACTAGGCTTAATACCTGCATCAGGAAAAATAACTAATGGGTACTAGGCTTAATACCTGGGTGATGAAAGAATCTGTACAACAAACCCCCATGACACAGGTAAACACCCGTGTAACAAACCTGCACTTGTACCCCTGAAATTAAAATAAAAGTTCCAAAAAAAAAAAAAAAAGAAACATCACAAAATGACAGCAGGCTCTCAAATAAATAAAAATATTTTACTCCAAAATACATTTCTTTGACCTATTTTGAAATGATCCTGCAAGGCTGCCTCTTGTGGGGGAAATTTACATTTGGATGAGAATCTCCTTCTTTATCCAGGTGTTTTTCTGATCCTGAAGAGATTAGCTGAGTCTAGTACCTTTTAAAGGACTGAATAGGAAACATTTCCCATCTATTGCCTCTAAGGGCAGCCACCTACGAGACTTTGTCAACATAATAAGAACCTTGGTCTCCACAACCCCTTATACTCCTTTCTACTGTTTCCACATCTTCAGAGTTAAATTCTTAACTCTTTCAGCCAATTGCCAATCAGAAGATCTTTGAATCCATCTATGACCTGTAAGCTCCTGCTTCGTTGTCCTACCTTTCCAGACTGAACCAATGTATACCTCACATGTATTGACTGATGTCTGCCTGTAACTTCTGTCCCCCTAAAATGTACAAAATCAAGCTGTAACGGAACCACCTTGGACACATGTTTTCAGTTCCTCCTGAGGCTGTGTTATGGGTCGTGGTCCTTATGTTTAGCTCAGAATAAATCTCTTTGAATATATTTTTTTAAGTTACCAGGTGTCTCATTAAGTAAGGTCACAGATTCCTTAGATTTGGATGAACCATTTTCAAAAAGTGGCTACCTGAGGCCTCTAACAGAATCCAATCCAGTGAATTATCGAATCCAATTCAATCCTGAACCAGTCCAGTAAAACAATGCTTAAATAAAATCAGTCAGCTCAAAACATAAATCCATGGAGCTGAAATCAAAGAGAAAACTTGTCCACAATGAGAATTTCCTGCAAGAGATCAGTAGGCACAAGGGACCCTCTTGAGTACCTTTGTTTGGTCACTCAGAGCTCCTGGGGGTCCTTGAGGATCTATGTTGAAACTCATTTTTGATGCGAATATCTTAAAAGAAAAATTTTCAATAAATTGAATTTAGCAGAGTTTATTTGAACAAAGAAACAATTCATGAATTAGGCAGTACCCTGAAGCAGTAAAGCTTCAGAGAACTTCACCCAGAAACACGAGTGGGCTTTTATAGACAGAGAAAAATGTGACATGCAGAAATAGCCTGATTGGCTATTTGCATTCACATTATTTGGACATGTCCAATCAGTTTGCAGCCTATGATTGGCTGAAAGTTCAGCTGCTGTGATTGGCCAAAATTCAATTACTTGTTATAAGAAAATATGCTCAAGTTAAGTAGTAATTTGTTTACATATTAAGTTAGGTTAAAGTTTATTAAGTACAGAGGCAGTTACAGGTCAAATTTAATTTAACTTAACAATAGTAACTAGCATTCATTATTGTTCCACATCCCTGTCCCTGTGCACTTTTTGTTATTTAGGAAATTTCGGGGGAAAAAGGGATACAATATTTATGAGTTTCTGAAGACGTCCAGAAACCAATTTTCTTTTTTTCTTTTTCTTTTTTTTTTTTGAGACTTAGTCTCGTTCTATTGCAGCAGCTGGAATGCAGCGGTGCAATCTCGGCTCACTGCAACCTCCACCTCCCAGGTTCAAGTGATTCTCCTGCCTCAGCCTCCCAAGCAGCTGGGATTACAGGCACCTGCCACCATGCCCAGCTAATTTTTGTATTTTTAGTAGGGATGAGGTTTCACCATGTTGACCAGGCTGGTCTCGAACTCCTGACCTAAGGTGATCCATGCACCTCAGCCTCCCAAAGTGCTGGGATTACAAGCATGAGCCACCGTGCCCAGAAGCCAGTCTTCTACAGTTATACTCTAAACCCCCTTTTCCCCTCCTACCAAGTGACTGTTTCTTCAATATAAGTTAAATACATGCCTTTTTCTTATCTGCTTGGATTGAACTAATTTACTTAACATTTACTTATTCTGTCTTCTTTGGAGCTACACTTTGCTGCACTCTGCACAACATCTGAACTAACTATGTCACGTGTACATACTTTGGATACTCCTCTAGACTATAATTTCAGTTTCCTTTTAATCATGGAGTTGAAAGTCAAGAGACAACTGTTGAGGGTTTTATCATGTTATTCCAACTTGTTTTAATAACAGACTATGTGGAAACAGTGTGGGCCGAGGGGAGTCATGTGTAAACGGGAGCACAAATATTTCTTGACTTCAAAGCAAAGAGAAAAGAATAAATAAGTCACTATAGCCATCAACTCCATGTATTTATTACCTTTTAAAAATGGCCAGAGGTACTGAAATATAAATGAAAGAGATTACTAGGAAGTCTGACATTCCTCTCACTTCCAAACTATTCAGCAACGCACTTACTCTGAGAATGCTGTGTGCACTTTTAATTTTTTTATCTAAATTAAACAAGAAAACATGCTTGTTTAACAAATTTAAATAATATATATATAGTAAGCTGGGTAAGCCCTTCTGTGCCTTTTCTTTGTCATTAATAGTTCCACATTTATTATCCTTTAAAATTATTTTTCTGTGCTCATAAATGTAAATCTTATATGTTCAACTACAATTTTGTTTTGATGTTTTAACAAATTGGGATTAGACTCTTCATATTGTTCTGTAGCTTGCTATTTTGTTTAATGATATGCAATTAATATATTTCTAAATTATAACCTAAATTATTTATTTTAATTGCTGCACAGTTTTCCATTTATAATATTATGTAATCCTTTCTCTCTCTCTCATACACATATATACTCACATACATAGACACACACACACACACACATACTTTTTTTTCATACCACTGGCAATATTGTCATGAGATTCCTTGTGCATATATGTATATATATGTGCTCAAGTATTTTGTAGGAAATATATACTTATAAATTATTCAATACTTTATATATATTTTTCCCATTCAAAATTCATATAGGGAATGAGAGACTCACACATCCACTCACACACATATTTTGGCTGTGTCTTCATTATCTCAGTAGACTAAATAAGATATTTCAGGCAAATATTTAGAAATGTTATAACCAGAGTGCTAAACATGATTAAGTGTAATTCTCACTTAATGAAACATTTCTATACATTACCCTATTCATACCCTTATCTTAGCTCTGAATATTCACTAACATATTCAAATATCTTCTCTTTCTGTATCAGCCCCCATATTTGCTTTATGGTCTAGTATCTTCTTCCTTCATTTGACATTTATCAACATGCTGCTGATGCTATTTTATTTTTCTCCGTTCTTCCAGCAATTTTTAGTATCAGCCTCTATCTGCAGTAAAGAACAAAGCTGCAGTGGAAATGACATCTTCCCTAGAAGCCATCTAAGTACTTATGCTCTGGGTTTGTTTGTTCTTTTTAGAAAATTAGAGGACACAAAACATGGGCTATACCTGACAAGATTCTGAGTTGAACTCATTTTTGGCAGATGTCATGCTGTGGCTGACAGCTTTGCAGCCAGAAGAGTGATTCTGGACAAGGGAAGGGAGAATGGGACAGTACTGCAGCATTTAATATTTTATTTGCAACCACGTTGATTTTTTAAAAGAAATATCTTGTGTTATAACAAAGATTATTGTTATTTTTGTTGAAAAACCATGAACTTAAAGGGACACTTGTTTTATGAAAATGAAATGAGTCAGTTTAGTATTAAAAAGTGGACAGTTTAGGTGTGCTTATAATTAGGGAAAGACTTAGAGATGGGTATAAAAAGTGGAAAAGTGAAGAAAACGCATATTTATTGAGTTATTCTTAAAAACCTTCTGGAAGCAGTATAGCTAAAAGAAAGGCACTATGTTTCTAGAACTGTTGTGAGAACTAGGGAAGCCAAAGTCTATAAAATCATATTTTCATAATGGATGACTGGATGCAGAAAAAACTCATATTTTCAAAGAAACATTGATTTCTAAAGATAAGAATATTTGGGATTTTATATTATGCATTTATTTGAGAAACTCATTTACATAGGCCAAGTCTCCTATTCCTGTACATATGGCAGCCCAGAAATTATTACTGGTAAGATGTAGGTTACTTGGACAGTATAAGCTTGTTTTTTCATCAACAAATAGAAATGATCAATCTATTTATACAAGATAGCAGTCACGAGAAAAACAAAATTGATTGAATCAGATCAATTGTTTTCATATGCAAGAAATAAATAATTTTAAACTAAAAACTGCATTTATTTCTGTTGATTGGCACCAGTTGAAAATCAGTGCGATGGGATCATTTGGTACTCCATGCTGTTCTACATGACCCATATTATTTGGTTAATTTTCTGCTTCAGGAACATTATATAGTTACCACCAAGGCAGGCCAGGCAGAGTCAGGAAAGCATATAATTTATGCAGCCTACCAAAATGCTATTGAGGTTATACTTATTTAAAAATACTTAAGCATTATTAGAATGGGAAATCTAAAAGTCAGGAGTCAAATAGTATATTGTATATAGTTTGATATTTAATAGTTGCACAGAGGGAAGTACAAATAGCAATTTATTCTTGTTTTTATTCTCTCATATTTACATTCTATTTCTGTATCCCCCAGTGAACTGGGGTAAGATTGATTGTGCTCTTCTCTAATTCCTAAGCATTATATACTGGATGGCTGAGAGTTGTACTGAGTACTGAAATTATGCCAATATAAATATAATATTGCCTTTTACTTTTCAACAACTTGAGTTGCTCCATGAAAGGAGCAATTTACCCAAATACCTGAGTGAGCATCTGGAGACATTTCCTTTATTTGCAATTTGACTACCAGACAAGTCATTAAGCATTTCAGAAATTGCTAGCTATGTTTTTAAGATAAGAAGCCCAAACTAAATTATGGTTCAGAAAATCCATTTGGCTAAAGTGAAATTGTATGCAATTAAATCCACACAGTAAATATATTGGCAAATTATTTAGACTGCTCTATAGCTTTGGGACTATTTCCAACACAACTAAGATGGAAAGAAATCCTGCTTGTTTAAAGTGATTGCTTCTTCCACACAGAGTTTAGACACTGTGATTCTGCAATGCCTTATTGTGCTCTAGATTCAGAGCTAATGGAGTGGAGGTGAGGCCCTTTTAAAACGCTCTTATTTCTCATAAGTTGACTGCTCTAAGATCACTTATGAGTGTAATTGTTTTTAATAAAACTCAAATATCAATTTAATTTTGGATTTTTTTTAGAACCACTACTCACCCATTTGACATTTTTTTGTGTTGTGAATTAGAGAAAGATGGCTTTGGAGTTGACAGCCTCTGCCAGCCACCCCCGCCCCCGACTTGTCTCCTCATCTGGGCACTGTTTTGCAGCACAATCAGTTCAACTGTTCATGACAGCTCTGTATTTTTAATTAGTCTCTAATTTAATATTTGTCACATTATTTCTTGCACATACTGTTGATTTTAAGCTTTAAACTATACCTAGAATGTGCTGATTTTGTCGAGGATGTTGTAATAAATTATAGAAAATTATCTGGTTTATACTTTTTCAGCTTTTTATTTACTCTAAATGAGTATTTATTCATCCTCTTTTTGTCTCAGACAAAGAAGTATTCCTCCTTGCAGCTGGGCTTAGCCTCTCATCGCTCCCTCACCTGCTCGGGTGACTGCCTGTTCCAGCATGCCCCTCTGGGTTTTACGCCTTCAGGCTTTCTCTCTATACTGAATCCTTCATTTTGGTTTGCTATGTTCTCAAATCTCCACTATCTAAACCCCAGGCTTTTATTTCTGCAGCTTCTTCTACCTGGAAAACTTTCACCATTTATATATTCCTAAGCCTTTCATTCTTTCAAAAACCGATAATAATGCCACCTCCTCCAGTGAGCTTTCCCAGAAAAAAAAATGTGTTTCTTGGGTCAGGCATGATGGCTCATGCCTGTAAATCCCAGAACTTTGGGAGGCCAAGGCAGGAGGATCAGTTGAGTACAGGAGTTTGAGACTAGCCTGGGCAATATCGTGAGACCCCCATCTCAAAAATGATAATTTTTAAAAATGTATTTCTTCTTTTGAAATCCCATAGATCTGAACCTAAATATTTCTTATGGTAGTCACAATTGCATACCCTGGAATAAATGTTATGTGTGTATAAGTTTTATCTAGCTAAGAAGAATTTGAGTATCTTGCAGATAAAATTCATATGTACTTCGAGTCTCTAACACAGAGCAGAATGCCATGCATATATTTGATACTTAATATGTTTCAGTAGGGAATTTAGAGAAGAAATTTTACTTTTGTAATGTATATCACTTTAGTACTTTAATTTCTTTAATGATTTTTAGTAGGCTGTAATTTTTAAAGGAGTTTTAGTTTCACAACAAAATGGAGTGGAAAGTACACAGTGTTTTGATGTATCTTCTAATCTCACTCATGCACAGCCTCACCTACTATTGACATCTTGCACCATAGTGGTACATTGGTTACAACTGATGAAGCTACATTGACACATTGTTATTATTCAGAGTTCATAATGTACATTAGGGTTCATTCTTGGTATTGTATATTCTTGGTATTGTATATTCTATCAGTTCGGACAAAATTAAAATGTCATCTGTCTACGATTATAGGATCATACAGAATATTTTCACTGCCCTAAAAATCCTCTGCACATCACCTATTTATTCCTTCCTCCTTCTACTCCAAACCCTGGCAACCACTGATCTTTTTATTGTCTCTATCGTTTTTCATTTTTTAGACAGTTATAAGGTCGGAATCATACATATGTCTTGTTTCATTTAGCAACATGCATTTAGGTTTTCTGCATGTCCTTTTATGAATGGATAGCTTGTTTCTTTATAGTGATGAATAATATTCCACTGTCCATATATACACCAGAGTTTATTTATTAACTCATTCACCTACTCAATAACATTTTGGTTGCTTTCAAGTTTTGGCAATTACGAATAAAGCTTCTATAAGTATCTCTGGGCAGATTTTTGTGTGGATATATATTTCCATTTTAATTGGGCAAGTATGAAAAAATGCAATTGTTGGATCGTATGATAAGAGTATGCTTAATTTGGTAAGAAACTGCCAAACTGTATTCCAAAGTGCTGTATCATTTTGGATTCCCACTGGTAATGAGTAAGTGTCCCTATTGCTCCGCATCATTGCCAGCATTTTGTATTGTCAATGTTCTGACTTTTGGGCATTCTAATAAGTATATTGTGGTAACTCATTATCACTTTAATTTGCAATTCCCTAATGACACGTGATATGGAGCCCCCTTTAAAAAGCTTATTTGACATCTGCATATTTTATTTGCTGAGATGTCTGTTAAGGTCTTTGGTCAGATTGTTGATTTGCTTGTTGTTGAATTTTTTTTTTTTTTTTTTTTTTGAGACTGAGTCTCGCTCTGTCGCCCAGGCTGGAGTGCAGTGGCATGATCTGGGCTCACTGCAAGCTCCGCCTCCCAGGTTCATGCCGTTCTCCCGCCTCAGCCTCCCGAGTAGCTGGGGCTACAGGCATCCCCCCAACCATGCCAGGCTAATTTTGTTTTTGTATTTTTAGTAGAGACGGGGTTTCACCGTGTTAGCCAGGATGGTCTTGATCTCCTGACCTCATGATCTGCCTGCCTCAGCCTCCCAAAGTGCTGGGATTACAGGCATGAGCCACCACGCCCAGCCCCTTGTTGTTGAATTTTAAGAGTTTTTTGTATATTTTTGGTAACAGTCCTTTATCAGGTGTATCTTTTGCATATGTTTCTCCAAGTCTATGGCTTGTTTCATCATTCTCTTAACATTGTCTTTTTCAGAGCAGTAGATTTTAATTTTAAATGAGTTCAACTTATCAGTGATTTTGTCATAAATTATGACTTTGGTGTTGTATGTAAAAAGTCATTGCCAGACTTACGACCATCTAGAAATTATCCTATAATATCTTCTAGTGGTTTTATAATTTTGCATTTTCCATATAAGTCTATGATCCATTTTAACAATTTTTTCACTCTATATTTCTGAAGTATTTTTCAATGGTCTTCTCTAAGATTTATCATATATAAATCCTCCTCAAATTACAGGTGCTACTTAATCTATGATGGATTGCATTTTGATAAACCCATCATATGTTGAAACTACCATCAGTAAAAAATGTAGCAATTGTTAATGGGAGTTCATTCATTATTTGGCTCTCTGCTTGTCTATTGTTGACGTATAGGAATGCTTGTGATTTTTGCACATTAGTTTTGTATGCTGAGACTTTGCTGAAGTTGCTTACCAGTTCAAAGAGTTTTGGAGCTGAGACAATGGGTTTTCTAAATATAGAACCATGTCATTTGCAAACAGAGAATTTGACTTCCACTCTTTCTATTTGAATATGTTTTATTTCTCTCTCTTGCCTGATTACCCTGGCTAATACTTTCAACACTATGTTAAATAGCAGTGGTGAGAGAGGGCATCCTCGCCTTGTGCCAGTTTTCAAAGGAAAAGGTTCCAGCTTTTGCCCATTCAATATGATATTGATTATGGTTATGTCATAAATAGCTCTTATTATTTTTAGATATGTTCCATCAATACCTATTTTGTTGAGAGCTTTTAACATGAAGATATGTTGAATTTTATTGAAGGCCTTTTCTGCATCTATTGAGATAATCATGTGGTTTTTGTCATTCGTTCTGTTTATACATTGATGTTCATCAGGGATATGGCCTAAAGTTTTCTTTTTTTAATTGTGTCTCTGCCAGGTTTTGGTATCAGGGTGATTCTGGCCTCATAGAATGAATTAGGGAGGAGTCCCTCCTTATCAATTGTTTGGAATAGTTTCAGAAGCAATGGTACCAGCTCCTCTTTGTACCTCTAATAGAATTTTGCTGTGAATCCATCTCATCCTGGGCTTCTTTTGGTTGGTAAGCTATTAATTACTGCCTCAATTTCAGAACTTGCTATTGGTCTATTTAGCGATTCAACTTCTTCCTCGTTTAGTCTTGGGAGGGTGTATGTGTCCAGGAATTTATCCATTTCTTCCAGATATTCTAGTTTATTTGTGTCTAGGTGTTTATAGTATTCTCTGATGGTACTTTGTATTTCTGTGGAACCAGTGGTGACATCCCGTTTTTCATTTTTTATTGTATCTATTTGATTTTTCTCACTTCTCTTCTTTATTAGTCTAGCTGGCAGTCTATCTATTTTGTTAATTTTTCCAAAAAAAAAAAAAACAGCTTCGGGGTTCATTGATCTTTTAAGGGTTTTTTATGTCTCTATCTCCTTCAGTTCTGCTTTGATCTTAGTTATTTCTTGCCTTCTGCTAACTTTTGAATTTGTTTCTTCTTGCTGCTCTAGATGCAGTTTCTTCATAGTGTTATTGGTTTTTATATTTTGGAGTGTTTTTGCAGTGGTTGGTACTGGTTTTTCCTTTCCATATTTAGTGCTTCCTTCAGGAGCTCTTGCAAGGCAGGCCTGATGGTGACAAAATCCCTTGGCATTTCCTTGAAGGATTTTATTTCTCCTTCATTTATGCAGCTTAGTTTGGCTGCATATTAAATTCTAGGTTGAAAATTCTTTTCTTTAAGAATGTTGAGAATTGCCCCCCACTCTTTTCTGGCTTCTAGTGTTTCTGCTGAGAGATCTGCTGTTAGTCTGATGGGCTTCCCTTTGTAGGTGACCTGACCTTTCTTCCTGGCTGCTGTTAATTTTTTCCTTCATTTCCACCTTGGAGAATCTGACGATTATGTGTCTTGGGGTTGATCTTCTTATGGAGTGTCTTAGTGGTGTTCTCTGAATTTCCTGAATTTGAATGTCAGCCTGTCTTGCTATGTTGGGGACGTTCTCCTGGATAATATCCTGAAGTGTGTTTTCCAACTTGGTTCCACTCTACCCGCCACTTTCAGGTACACCAATCAATCGTAGCTTTGGTCTTTTCACATAGTCCCACATTTCTTGGAGGTTTTGTTCGTTCATTTTCATTCTTTTTTTTGTTTTGTTTTCTAATCTTATCTGCATGCCTTATTTTTGCAAGGTAGTCATTAATCTCTGATATCCTTTCTCCTGCTTGATTGGTTTGGCTATTGATACTTGTGTATGCTTCCCGGAGTCCTCTTGCTATTTTTCAGCTCCATCAGGTCATTTCTGTTCCTCTCTAAACTGGTTATTCAAGTTAGCATTTCCTGTAACCTTTTATCAAGGTTCTTAGCTTCCTTGCATTGGGTTAGAACATCCTTCTTTAGCTCAGAGTTTGTTAGTACCCATCTTCTGAAGCTAACTTCAATTCATCTATCTCATTCTCCATCCAGTTTTGCACCCTTGCTGGAGAGGAGTTGCGATCATTTGGAGGAGAAGAGACATTCTGGCTTTTGGAATTTTCAGCATTTTGGGGCTGGTTTTTCTTCATTTTTGTGGATTTATCTACCTTTGATCTTTGAGGCTGATGACCTTTGGATGGGGTTTTTTGGGGGGCTCTTTTTTTGTTGATGTTGCTGTTGTTGCTTTCTGTTTGTTAGTTTTTCTTCTAACAGTCAGGCCCCTCTTCTGCAGGTCTGCTGCAGTTTGCTGGAGGTCCACTCCAGACTGTGTTCACCTGGGTATCACCAGTGGAGGCTGCAGAACAGCACATTGCTGCCTGCTTCTAGAAGCTTCATCCCAGAGGGGCACTGGCCTGATGCCAGCCAGAACTCTCCTGTATGATACCTGTTGGGAGGTCTCTTCCAGTCAGGAGCCACAGGGGTCATGGATCCACTTGAGGCGGCAGTCTGTCCTTTAGCAGAGCTGGTGCACTGTGCTGGGAGACTCCCCCTTGTCTGGATCAGCCACTCTCTTCAGAGCCTGCAGACAGGAAAGATTCAGTCTGCTGAAGCTGCGACCACAGCCGCCCCTCTCCCCAGGTGCTCTGTCTCAAAGACATGAGAGTTTTATCTCTAAGCCCCAGCAGCTGCTGCGCTTCCTGCAGAGATGCCCTGCTCAGTGAGAAGGAATCTAGAGAAGCAGGCTGGCCATAGCCACTTTGCCACGCTGTGGTGAATTCTGCCCAGTCCAAACTTCCCAGTCTCCTTAGCACTATCAGGGGGAAAACTGCCTACTAAAGCCTCAGTAATGGTGGATGTTCCTCACCTCACCAAGCTCGATCACCCCAGGTTAACTCCAGACTGCTGTGCTGGCAGTGAGAATTTCAAGCCAGTGGTTCTTAGCTTGCCGGGCTCCGTGGGAGTGGGACCTAATGAGTGAGACTGCTTGGCTTCCTGGCTTAAGCTCCATTTCCGGGGGAGTGGATGGTTCTTCTGTTTTGCTGGAGTTCCAGGCACCGCTGGGGTAAGAAAAACCTCCTGCAGCTAGCTCAGTGCCTGCCCAAACAGCTGCCCAGTTTTGTGCTTGAAACCTAGGGCCCTGGTAGTGTAGGCTCACAAGGGAATCTTCTGATCTGCAGATTGCAAAAATCACTGGAAAAATGTAGTAGTCAGGGCGGGTCCATAGTCCTTCACTGCTTCCCTTGGATAGGGGAGGGAGGTCCCTCAGCTCATTGTACTTCCTGGATGAAGCAATGCCCCACCCTGCTTTTGCTAGCTCACTGTGGGTAGCACCCACTGCCTAACCAGTTCCATTGAGATGAACTGGGTACCTCAGTTGGAAATGCAGAAACCACCCACCTTCTCTGTTGGTCTCGCTGGGTGCTGCAAACCAGAGCTGTTTCTATTCAGCCATCTTGGCCCCTCCTCTCATCTGTATATCTTAATTTTGCCTTTCTTTTTGAAAGCTAACTTGGGAGAATATAGAATTCTTGGTAAGCAGTTTTATTGTTGTTTTTAAACACTTTGTACATGCTATTCCACTGCCTTATAGCCTGGATTATTGCTGCTGGGACACCAGCTGTTAATCTTATTGGGTTATAAGTGATGAGTCATATTTCTCTTGCCAATTTCAAGGTTTTCTCCTTGTCTTTGACTTTCAGCATTTTAGTATAATCTTATTACAATTGTATAAATCTTTTTTGTAGATCTCCTTTAATTCATCCTATGAAGCTTGTTGTGCTTGTAGGGTAATTTGCTGTAACATAAATTTAGGAAGTTTTCAGCCTTCATTTCTTCAAATATATTTTCTATTCTTTTCTATATTATTTTTATTCACTTCCATTATGCTGAGGTTCGTGTGCTTAATGGTGTCTCACATTTTTCTGAGGTTCTGTTTATTTGTCTTCAATTTTTAAATCTGTATTCTTTTGCTTGAATAATCTCTATAGCTCTCTCATTGTTTTCAAGGGTCCAGGGATATAAATTGCTGTATAAATTAATGCAATCAAACTGTGGCTCCTTTGAAGAGCTAGTTTCTGAGGTCTATGATCAGTATTTGTTCTGACCAAAGTGGGCTCCTCCCCACTGTCTTATTCATCAATTCTTATTTGATTTTTTCAAAGCAAATGAAATAATTATTGTTCACTGATTCTCTCTTCTTTCAGTTCCAATCTAGTGATACATCTTTCTAGTGATTTTTTAAAAGCAGCTATTATATTTTTTAACTTCTGAATTTCCATTTTCTTATTTTTACTATTTGTATTTTTGTATTAACCTTGTTTCTTTGATATGACACTGTTATCATACCTTTTTATTTTTACTTCCTTAATCATGTTTTCCTTTAGTTCTGTGAACATATTTATAATGGTTACTTTGAATTTATTTTTCTGTTAAATCTAACATCTAGTCATTCTCACAGACAGTTTTTTTTCTGACTACTTTCGTTTCTGATGTATCGGTCATACTCTCCAATCCTTGTAAGAAACTGGATATTTCAGGTAACATATCGAAACATCTTTAGGTACTTCTCCCTTTGGACTATCTATTGTTATTTACTTGTTTATGTTTTCTGTGACTGACCAGATTATTTCAGGAAAAATTATCCACCATTACTTCCATCAAACCTCCCAGTGTTAAACCTCCTATGTTGCTCCTCAGGGAGGCATAGAATTGGGTATTGCCCACAGTCACTCTACATCAAAGTAATATTTGTAAGGCTCTCTTTCTCTGCCCACACTCAGCTGTTGAATTCCACTAATTGCCTTCTGATTGCTCTATGGTTCTCAAAAGCAACTTGAGTCATAAATTGCTCTACAAATCAATGCAATCAAACTGTGACTCCTTCAAGAACTAGTTTCTGAGGTCTATATTCAGTATTTGTTCTGACAAAGTAGACTCCTCTCCACTGTCTTATTCCTCAATTCTCTTCTGCAAACTAACTACCAATAATCTAAGCTAAATCCTCATTCAATCTAGAAACCTCCTGACATTTCCCTTCCACCACATCTTTTCTTGTTCTTTAGAGTCACCACAGACTGGAAATTCTCCAAGTTCTGTTGCAAATGAGTTTATTGCTTTTAGAAAGATATTAAGAACTGTTGGCTTTATGGCCTGCTTTTCTCCACACAGGCAAAATTGTTGAGCCAAGGCCCTGGAACTGTGAGTAAGAAAATGACAAACCCATCTCTCAGTGGCACCCCTACTACAGGAGTTGAGCACTCATTAGAGAAGGTCAGTAACCTGAGATCCTCTTGACTTATCTCTCCTGGAGCAGAACCAGTGCATTGCAAGCCAGGGTAAGCAATAGGCTCCCCCACATTTATAGCACACCACACCCAAGGCAGAGTCCCCGTTTTATGAGTGGATGAGAAGAACAGAAACACCACTTATCAGCTGCATTTGCCTGGGACTTAGCCTCAGCAAGAGTAGCTGAGGGCAGGATAAGTAACATTGAAGTTCTACTCATCCCAGTAAGAAAGCCCTGCAACTGGGAGCTGAGAGAAAGCCCTGTGTTCTTGGTTGAAAAAAAGTCTCAAAAGGAGTCTCTATTTCACTGAGCTGGGTTAAGGGAAGAAGGGAGTAGTCTTAGTTCAAATATCATAAACCCTCACTTTCTTAACAAATTTCCATTGATATTCATAAGTAGATATTTATTCATTTGCTTTTTTTCCCCTTAGGGATGTTTCCTTTAGGGTTGTTTCCAGAGACTTTGAATGTTTGTTGTTGCTTTTATTACAAGCTTTACTCAGGAGCAGGTTAATGAAATTTCTCATACTGTCATGATGATCAGTCTTTTCTGGTGCTTCTCTTCTTTACATACAGGATACTGGGTTTTCAGGTGTTTTCCATTTTACATGAAAGAATTGTGTGTCGAGTTTTTAGCATGAGGTCCAGTAAAATCACTCGGAAAGTCCGGTGGGATTCTCTCTAGACACTGGCAAATAAGAATATGTCTCTTTGGGCCGGGCACGGTGGCTCACGCCTGTAATCCCAGCACTTTGGGAGGCCGAGGCGGGCAGATCACGAGGTCAGGAGATCGAGACCATCCTAGCTCTCACGGTGAAACCCCATCTTTACTAAAAATACAAAAAAAGTAGCCAGGTGTGGTGGCGGGCGCCTGTAGTCCCAGCTACTCGGGAGGCTGAGGCAGGAGAATGGGGTGAACCCGGGGGGCGGAGCTTGCAGTAAGCTGAGATTGCGCCACTGTACTCCAGCCTGGGAGACAGAGCAAGACTCCATCTCAAAAAAAAAAAAAAAAGGTCTCTTTGAAAGTAGATAATTAATATCATCCTTCCTTAAGTACAGTACATTCCTTTAAAAATGGCTTAAAGAAAATAAAGTGCTAATGAACCATTGAATTTAACAAAATATACACATTTTATGTGGTTAAGTGTATATGTATATATATATACTTCATAGATACTCATGTATATGTGCATATATATATGTGTGTGTTTATATATAAATTAAGGGATCAGAAAGGAGAAAGTCTAGAAAACATTCATTGCATCTCTCAAATTTATTTATTTATTTTTTTTGGTGTCTCCAAATTTAAACTCAAGCTAATTTTATGCTAAAGTTTAAACTCTAAAATTTCACCAAGCTATATAATTTGGATATTAGAAATAAGAAAATCATATTTTTACAAATTTAAATAATTTTACAATTGTGTGTCTTGGTGAGATAGAGATGACCTTGAATTGAAGGTAAAAGCACATTGCTTTATTGCTAGGACTGTGAGCAATAGCCTGTTAATTTAGGCAAGTTTCTTAATATTTATGTTTCCCTATGTGCAAAATTGGATTAGTTAAATCTGAATTACATATCATACAGTGCCACGGTAGGATTGAAAGCAATAATGTGAACATATTATTTAAAGGCAAAGTGTCACACACATCTTATCTTTAAGTAGAATCCATAAAAAAAAAGAAACAAATCTTCATGGATTCCACGTATATCTACTGAGCAAACGTTATTCTAGGCAGACAGCTTTCAGCAATGAGAAATTTAATTCTCATGCAACTTATCTTCTATTGGTGGATACAGAAAATAAACAAATACATTTATAAATGCAATTTGATTATAGTTTAACATAAAAATTATGCTTTTAAATTCCATTCCCAGTTTTATTTTAAACTGAAATGATTGAAAACTCGAATTAACACATTTCTACAGTAATAATTTTTCCATGCTGGAGAAATGCACACACAGAAGGGAGTTTGCTTAGAAATAGTTACCTGAATATTACACCCCTGAGGGGTTCATAGTTTCCTGACACCACTTTTATTTATGTTCTGATAAAGTAATGTATTTCAGTTTATACAAAATTGCAGTCTATTTATGATTCATAAATATTTATTAATTTCAACAACGTTACGACCTTTCTTGGCACTAGTGGGATGATTTCAGAGCCCACCTGAAGAAAGTCCTGCCCTATAATGATGGATGAGATGTCAAACATCCCTTGTATCAGAGACTCCTACAGAATCATGGCAATGTGAAAAGACCAATGGCAGCCTTTTCCTGGGAGAAGGTTTTAATTAAGAAGATGGAGGGAGGCATGGATATGGTACCCACCCCCTCATTCTCTGCAGTAGTTAAGGAGGCAGAGTGCAGTCATGGTAATCTCTCTGAATGTTTACACGTAGTGTCAGAGTGGTAAATATTCAATAAAAATCCAGAGTCTTTACTGTGGGTTCATCACTCTACTTGGGCTAATGATTCAAGCTGAATAGAAAATAGGCTGTGTCTGCAAATTGCCTAGAGTCAATTAGGGAAAGGTAAACAAAGAAATACATAAGTTGCCACAAGCAGTATAGTATCTTGACAGCAAGAAGTCCCAAAGAGGAAGATGCTAATTTCTTATAGATGAACAGGAAAAGCTATAAAAAGTAAGCAATCCTTCTGCTCATTTTTGAAGACAGATATGTCCACCTGAGAAACATGATGGAATGTGGGGTAGTGATAGCAGCCGGAGGGGATGCACAAAGATTTCCATATAAAATTGTTAAGCAGCATGAACAAATATGCACAAACACTTTCAAGAAAAAGGAATCTAGGAAAAACTTTAACTTTCAGGTTTAAAAATTTGTATGAAAAGAGGTTTTTGGCCAGGCGTGGTGGCTCACGCCTATAATCTTTGGGAGACCGAGGGGCGCGTGAATACCTTAGGTGAGGAGTTCGAGACCAGCCTGTCTAACATAGTGAAACCCTGTCTCTACCAAAAACACAAAAATTAGCTGAGCGTGGTGGTGGGTGCCTGTTAATTCTAGCTACTTGGGAGGCTGAGGCAGGAGAATCGCCTGAATCCAGGAGGCGAAAGTTGCAGTGAGCCAAAATCATGCCATTGCACTCCAGCCTGGGCAACAGAGCAAGACTCTGTCTCAAAATAAATAAATAAATGTTTTTACTCTGCTTCCCTACAAAATGTTCTAATTATCATTCTGTAATAATTTTGTTCTATTTTTCTTAATCCAAATATTCAGAAGAGGACTGCATTCTTATATACAAGTATATCCAAAAAGCTCTATTGACAATATTTCAAAAATATTTTAAAAACTCTAAAGTAAAAATGTATGCATCTTCTTGCATTATTTATATCAAAGGAATTGTGGGAAAATAACCACATTGAGCCAAGGTAATATAAAATATTTCAAATTATTAAAATAGTGTTTTCCAGTCTTCAGATTTTAAAAATTATATGAAGCCGTTACTGAAAATGATCATAGTCTAGCTATGGAGACAAGTTTCACAAAATACAAATCCTAACACAAGCATCTTTTGTGCACTAAAATGCACCCAAAAAACACAAAAGAAGATGTAAAAAGTTATACCTTCTGGAGAACAAAATTTTATTGCCATTCTTTGGTCCACTATCACACAAACTTCGACGTATGCCACAGAGGGGCTCAAATCTGTATGTTTTTGAAATACATACAAACCTTGACAGAATTTTATTCTCCTTATTAAATATAGAGAAACCACCCCTGCCTACTTAATATCAAGTTCCTCTTTGTATAGAGCTGGTTCAATAAATCTTGAAGAGACCTACCTGCATGATGGATTTTTCTTTGGGTAAATAGATGGGTGTTTCATTCTGAATTAGCCGAATGAAGCTTGTCAAGCTTGCACAATGTTCTGCTATGCAAGTATGAGTCAATGTTGTAAGGCTTCAGGTCACTTCCTTTTCTAAAAATTAAAAAAAAAATGTAATCTTCCATCTGTAAAAAGCTAGATATGAAATAAAAATTATTCTCCTTTCAAAACTTTTTCATCTCGCAGAAAGGCATGCTTTTCTCCATTAAGAAAAAGTTCAACCACACAAATTAAAAGCAGCCTACTTTTCAGTTCCAAACATACATTGTGGGATATAAGGAAGGCAAGAAGAAACAGTGAGAAATAAAAGGGGCTCTGGAGGCTCATGCCCAAAGAAGTTTTCAATCACAGTTTAAAATTAAGTGTCTCAAATCAGGATTTAATTTACAGTTTAAGATTTAGTAACACAGTCATTGCATGTTAATTAAACAGCAATGGATCATTTACTAACCTGTTTAATGAGGTGTAACAACTATTGCATATAAAACATATCGACATTATTATAACATTGCCATTAACTTTCAATAAATCTGTTTGAATAATTATTGGTATTTAAATACTATAAAATCCCTAACATAACTAGGCATACCTATTTATATTTAATAAAACAGGAATTTTATTGTAGGAATAATTAAATTCCCAGGACCACATTCCTATTTTTGTATGGTGAACAAATCCTTTCTGCAACAGTGGGAGTTGCAGCTCCACTAAATGAAGAATTCAGGAGAGAAGAATTCAGCCCACACTGAAGGAACTATTATTCCATCATTATTTTTAGAATCTCACCTTTTCTTAGGGGCAAAGCTTACCTTTCCATTAATTAATAAATATAATTGGAAGAGTTGTTCCTCTGTTATTCTTTTTGATGGAGAATCATAAATCCTTACTTCCCTTCTGCTTACACAGGGTAGATTGGGAAGACCCTGCCTAAGAATCTGATTTAACCTGTGGTGTGGAAAAGCACTACTTTTGATGTTGGGAGGATTTTGTGCACCCAGCAAGGAGCAGAGCACTCTGCTGACTGCAGTAATATAGGTAACAGACCTTATTTGGTGCATGTGTCACTAGGCCACCCATGTGATGAGAAAGGTATGATGCCATAGAGAACTGATCTACTCCAAATAATAAAGTAAGTACAATGCTATGGTGCTGAGAGCAATTTCAAAAGGTCTGTGGGTGGACAGAGAGCAAGCGGAGTTTAGCAAGATGGTAGGAATATGGAGCTGTGTATGGGATAATCTTTGGTATCAATGACTTGAAAGATCTGTATTACTAATATCTAAGTTTTGCATTATAATTTATTAATGTAACATGTGCCTCATTTACCCAGATTTTTAAATAAAAGTGTGCTGTGGTTCTCCATAGAGTAAACAGATTGATAATGATGTTGTATGAAAAGCACATTATATGTTCTGAAGACAGAGACAGGATCAGGAGTTCAGTGGAAGGTAGATATGCCATAAGGGAAAATGTGAACACCCAAACAATACCATTAATCATTTATTGGGAGCTCAAACCCTTCTTTTCCCCTTTTAACAAATTTCTAAGTGAACAATACAATATTGTTGAATATGTGCACAATGGTGTAGCAAATGCCAGAATTCATTCCTCTTACATAACTGAAACTTTATACCTATTGATCAGCAACCTCCCATTTCTTCCTTTCCCCAGGCCCTGAAAACCATCATTCTACCGTTGATAGATAATTAGATAAAAGAAAATATGGTATATACACACAATGACATAGCGTTCAACCTTTAAAAGAAGAAAATCTTGCTATAGACAACACTATGGATAAACCGAAGGATATTAGGCTGAGTGAAATAAGCCAATCAGAGGAGATAAATACTCATAAAGCCACTTATATGAGGTAGCTGAAATAGTCAAAATCAAATGTTTATGTAAATTCTGAAGGTAAGATGACCCTGTGAGGCTGGAAGACTTGCTTGAGTATCAGGTTTTGTTAAGTTTAGCAGAGCTCAACATGGTGCCAAGTGCTGTTAGTTCTGCTGAAGGATAAGATATAAACTCTATTATCAAGTTCGATACAAACAGAACAATAGAGAATGGAAAACAGTCAGAGTCTATTTAAGTGCTGGCTATGTATAACTGAAGTTTTATGAAGAGGAGATTTTAAAAAGCAGGAGAATCAGTGAAGACTTAGGAAGGCTTTTTAGAGTAGGAATTTAATTACTCCATAATGAGCAGAGATTGGGTAAGGAAAGGTGCATAGACTAGGCATTTCAAGGCAGGGTAAAAGCTTGAGAGAATATATGTGTGGAAACATCTTAGCATCATAAAAAAAAATCACAACACTAAGAAAATGAGAACTTCGTAAACAGATAAAAGTCTGTGTTCTTATTAGGGCAGATAAAATGGAATCATTGCTAAATATCTTATTACTGATTAAAAAGAGTTCAGATTCACCGTCAGAAGAAACGTTGAGTCACTGATAGATTTTGCGTCAAGAAATGCCTTGTCAGAAATTATCTATCTCTATCATCATTCTTTATCAATGTGTGGGTTGTAATTCATATAGACTCCAGCAGTAATTTGATAGAATTATATCATCTTCACTTCCTTGTATGGCTAATTTGTTTCTGCAAACAGGTCAACATATGTCTGAAATCTACATATTCAGATTTTTTAATCATAAAATATCTTTGTTACTTTGAACACCTTGCAACAACAAAGTGCATTCGTTTAAAGACAGGAATTCCCCGTATGTCTGAGGAAATATTTCTCAGAGATCTCCAAAAGTTATGCATTATGCTTGCATCAAGCTTAATGTTTACATGAAGCCTACTTGAACAGACGATTGAAATAGTGTCTGTTAATAGTTTTGAAGTAAAGAAGTTATAGCAATTTCTAACATAAATGAGTAGAGAAAGAGAAAATATTAAATGAATTATAAAGATGGGGCTTATTACAGGAGAGAACTATGGAAAAAATGGATATTCAGATAATACAGACTAGGTTCATTATCTACTTTGAGGAGACATGGAACACCACCCACAGAGGGCAGGGTGCATTAAGCCATCGAATATACTAAGATCTAGGAATATTGTTTTGGAATCTGTGTCATCCGCCTCAGAAAGGTTGGCAAAGACATTCGTAGATAATACAGAGCCTTGGAATAAAAGCAAACCCTGAAGAAAGAAAATAAGCCCTCAGCTGCAATAATGCCCGTATCATTTTTATGCACACACACACACACACACACAGCGCCACACATACACAAACACATACACACATTCGAGAGAGAGAGAGTAAATACGAGAGGCAGTGAGAGAGAAATAAGATATAATACAAATAATAGACTTTTGCCATGTAAGAAGTTTGCATTTTCTTTGGAAGGAAATGAATATTTACTGTGTAGCAGTGTTTGCCTAGTTAATTTAGGATGAAAAGAGCTTTGATTATGAGTGGTAAAAAAAAAATTAACTCTGTTTTGACTTGTCACTCCTTATTTCACAGGACCAGAATTCAAATGTTTCCCAAGCAACGCTAGCCTTGGCTTAGAAAAGGCCCTATTAACATCTGGCTAAGCAAAGATAACTATGTGTACTAATTATAAGAAGTGCAAAAATATCCAGATTCTTAACTTGTTGTGTGAACTGATGTTTCACAAGGGAGGATGATGAAAACATTAAATCAAATAGGGGTGGGAAAATTGCTTTGAAGAGGAATTATGTGAGAATTCAAATGGTGTAGTAAATTCATTATGGTGTAGTAAGGGTCTTCTCTGAAAAGCCACTCTGCTCTAAGCACATTTGAATGACAGGCAATATTTACAAAGAGAAAGCCAAATGACCAAAGCCAGGTTCAAAACCATTTGCATTTCCATGGACAAAAAAAAAATAATAAAATAAAAAACAAGGAAAGGAGTGGAGTATTGTTTTGAGGAGTAATAAGAATAAATATTGTTCAAAGGAGGCTGATATTGGGTCCACTAAGCTCTCCGGAAACTTCTGTGAAAATGAGAAAAAATTTCTACCCTTAAATGTAAGTTTGATTAAGGGCTAGGTTGGTAGTATCTTTCATAAATTTTTTTAAATTCTTTTCTGTGTACTTATATGGCTACAAAATACACAGTTGTTTGGTGTTTACAGGCTCCTGCGAGGGGAAAAATATATTACTGCACCCAAGTTGGCATTCAGGTTTATGAAGAATACATACCAGTGAGAAAGAGAACAAAGCCACAACATGCTAATCTGGACCTGAGCAAAGCTGCCTGCTGCCTCTGGACTGGTACTTTAATGTTTCTAACATGAGCATGAGA
Organism: Pongo pygmaeus; assembly: GCF_028885625.2. NCBI lineage: Eukaryota > Metazoa > Chordata > Mammalia > Primates > Hominidae > Pongo > Pongo pygmaeus. The sequence continues at coordinate 82,149,985 of NC_072388.2, forward strand.
TGGGTAGCCACAACTTGTCATTGTAAGACTTGGCTCTAGACAGAAGACTGGGGTAAGTATCCAACAACCACAAAATCACTAGATAAGTAGCCATTAACCAGATGGAGAAAGAGCATTCAAAGTAAAAATAATAAGCATTCTATAAAAATAAATAAAATATATTGGTAATTTTAATAAGTTATTGGCTATAAAGGCTATTATGCGTGGTTTAAAATAAAAGTGGATTTAAAATTCAGGTAAAGAATATCATATTGGTTGGAAGGGAGTGACCAATAGGTAGTTGATGCTTGCAAAATTCCTTGTGCCCTGAAAATTTAAAGACGTCCTTCAGAAAAAAAATGTGAATGTAATTTGAAGTTTCTAAATCAGGAAAGATAAAGAAATAAAAAGTAGAAAACCTTATGTATTCAAGCACTGACCAAATGAAGGATGGAAAGGATGGGAAGAAAGTGAAACACAAGGGCCGGGCGCGGTGGCTCACGCCTGTCATCCCAGCACTTTGGGTGGCTGAGGCGGGTAGATCACCTGAGGTCAGGAGCTCGAGGCCATCCTGGCCAACACAGTAAACTCTGTCTCTACTAAAAATACAAAAATTAACCAGGCATGTTGGTGCACGCCTGTAATCCCAGCTACTCCGGAAGCTGAGGCAGGAGAATCACTTGAACCTGGGAGGTGGAGCTTGTAGGCTTATAGTGAGCCGAGATCACACCATTGTACTCCAGCCTGAGTGACAGAGTGAGATTCCATCTCAAAAAAAAAAAAAAGAAAAAGAAAGAAAGTGAAGGAGGAGACAAGCATCTTTTCCAGTCAGATTATGAGGGTTTCGCTGTGCTAAAATATGACTCCTAAATATCATTTACGCTGGTGTTGTTTTGGTTTTGGTTCTGACTACTTGTCTACTGTAGGTTGAGCTTGGCCTGGCTCCTTGTAATCATCATTCTATGACTCAGGCTGTTGGAGAAGTTTACATTTGAAAATCTCTAGTCATATATATATATATATATACACACACACACATATATATGCATATAAACACATACGTGTATATATCTATATAAATATATAAATTTTAATTTGTATATATAAATTTTAATTTATATATATAAACTCTATATACATAAATTTTAATTTATATATAAATTTCATATACATAAATTTTAATTCATACAATGTAAATTTTATATATAATATATACAAATTTTAATTTTTAAAAATGTTTAAATGTTTAAAATTATATATATACACACACACATATATACACATAATTTTTAAAATATTTACGGGGTCTCTCTATGTTGTTCGTTACCCAGGCTGGTCTCAAACTTCTGGCCTCAAGCAATCCTCCTGCCTCAGCCTCCCTAACATGCTGGGATAACCAGAGTAAGCCACTGTGTCTGGCCAGGAATCTCTAGTCTTCTGACAGACAAAAAAGAAATGATAGCGAATCACATACTGGCCTGCAATGCTTCTGCTCACGGATAACAGGTATTACTTTCACTCAATGGTCATTGGGAAAATCAAATCATGTGGCAAGAGTAGCACTGGTGAAATAAAAAGTATAATTTTTCAGGGAAGGGCACCATGGTGAGGGGTGTTGCAGGGAGAGGCAGCAACAACATCAAAATTAATATACTAGTTAAGAGAAAACGCACCATATGACATTGTAAATGAGTCAAAATGTATCAATAATCACAATGAAAGTAAATAGGCAAAAGTAACTCATTTATAGAGAGTTTTACATTTTTCATGGTAGTAAAACTACATGTTGCTTTAAAAAAGAATTCTACAACAAATGCATACAATAAGTCTCAAAATAGGTTAATCAAAAAACATACAGCAAGCAATTCCTAACCAAACCAAAGGTGCTACAGCAGAATCATCAGCAGATAAAAACACAATTTAAGTCAATAAGCTTTAACAGAAATAGCCACCCAAGAAAATATTCACCAAGTAAATTTAAGCATCACCAATATTTAGCATCTAAAACCACAGCTTCAAAAATATAAATAAAAAATATGAAAATCATAAGTAGAAACCAACAAAATCTACAAACATGGGAGGCTTCAATATATTTCTATCAGAAGCTAAGGGTGTGCATAGTAAATTTGAAAAGTAAAATTAAAATATTTTCTTACATAGATGTAGATAGACACATGATAGAGAGAGCTCTAGCATAGATTTATATAATTTTTCACCTAACAATTAAAGTATGCATTAAGTTCAGGATACATTGAAATTTACAAACTGGCTACAAACAAAGTCAAAGAGCAAATTCAAATAAATCTCAAAGACCATTATAACAAGATATTATGATCTCTGACTTTAATGCAATTAAACTGGGAAATAACAGTTAAGCAACTATACAACTCATATATATTTATAAATTAATATATACATTAAATGTATTTAGTATTAGATGCAAACAAAATAATTTCATAGCAAAAACGAGTAGGGTGAGTATAGTGATATTTGAGAACAAAGTATCTGAAGAGAAAATGTACAGAAAATAACGAAGTTTTTTTGTTTTGTTTTGTTTTTTAATGAGATCTTTTTACATACATTAGTCTGTCAAAGAGTCCTATGTGCCAAGTATTGGAGAGCAGTGGAGCAAGAGATAGATAATGACACCATAAATTAGAAGTACCACTTTAGAGAAGAATATGACCATACCTGGTAAAGAGAAAGCTGGGCACACCCCACAATCTGGATATATAGACCATGGAACCTCTTGCACAAGCACCCAGGGACACATCTGAACGAGTGTTCATTTTAGTGTTATTTGAAATAATAAAGAATTCACAAAAAGGTTCTCAACTAAAGAATTCATAAATATTATGAAACGTTCATGAAGTACAACTCTATAATCAGCAGCTGAAATTAATGAACTAGAGCTGCATGAATAAAATGTTTAAAATCATGGAACGATGTGCAGTGAAAAATAAGCAAGTTGTGTAATGATAACTATGAGAGTATGGGAACATTTATAAAAATTTTTTAAACATTCAAGAACTATTGTTGATTATACATTTGCATTCAAGGATTAAAACACAATAAATTAAGAATAGCAGTTACATTTTTCGGGAGTAGGCTGGGGAATGTGTTTAGGGAATTGTTCTCAAAGGGTTGTAGTTGTATAAGATTGTATTTTTTACAAATAACAAAATGAAAATATGTGAAGCAAATAGAGAAACATATGAAGACTAATTAAGCTGGATGGGGGGGGGTATATGGTTGTTTTCATCTTGGTCTTTTGAATTTATGTAAGGCTGAAACAATGCATGATTAAGGTAAAGAGAAATGACTAAAGACATTTGGAGAAGGAGAGAAAGCCACACTATAAGTATGTGGCTTGATGTTCCCATGTGTGGTTTCACCTAGTGTTTACAATTGTCCCTTATTTACCTTCTACCTTATCTGGACCACACTTTCATCATTTTTGTCTTCTCTACACATGCCCCTAATCTTCAGCTTTTCCCCAACTAAAATACAGAATGTCTCCCTAACAGTCCATGTTGAGAATTGGCTGATCACAGCAAGAAATATTTTCTATCAGATCACATGGACCATGCTCTCTGCTCACCTCTGTAGATCCTGAGATTGGAGAATTCTTTCTGTTACAATAGTCTTTGAATAAAATCTCTGCTTATCTTAGTGTGAATTTTATTGGACTGTTTTAAGGGAATGGGATAATTGGATGTGGCCCCAAGCTCTAGTCTATGTACTTCTCCGACTTTAGTACATGTACTACTTAAATTATCATTGAGGTCAGGTTTGTAAAAGAAAAGTTCAATCATTTTTTTCTTAAACAGCTTGATCTGAAAGGATGACAAACATAAATTGTTGTTGTTGTTGTTTTGCTATTTTCCTCTGAGATAAGACAATCATACCTTCTGGCAAGTCTGGAACAGTTTACACTATAAAAGTTTACACCTATTATAAATTAACACCTGTTCACTTTTTAGCATCCTTTATTTTCACTTTCAAAGAAGTTTCAGTTTAGATAAAACATATACAGTCAACCTACTTAAAAACATTTAAATATTTAGACATGAGTAGATTCTATAATCTCTAGGGAAAGTTTAAATGTAAAAAAGTCCAAAGACAAAACTAATATAATGTCTATTTCCTCTTCTACCCTCAGCTGTGGTTTGGCTGCAATTCACCATGGGATGGGGCTGGTGAGTGCTCTCTCATTTCCTTCTCTTTTGTTTCTGCTATGTTGGAGTGGGAGAGGAGAAAGAATACTGGCCAAAGTCAAATACTAATATGAGAGTCCGGGTGTGGTGGCTCACACCTGTAATCCCAGCACTTAGGGAGGCTGAGGCAAGCAGATCCCTTGAGGCCAGGAGTTTGAGACCAGCCTAGCCCCATCTCTATTAAAAATACAAAAATTAGCTGGGCGTGGTGGTGCCCACCTGTAATCCCAGCTACTCCAGAAGCTGAGGCATGAGAATCACTTGAAACTGGGAGGCAGAGGTTTCAGTGAACCCAGATTATGCCACTCACTCCAGTCTTGGAAACAGAACAAGAGTGTCTCAAAAAACAAACAAACAAACAAATACTAATCTGAGAGATTTTGTAGTTTGCTGTAGGCTGTAGTTACTTCTTTGGGTGAGACTTACTGGGCTTTGAGATCCAGTCCAGCCTGCTTTTCTGGGTCCTAGTGTGTTCTTTCTGGAATCTTTGCATGGACAGGATAGTGCATCTTCACGACACAATTTCCTCAAGTGGGCAATCCCCTCTGCTTAGACATCTTTAAATGATGGTGAGGTGCTGGAGGAACAGGGCAGTTTAATCCCCTCTGAATAAGCCGTGCCAAGATTTTTGGGTCCCCAAGTGCTTACCACACTCTGTAGTTTGGAGAATATTTGAAATTTCTCTGCCTTCCTCTTTCATTTCAGAGCAGCAGGAAATGGACCTGAATATCTTCTTAGCAGCCATGACAGGAGGCCAAATGGGACAAAGAAGGTGAGTCAAGCGTCACTTGCAAGATCCTCCAGTCATAACGGTGTTGAAGTTTCCTGAGACCACGCCTGTGGCCTGCTGAGTGGTCGAAATTCTCTAGCAACTGGTAACTTGAAAAACATGAATATTCTGACTCTATTCCCTGCCATTATCTTGAGAAACAGCTTCTCTTTCAGATCAGGAAGAAGGAGTCCTTGCAGAGCTTAAAAATGTAAATGTAAACTCTAATATCTATTCTGATGTTAATTTAAAGCAAGTTTTGGTTTGTTTGCCTTTTTTGTTTTGTTCTGTTTTGTTTCTATGATGTCATGACTTCTTATTAGTGTAAACAGGAAGAAGTTGACTACTTCAATTTTCTCAGCAAAGATACATCCTAGCACTTTGGGAGGCCGAGGCAGGCGGATTGCCAGAGCTCAGGAGTTCGAGACCAGCCCGGGCAACAAGGTGAAACCCTGTCTCTACTAAAATAGAAAAAATTAGCTGGGTGTGGTGGTGTGCACCTGTAGTTCCAGCTCCTCAGGAGGCTGAGGCAGGAGAATCGCTTGAACCCAGAAGAGGGAGGTTGCAGTGAGCCAAGATCACACTGCTGCACTCCAGCCTGGGCTACGGAGCAAGACGCTGTCTCAAAAAAAAAAAAAAAAAAAAAAGATACATTTGAGTATTAACAACAGTGATACTGTCAGAGGTTTGTGAACCAGAGCAACTCCATCTTGAATAAAGGCTGGGTAAAATGAGACTGAAACCTACTGGGCTGCATTCCCACACCATTAGACATTCTGTCACAGGATGAGTTACAAGGTCAGCACAAGATACAGGTCATGAAGACCTTGCTGTTAGAACAGTTGCACTAAAGAAGCCAGCTAAGTTCCACTAAAGCCAAGATGGCCAAGACAGTGACCTCTGGTCTTCCTCACTGCTATACTCCCACAAGCAACATGATAGTTTACAAATGCCATGGCAATGACAGGAAGTTACCCTAGATGGCCTAAAAAAGGAGGCATGAATGATCTGCCCCTTGTTTATCACATAATCAAGAACTAACCCTAAAAACGTGCAACCGGCAGCCCTTGGGGATGCTCTGCCTATGGGGTAACCATTATTTTATTTCTTTATTTTCTTAATAAACTTGATTTCACTTTACTCTATGAACTCGCACTGAATTCTTTCTTGAGCGAGATCCAAGAACCCTCTCTTGGGGTCTGGATCAGGACCCCTTTCCTGTAACATCTTTCTGGTGACCGCAGAAGGAACTATCATGCAGAAACACTCTAACTGTTGGTAAGTGGCAGGACATGGTAACAATATCATAAGATGCTTGGAAAAGAAAAGCTCATTTATATCATTGTGTAAATGGCTTGGCAAAAAAAAAATAATGGATAATCTCTACCATCCTGCCTGCTTGCATGAAAAAAAAACAAATCTAAATATGTAGTGCCTGTGGGTGTTAGCTATGAGGGAAATAGCTTGGATATAGGTAACATGTTCTTATACCTCCTATGATGGTTAATCTTTATAAGTCAGCTAGGAAACAAAGAGCCCAGATATTGGTTAAACAATATTCTGAGTATGTCTTGTAAGGGTGTTTCTGGATAAAGTTTAACTAGGTGAGTGGGCATCCTCCAGTCCACTGTAGGCCTAAATAATAGAACAAAAGGTGGGATAAGAAAGAATTTCCTCCCTCTGCTTGACTGCTTTTGAATTAATGTAATACTCTTCTTTTTCTTCTCTTTTTTTTTTTTTTTTTTTTTGAGACGGAGTCTCACTTTGTTGCCCAGGCTAGAGTGCAGTGGCGTGATCTCGGCTCATTGCAACTCCACCTCCCGGATTCACGCCATTCTCCTGCCTCAGCCTCCGAGTAGCTGGGACTACAGGCACCCGCCACCACGCCCGGCTAATTTTTTTGTATTTTTAGTAGAGACGGGGTTTCACCATGTTAGTCAGGATGGTCTTGATCTCTTGACCTCATGATGTGCCCTCCTCGGCCTCCCAAAGTGCTGGGATTACAGGCGTGAGCCACAGTGTAATACTCTTCTTTTGCACTCAGATTGGAACTTATTCTACTGGCTCTTCTGGATCTCAGGTTTTCACACTCAGTCTGTTGGGAGGGATTAGAATTTCACTTTTGGTTTACAATATCAACTTTTCATCAGTGTAGAAAATTAGTAATGAGCTATTTTACATTTCTTTTTATTGTAATAGGTCTTCAAATTCTTGTATGTATTTTTATACTTAAAGCACATCTCAATTTAGATTAGCCATATTTCAATTGCATAGTAACCACACCTGGCTACCATACTGAACAACAGAGCACTAGACTGTAAGCTCCTTAAATATCCTTGAAAGTTTCTTACAGAGACTTATTTCTCGATCCCCAAACCCTAGCTCAGAGCCTAGCACATAGCAGTTGCTAAATCAATCTTTGATTAATAGAAAGCATCCTTTAGGCTAATACAGAATAGCATTTTTTAGATGGCAGAAGGTTAATTTTTAGATATTATGGAAAAGAATAACAATGAGGAGGGAAGACCAGAAGCAGTATTTCATTTATATATGTGTGTGTACTATAAGTATTGTGTGTGGGGGTGTGTACAACAGTGTGTTTATCTTGTTGCTATTGTTTTGGCATTTTAAGCATCAGACTGAAAATACCCTCTAGGCGGGGAGGAGCCAAGATGGCCGAATAGGAACAGCTCCGGTCTACAGCTCCCAGCGCGAGCGACGCAGAAGACGGGTGATTTCTGCATTTCCATCTGAGGTACCGTGTTCATCTCACTAGGGAGTGCCAGACAGTGGGCGCAGGTCAGTGGGTGAGTGCACCGTGCGCCAGCCGAAGCACGGGCGAGGCATTGCCTCACTCGGGAAGTGCAAGGGGTCAGGGAGTTCCCTTTCCAGGGGTGACAAATGGCACCTGGAAAATCGGGCCACTCTCACCCGAATACTGTGCTTTTCCGAAGGGCTTAGGAAACGGTGCCCCAGGAGAGTATAGCCCGCACCTGGCTCAGAGGGTCCTACGCCCACGGAGTCTCGCTGATGGCTAGCACAGCAGTCTGAGATCAAACAGCAAGTCGGCAGCGAGGCTGGGGGAGGGGCGCCCGCCATTGCCCAGGCTCGCTGAGGTAAAGAAAGCAGCCTGGAAGCTTGAACTGGGTGGAGCCCACCACAGCTCAAGGAGGCCTGCCTGCCTCTGTAGGCTCCACCTCTGGGGGCAGGGCACAGACAAACAAAAAGACAGCAGTAACCTCGGCAGACTTAAATGTCCCTGTCTGACAGCTTTGAGGAGAGCAGTGGTTCTCCCAGCACGCAGCTGGAGATCTGAGAACGGGCTGACTGCCTCCTCAAGTGGGTCCCTGACCCCTGACCCCCTAGCAGCCTAACTGGGAGGCACCCCCCAGCAGGGGCAGACTGACACCTCACAGGGCCGGCCAGGTACTCCAACAGACCTGCAGCTGAGGGTCCTGTCTGTTAGAAGGAAAACTAACAGAAAGGACATCCACACCAAAAACCCATCTGTACATCACCATCATCAAAGACCAAAAGTAGATAAAACCACAAAGATGGGGAAAAAACAGAGCAGAAAAACTGGAAACTCTAAAAACCAGAGTACCTCTCCTCCTCCAAAGGAACGCAGTTCCTCACCAGCAACGGAACAAAGCTGGACGGAGAATGACTTTGACGAGCTGAGAGAAGAAGGCTTCAGACGATCAGATTACTCTGAGCTACGGGAGGATATTCAAACCAAAGGCAAAGAAGTTGAAAACTTTGAAAAAAATTTAGAAGAATGTATAACTAGAATAACCAATACAGAGAAGTGCTTAAAGGAGCTGATGGAGCTGAAAACCAAGGCTCGAGAACTACGTGAAGAATGCAGAAGCCTCAGGAGGCAATGCAATCAAATGGAAGAAAGGGTATCAGCCCTGGAAGATGAAATGAATGAAATGAAGCGAGAAGGGAAGTTTAGAGAAAAAAGAATAAAAAGAAACGAGCAAAGCCTCCAAGAAATGTGGGACTATGTGAAAAGACCAAATCTACGTCTGATTGGTGTACCTGAAAGTGACAGGGAGAATGGAAACAAGTTGGAAAACACTCTGCAGGATATTATCCAGGAGAACTTCCCCAATCTAGCAAGGCAGGCCAACATTCAGATTCAGGAAATACAGAGAACGCCACAAAGATACTCCTCGAGAAGAGCAACTCCAAGACACATAATTGTGAGATTCACCAAAGTTGAAATGAAGGAAAAAATGTTAAGGGCAGCCAGAGAGAAAGGTCGGGTTACCATCAAAGGGAAGCCCATCAGACTAACAGCGGATCTCTTGGCAGAAACCCTACAAGCCAGAAGAGAGTGGGCTCCAATATTCAACATTCTTAAAGAAAAGAATTTTCAACCCAGAATTTCATATCCTGCCAAACTAAACTTCATAAGTGAAGGAGAAATAAAATACTTTACAGACAAGCAAATGCTGAGAGATTTTGTCACCACCAGGCCTGCCCTAAAAGAGCTCCTGAAGGAAGCGCTAAACATGGAAAGGCACAACCAGTACCAGCCACTGCAAAATCATACCGAAATGTAAAGACCATCGAGACTAGGAAGAGACTGCATCAACTAACGAGCAAAATAACCAGCTAACATCATAATGACAGGATCAGATTCACACATAACAATATTAACTTTAAATGTAAATGGACTAAATGCTCCAATTAAAAGACACAGACTGGCAAATTGGATAAAGACTCAAGACCCATCAGTGTGCTGTATTCAGGAAACCCATCTCACGTGCAGAGACACACATAGGCTCAGAATAAAAGGATGGAGGAAGATCTACCAAGCAAATGGAAAACAAAAAAAGGCAGGGGTTGCAATCCTAGTCTCTGATAAAACAGACTTTAAACCAACAAAGATCAAAAGAGACAAAGAAGGCCATTACATAATAGTAAAGGGATTAATTCAACAAGAAGAGCTAACTATCCTAAATATATATGCACCCAATACAGGAGCACCCAGATTCATAAAGCAAGTCCTGAGTGACCTACAGACTTAGACTCCCACACATTAATAATGGGAGACTTTAACACCGCACTGTCAACATTAGACAGATCAATGAGACAGAAAGTCAACAAGGATACCCAGGAATTGCACTCAGCTCTGCACCAAGCGGACCTAATAGACATCTACAGAACTCTCCACCCCAAATCAACAGAATATACATTTTTTTCAGCACCACACCACACCTATTCCAAAATTGACCATATACTTGGAAGTAAAGCTCTCCTCAATAAATGTAAAAGAACAGAAATTATAACAAACTGTCTCTCAGATCACAGTGCAATCAAGCTAGAACTCAGGATTAAGAATCTCACTCAAAACCGCTCAACTACATGGAAACTGAACAACCTGCTCCTGAATGACTACTGGGTACATAATGAAATGAAGGCAGAAATAAAGATGTTCTTTGAAACCAATGAGAACAAGATATAACATACCAGAATCTCTGGGATGCATTCAAAGCAGTGTGTAGAGGGAAATTTATAGCACTAAATGCCCACAAGAGAAAGCAGGAAAGATCCAAAATTGACACCCTAACATCACAATTAAAAGAACTAGAAAAGCAAGAGGAAACACATTCAAAAGCTAGCAGAAGGCAAGAAATAACTAAAATCAGAGCAGAACTGAAGGAAATAGAGACACAAAAAACCCTTCAAAAAATTAATTAATCCAGGAGCTGGTTTTTTGAAAGGATCAACAAAATTGATAGACCGCTAGCAAGATTAATAAAGAAAAAAAGAGAGAAGAATCAAATAGATGCAATAAAAAATGACAAAGGGGATATCACCACTGATCCCACAGAAATACAAACTACCATCAGAGAATATTACAAACACCTCTACGCAAATAAACTAGAAAATCTAGAAGAAATGGATAAATTCCCCAACACATACACCCTCCCAAGACTAAACCAGGAAGAAGTTGAATCTCTGAATAGACCAATAACAGGAGCTGAAATTGTGGCAATAGTCAATAGCTTACCAACCAAAAAAAGTCCAGGACCAGATGGGTTCACAGCCGAATTCTACCAGAGGTACAAGGAGGAGCTGGTACCATTCCTTCTGAAACTATTCCAATCAATAGAAAAAGAGGGAATCCTCCCTAACTCATTTTATGAGGCCAGCAACATCCTGATACCAAAGCCTGGCAGAGACACAACAAAAAAAGAGAATTTTAGACCAATATCCTTGATGAACATTGATGCAAAAATCCTCAATAAAATACTGGCAAACAGAATCCAGCAGCACATCAAAAAGCTTATCCACCATGATCAAGTGGGCTTCATCCCTGGGATGCAAGGCTGGTTCAATATACGCAAATCAATGAATGTAATCCAGCATATAAACAGAACCAAAGACAAAAACCACATGATTATCTCAATAGATGCAGAAAAGGCCTTTGACAAAATTCAACAACCCTTCATGCTAAAAACTCTCAATAAATTAGGTATTGATGGGACGTATCTCAAAATAATAAGAGCTATTTATGACAAACCCACAGCCAATATCATACTGAATGGGCAAAAACTGGAAGCATTCCCTTTGAAAACTGGCACAAGACAGGGATGCCCTCTCTCACCACTTCTATTCAACATAGTGTTGGAAGTTCTGGCCAGGGCAATTAGGCAAGAGAAGGAAATCAAGGGTATTCAATTAGGAAAAGAGGAAGTCAAATTGTCCCTGTTTGCAGATGACATGATAGTATATCTAGAAAACCCCATTGTCTCAGCCCAAAATCTCCTTAAGCTGATAAGCAACTTCAGCAAAGTCTCAGGATACAAAATCAATGTACAAAAATCACAAGCATTCTTATACATCAATAACAGACAAACAGAGAGCCAAATCATGAGTGAACTCCCATTCACAATTGCTTCAAAGAGAATAAAATACCTAGGAATCCAACTTACAAGGGATGTGAAGGACCTCTTCAAGGAGAACTACAAACCACTGCTCAAGGAAATAAAAGAGGATACAAACAAATGGAAGAACATTCCATGCTCATGGGTAGGAAGAATCAATATCATGAAAATGGCCATCCTTCCCAAGGTAATTTACAGATTCAATGCCATCCCCATCAAGTTACCAATGACTTTCTTCACAGAATTGGAAAAAACTACTTTAAAGTTCATATGGAACCAAAAAAGAGCCCGCATCGCCAAGTCAATCCTAAGCCAAAAGAACAAAGCTGGAGGCATCACACTACCTGACTTCAAACTATACTACAAGGCTACAGTAACCAAAACAGCATGGTACTGGTACCAAAACAGAGATATAGATCAATGGAACAGAACAGAGCCGTCAGAAATAATGCCACATATCTACAAGTATCTGATCTTTGACAAACCTGAGAAAAACAAGCAATGGGGAAAGGATTCCCTATTTAATAAATGGTGCTGGGAAAACTGGCTAGCCATATGTAGAAAGCTGAAACTGGATCCCTTCCTTACACCTTATACAAAAATCAATTCAAGATGGATTAAAGACT